>NW_019154085.1:87723188-88071168 GCF_002288905.1 Enhydra lutris kenyoni
TTTTAAGTTGGGTAATCAAAAACATTTGAAAAAGCAGTATGGGTTGGATATATTACGCTTGAGCAATTGGAAAACACTATACTGTTTAAACAAAGCGGCCTCATCCTAAATTAATAACCCAATTTTCTTCTGGGATAAAAGGAGGGAGGGCTGGGGATGGAGACAGGGAGTGTAACTCAGACCAGTGCCACCACTGTGGTTATAGAACTAAGTCACAGCAGAGAAACTGCTTTGTGGCTTGAGATAGAAACCAGAAAGTAAGAGGGAGTAAAGCAAAACATATTAGATGCAATTTGAATTTAACTTGACACAACTTCCAAGCCCTTTAGATTCAGAGATATCAACACCATATATCTTGGGAAGGATAACCGTCCCTGGCATTAGTGGCTCCTGCTTCAAACGGCTCATGCTCCCCTGCTATCATACTTTTTAAAATTACATAAATAGAGTGAAAATGACAAAGTACATATTAAAAAGGAGGGTATTACATTTTGCAAAATAATCTGGAACATATCAGGGAATCTTAGCAGTGATAAATTATATAGGTACAGTCTTGAAGTTGATTAGTTTCCCCCCGAATGCCTCACAGAGTGGCAAACCCAAAGTCCTAGGAATTATGACCCAAATTACAGTGATTCACGTGCCATCCTCTCTTTGCTCCAAGAACTTTGAAAGTTATGCCAAGCCAAACCAATGTAAATTGGTGGATTTGGACATCCTTTTCATGACCACATTATCCTTGCTGGATTGGAAACTACTTATTTTGGAAATATAATTAGACCTCGTATGATTTTTAAATGTGCAATGTCTTCAAGGTACCCATGTTGTGCTTTGGTGAAGTTTGGAGAAAAATCACTTTGAAAGGTACTTTTTTCAAGAAAATACCATGACTGGATGCTGACAAGAACTTTTCTTGTTATGCTAAAAATACTTTGGGAACATGGTGAAACTGTCATTTTCCTTTTTTTTTTTTTTTTTTTTTCCCCAATCAAACTGGCATTAATGGCAGTAATGAAAAATTCTCTGAAGAAATCCATGTTCACTGAAAGGTCATTTATTTGTTCATCATCAGTTGACCTTCTTAAGTTTCAAAATAGTGTTTACCATTGACAGAAATCACTGGGTATTGCTATAGGAAACTTACAGAAGTCTCTCTCCCCTACTCTGCCCCCTCCCCTTTTCTTCTGAAGAAGCTTAGAGTAGGATAGGCACACAATTAGGAGTTATTAGACCAAATGGTGGTCTAAACCCAGTGGAAAGAATGCAGCTGTCATGAGTAATTCCCACTATAAATCTTAGACACTTTCCAAAAAAGAAATCTAAGAGACCAGCACTGTTTCCAGAGTTGACTGGCTTATCTGCCAAAATACAGGCAGTTTTTAACAATACAGATGAGCCTGTTAAAAATAGTTGCAAACTGTGTATTAGGTAGCATTTTTGGTAGCTTGAATGATGAGCAAACCACGAAGATGGAGAATTTGAGCCTGCTTGAGAGGTGTGCCCCAAAAGCTTGCTTGTTTTTCTGGAACATAACAAAATGCATCTGAACCCCTGGAGTCTGAATTGTGGGCTGGGAATTTTATGCAAACAGCCCCTCTCCTGAGATTTATGGCACTTCCTAATTCCTGGGAGGCCAGAGCTACCGCAAGAAGAGTCATTCTCGCAATTCTTCTGTCTTCTGGCTTTCCCCTCTGGCAAAAACCGATGAGCATGGGAACACCCAGAATGCACCCAAAGAGCTGCACATTTCTTTCTTGGTCTTTCTGAAGGTCTTCCTCAAGTTCAGAGCTGAACATGAGGGGAAGTTAGTGTGCCTTTCCAACCTATTCCTCCACCCCCAAATTGTCTCCAACCTTCTACTGCCAACTTATTTGTTCTCACACTTTAAATTCAATGCCTGAGAGAATAGGATATAATCTGAAACTCTAAATTTAATTCCTGCTCTGTCTCAATGGTTGGTATTTCTGCTGCATCTATTTGCTGGCTTTATTTGACTATTAATAACTTCTTGTGAGATGTCCATCCTTCAAGAATGATTAACTTAGGAAATAGTTGACACAATTCTGATTGTCAAGCAATAATATATTTCTACAAGTTAACTTTATGATTTTATAATAGCCATTATGAATAGATTTTTTTTTCACTATAGAGGCAAATATACTTCTTGGGCAAAATTGAAAATTAAAGCATGCAAAATATACAAAAATATTATATCTACCCCATTCTGCTATCCAAAGATAGTCATTGCTAACAACTCAGTTTTAGTTCTTTTTGTCATTACTCCTTTTATGTTAATGTGTCATATTTCTGTTTATTAATTTAACTTTGAATGGTATTTCTTGACTCCCTATTATAAAAGACAATGAGTCTAGTGAATAGTTTTTATGTAATCTCTCTGTACTGGCCTATTTCTATTTCTTAGATCAAATTACCACTGTGCTATAGAAAAATAAGAAACTTAGTGCATTTTCCCTTCCTTCCCTTTCTCTCCCTCATGGTTCCAATTTTATCCTTTACATTATTGCTTGTATTCTCAGGGTTTAGATTATTTTATTTTATTATCTATATTTTGTGACCTACAATTCTAAAAGAAGAAGAAGAAGAAGAAGAAGAAGAAGAAGAAGAAGAAGAAGAAGAGGGGAAGAGGAAGAGTAATTGGGTTCAACACTAAAATTTTGCTTCACAAAGTAGCTCTCCCAAAAGGCCTGATATGTACTCTTCTTTTGCAGGTTCCTTCCTTTCCTCAAATTAAGCACTGCCCAAAAGAACTTTCTGCGATAATGGAAATGTTCCATCTACCTGTTCTATCTACATGTCCAAACCAGCTGCCACTGGCCACATTTGGCTGACTACTGAGTGCTTGAAATGTGCTTAGTACAACTGAATTTTTGTTTTACTTAATTTTAAATAATGTAACTTTGTGACTACCAAATTGGATAGTGCAGCTTGAGGTCACAGGGAACTATTTGTGTTCCACTATTACTTTCTCTTGGGTTTCATAAACTTGGAGATTCATAAACTTTTACTTTTCTAACTTCAAAAAATATCTTTCATTATCTTCTAGTATCTCTGCTGTTATGTCTTTTATTAAATTGATCATTGATGCTTTGTAGGTCAATTGCTTTTTCTTTCAAGATTTTTTTTTAAAGATTTTTCTCTTTAAACTTGTATAAGTAAAATTTTACTCTGATGTGTCTACATCTAGACCCTTTCAATCAGAAAAGTTTTTTATATTATTTTCTCGATTGATCCTTTACTCTATTGTCTCTTTTCCATCTAAAACTACTTTAAGATGGATGCTGTTCCAATATCAGATTGTCCTTAAGATTGAAAGAGCAAATTAATTACAATATATGGTGGGTTGTGGATATTTTTTGTTTGCATACATCTCTTTTTTCCTCCAATTGGCTTCAGTCTCACATGGGCAGACTGAATGAAGGTTTCCTATAGAACGAAGGGGTGAGTAGAAGTAAGCTAGTAGTTCTTCAGTTACCAAGGGAGGGAGGACCTTGTTTTGGATAAGGAATACTTGAACTGTTTTGTTCCTGGGCAAAGCTCTCTAACTCTGTTTTTATTATATAGAGAGGACTTGAGTTACCTTATTCTCTATGGCCTTCTTTCTTTCTCATCTCTCCTCTGTCCTTGTAGAACTTATTCTCAGGCTCCAGCAGCTGCTGCAGGTGATTGCTTGATACAGGATACAGGGAGAGGGGCCCAGGTCTCCCAGATATTGGGTCTGATGTTTACTGAATTATTTATTTATTATCCTCTTGCCAATTTCTATTCTTTTTATTCAACTCCAAGTTTGGATATTCTCTAGAACATCCCTGGAAAGAATTGTGCCTAATTACTGTGTCTGGGAATGGTGTTTCTTCTGGTCTAATTTCTCCACTTGTTTGATCCCATCTGCTTTCTGTCTTCCTGGAATTTCTATTTCTGGTTGGCTGGTGGCACCTTTTCTGTTTTCAGCACCATTATTATTTTTTTCTTCTTTTTCAGCATATCTTTTCTATTATTTCATTGGGATTTTTTGAGGAAGAAGAATCAGACCTTTTTTTTTTTTTTCCAGTATGCCAGCTTAAATAGGGCTTTGCATTGTTTTTCGTAAAGATAGACTTTTTAAAGTTGAACACTAAAGTTTCATTAGATTGTGAAGATAACTGCTGTATAATAATTTTCTCTGTTGGCATATGGGATATAAATGACCTGGGATTACATTATGAACATTTGAAATACTCACGTGTCTCTAATTCTAATGTGGGGAAAACATATTACTATAGGGCCCTCATTTTCTTTTATTTCTCCAACTCCTGTCCTTTTTCATATTTATTATCACTTATGATTTCTCACAGTTTCCCTTATTACTGTGATTTATTTTTTTCTCTTCCATTTGTTTCATGAGCCTTTTCTTTTACATTTTCATCTCATTTTGATATTTTTTCCTACCCTCCTTGTATCTCTGCTAGAAAATCTTATAGAGACAATTGTCACAGTAAGTTTTTCTTTTTAATCTGACAAAACACCTACTTTCAATTAGTTTAATTTTGATTATTGAAGTATAGTTGACATATAATGTTGTATTAGTTTCAGGTACCCCACATAGCGATTTGACAATTCTATACATTATCTTTAGCTTTCCTTCACTATATTTGTTTGATTGATTTGGGTAATAGTCTTTTTTCAATGACTTATGTCTGAATGAAATGAGTTTTTCATCTAACAGACATTTTGTAGTAGATTCATAGGGAAAAGAAGAATTTTAGTCCTCTAAAGATATGAAAGAGATACATATTTGTTGCTAAAAATTTTAAGAAACGTTAGAGTGAAAAAAGAGGTCACTAAGAGAAGGGTGCTTTTTTATTTCTGAGAAAACTGTTTATGACCTGTGATGCTGATAAATGTGACATTATTTTATATTGTTTATATAGCTAGTGTTTTAGATAAGGACCAAATTCCAGATTTAAATTAATGTCTTAAAGCTAAAAGAGCACAGAGTAAATAATATATGGTACTAAGGACAAAATGTTATCAAACATAGAATTTTGGAGCAGAAGGAGAGATGTTGGCTTTTCTTCAAGGACTATTCATTGAACAATTATGTAGTTAGGATCATTATCAAATACTACTCTCCCATGTCTCCCTCCTCCACCCCCCCCCCCCCCCCAATCTCATATCTGTTTAAGGTGTTATACTAGGAAATAATATTGTTAAGGATGCTAGATAAAAATAGTTACATGTGTATTTATCATTCATTCATTCATATTTGCTATTTGCCTAGGCCTGACCTCTTAACCATTTTGTCCTTTTTGAGCATCTGAGAAAATAAACTAAAATTGGGAGAGGAAAAGAACAAAATATCCTGTGTTAAGAGCATTACTTCTTGTGTTTCTTGGTGGTCCTGTATTGTACCATTTATATCTTGAAAAGATCTATGGCACTAGTATTTGTGGATGGGGGTGGCAGATGGCTGACTTTCTTAACTTTTAAGTGTTCATCTTATTATTTTTGAAGATTTTGCATATGTATGTATGTATTTAGAGAACACAAGCAGGGTGAGGGGCGCAGGGAGAGAGAGACTCTTAAGCCAACCTGGAGCTGAGCTCAAAGCCCCACCTCCCACAATCCGAGACCATGACCTGAGCAGAAACCAAGAGTCTGGCACTCAACCAACTGAGCCACCAAGGTGTCCCTACTATTATTAAATATTATTATTATTATTATTCTTGTATAGTGTTACACTGTTAGAAAAGAATTGGAAAGCCCTTTATTGAATTAGTTTCCCATCTCTCTAGTTCCCTTTAAGTCGGACATTGGACACTTTGAGAGGTATAGGAGAATCACACCAAATTCTTTAAATGTTACCAGAGACACAAAGGCCATCCTCCTTAATATACAAATCTCCTCAATGTGCATGTCCTCTGTCACTCTTAGAATTTTCTCCTTACATTTCTCCTTAGTTACTATCATATATTTCACTAACTGTTTCAGAATTGGAGATGTTTTTCCATACCATCAGAGTCCAGAAAAGTGAGAGCAGGTTATAAAAAGTCCTGTGAAAACTCACATCAGTACTGAGGGCTAGATCCTGGTTTCCATTTGCTGTAATTCTTTTTATGTATTAGGCTTATTTTTGCATATAACCTCCATACTTTTCATTCAGCTCATATTCCATTTAGACTTACCACTGAGCCAATTACCTTTAAAATTATGCTTTTAAATGTACAGACTACTAATTGATAGGCAAATAAGGATAAAAACAAAAGGAAAAAAAATTACAACATGCCAGTGTGATATGGGTGAAAGTAATTTGTATACCCTCCTTAAGACCTGAGTAAAATGAAATGAGAGCCTAAGGATGGCATCCCATGTGTGGCTCCTCATGTCTTAAAGATGATCCTTCCATATCTGTCTAAACCCAGCCAAGAATTTGAGACCTAACAATATGAAGACTGTAGGATGGTAGACACAAATATGGTTTATAGAATTATATCGATGTTAGACTCATTCTGTAAGTATCTCAAAGTGAGAAGGATCTCTAAGAGACCTTGAATTTGCCTGTGAATAGGAAACCCAATGTCCTTGATTTGACAGGACAAAAGGTAATGAACTGAAATGATTTCTGCAAAGTGGAAAGTAAAGTACCTGGAAACAGTCTTTGATGAATTCTCTTACATGTTTCTTTCTTTCTTTTCTTTACTTTCTCTCTCTCTCTTTCTTAGTCTTACAGACAAATATTGGCCAATGATTCTGATTATGATTAAGTGAGAGCTCTCATCTTGAGGAAAAACTTCATGTATCTGGAAGATATTGAAGTGGAAGGTTGTGTTTGGTTCATTGCATCTCATACTCTGGGTTTCTTTTATGTTTGAGTTCCATTGTTATTGTTCTGCAGTGATTGTGCTGATGTAAATAAATCATTTTTTTGGTATTGTGACTTGTTCAGAGTGTTTCTTTAAAATAAATAGGAGTAATAAGAACAGACTAATTTGGTCAGCCATTATCATCTGGTAGTTTGCAAGCCAATGCATTAGCCTAAGGTGAATTTCTAACAGTCGTGGGTGACCACTGCTGTGGGATAGGTAGAGCAGGCTTAATGAAAGAAAGCGAGCTTCCTGAAGATGCTATTCCTAAGGAAAGCTTGGAGCTTAGGAAAGAATGATCTGCAGACTATGCCGATGCACGCTTTTTCTTTCAAAAATTTTAGCTACAAACTTTTCCATAAGTTAATGGCATGCACTAAAAAGCTTACCAACACAAACAAGAAGAAAACACTGAAAAATGGTTCCTTTGGTGATGAAGTCATAAGAGTTACATAAAATCTAGCCTTTAATCCTATTATACTTGAAATAGATAATTTAAAATTCATATATTTGCTCTCATTCTTTTCAATCCGCCACCTCTATTTTTTTTTTAGACATCTAAACAAAGTGACCTCATTGTTTTCCATTGGACTTTTTTAAAACATTGGCCGGGATGATTGAGATTCAGGAATGTGGGAAAATGGATTCCCAAACCACGTCCCTCCCCTTTCATTCTGAACTGTAATTTTTGGCTTGGCTTGAATCACAGTCATCGCATTTCAGCCTGAATCTCTCTGTAAAGTGATCTTTCTTAAACATTTCTCTCACTCATCAAGGGATCAGAAACAAAGCTGTTCTAGTCTTTCAGCAAAACACTTACAAGCAGCTTTTACTGAGAAGTTGCAAGAGCTAAATTTCCTCTAAAATTGTTTGAAAAGCGAACATTTTCAGTGCCTCGTTGTCCTTTTTGTGAATCTTGTCATCTGTATGCCATGAGCTCCAGCAGCTATTTTAATCTGTTTTTGTTTGCAATCCATTTGGTGTCCACCCAAGGAAATGCAGGTGATTCTAATTAACTTACTGCTGAAGATGTAGGAAAAAAATATCTCAATTGTGTTGCACAGAATTATACACTTAAAACCTTTCTTCTATTATTTATAACATATTATTAATGAAAATGATTGTATGAATATGTTTACCACCTAATTCATTGCTGTTCACTTTTTTAAATCAATGAGGCTTACGGCACAGAAAAAAGCCACACACATACACAAGTACATAGACACAATACAGACCCCAAGACTGCTTGCCAACTTTTATTTAACAAGAGTAGCAACTTAAAAATAACATTATTTTTACTTTGTGCAACATAGTTTAATATCTGAAATAACCCTGTTCCAATAAAAACCTATTGAAATACTCTCAGCCTAACTCTGCCCTGAAGGTAAAAGTGATTAATTGAAAGATTTTGGCAGATCTCTGCTCACCACCAGGGCAGTTTAATTTAGAACACATTCAACCATTTCTCAGTGTCTCTGTGTTGGTGGAGCATAACTTTTGATCTTCTTTGGGGAGGTGCCTCTAATTCAGACCCTTTAGCTAGCCACTTCCTGGAGGGTTTTGATGGTTTGCTTCTGCTAAGCATTCAGGTGATAGAGAGTCTGGCTGCTGCTTCTAAAGTGGGGTAGGGAAGCAGAATTCCAGACACAAAGGCAAAATACACTATAAACGCATTTGAGTATATCTATTATCGAAGTCCTATTTAGATCACGGACAAACTTGTGAGAAATTCTGGTGCCATTAGACTTCTCTCTACTTAAAGAAGATGCTCCTGGTCATAAGACTAAAAAGACTAAACTTCCTTTTCTCAGGAAATATAAATAAGATTATCAGTATCTTTTTGTTAATACAGGAGAAAGTATCATGTGGGTATTGTTAATACTTCTGCTAAACAGAGAGATGTGGCTAGCACACAATCCTCCCTTTTTGGCCAATGGACCTGTGCTAAATTGTCTCTCAACAGAGGGAAAGGAAAATTCCAATATAGTCTGGATAGAAAGACCTTGAGTTGGTGAACTCCAACTTTGCGTACCACTTAACACATTGACTAAGCACTTATTATACAGCAAAAGTGTTGTAGGCACTGGAGTTATAGCAATGAACAGAGTACACGGTCTAGATATTACAGAGCTATAGCGCTAGTATTGTTCTGAGGCACTAGTGGTAAATCCTGCACAGAGATTGATGAGTTAGTAACAATGGCACTTGCAATCTCTAATATTTTCCCACATGCAACACATCTGAGTAATACACTCAGGTTAGTATGTGCTCTATAGCCAACTTTAGAAGGTAACAACATTATGATATATATTCAGTTTTCACATTATATCCTCAAACAGTTATGCAAAATGTTATATATAATATATATATTATGCAGTCCACTATATATAACTATATGGTATATGTATTATATATACATTATGCATTATCCTATTAATAGTAATTATCTGTGTATGGTGGGATTATAAAAACGATTCCGGTTTTCTTTATTATTTTATATATTTCTGACTATTTTGTATGTGTGCATATGTATACATATATGCATATGAAGACTATGTATGTTATTATAAACAAAAACAATAACTATAGTTATTTCATTACCAAAATATCATGCCATAGATTACATTTCTTTGTTATATTATGGGTTTATGTTCCTATAAGCTCATCTGAAAGAGATTGAGAGATAAAACTATTGAGTATCCTTGAATGTTCTATTGCGTATCTCTAATTTATCCAAAACATGCTTAAAGACCCATGATATCAGTTTCCAAATCTTTACGAGACACAGTAGAAATCTCAAAATTAAAGTATTTTACAAACTATTCTATTATTAGACAAATAACACCTAGGTCTGAAAATATAAATACAGGGTTTCTGAGATGGAGCCAAAAAGACATAATCACTTCCCCTAATTAGAAGCTCTAACTATCGTTGGACAATATGTAGCACTGTCATTCATGATAGTAGGTCTTGTACGAAAAGAAATGCAGAGATTAAGACCCAAAGCTAGCATTGGGTTTGGCTTTTTAACTTCAACCATCACTCCGTAAGAAGAGAGGTAAGGCAAGTCCTTTTGGTAGTATAGGAGAGACCTACCTCCTCAGCTTCATTCTTTACTACTTGAGGGCTGTTAACCATCGAGTAAAGCATTGCACACACTCCAGGTACTCAAAACGTTACTCGTTGACTTAAAAAAAGACATTCCAATACCAATTGTTTCCTTACTTAAACTCATCTGGTGTAATACAAACCAGATTTCCTGCTTCTGGAGGATTTTGTCACATAAGTCTACATAAAACATCTTATTGAGCTATTTCTGGGTGTGTATGCATATTTAGCATCTATCATTTCTTTCTGATCTGTTGTTACAGAAAGAAGGTATATTAAACTAAGATGTGCTACATATGTTCATGTTCATTAATATAATATTTATTGAGTGTCTATCCCATAGATGTAATTTTCTAAATGGTAAGAAGCCAAGTTACAAATATATCTCATGTTTTCCATTGTGTGAAATTTAAATAGTGTCTCAATTTCCCCATTTTCCCCAAGGGCTGGCAGATTTTGAATCTTAAGAATTTTAGAAAATCCATGATGATTCACTCTAGCTGACTCTTGAAGTGCTGCAGAAGTTAGAAATGAAAGATGTCAATTTGGAGACCTGGACTTTATACCCATCGGTCCCCAAGGTTAGTCTTAACATAATTACAGAGGCTATACTTATGGTATCTTTTCAGAAGTTTGGGGATAAAAGCTCTGTCCTAAAGTGACAATTTTTATACAATTTTGCTTATGTCTAAAATTGTGCAATTAGAATTTTATTCCTTTGTCTTCAAATCCCTTGGAAGGATTTCACATCAAACCTCACTGATCACGTGCACTTTAGTGCAGATTAATCTATTCGGTGTTGTCTTGACAGCAGACTTCAGCTACAAGGACAGAAAGTACAACAAGACTTCACTTATGTAGGGTATGGGACAGGCAAAGATAGAGGATAAGAGCGCAAGTGTGATACACAACAGGAAAGAAACAGAAAGGGGAAGTGGGTGTCCTCTATTGGTTTCAAGTTAATCCAAGGTAGTTGTCACTATCCAAATGCTTACTCTGCCTGGATTTTCTATTTTCAGATATATCAGGATACAGGGAAATGGTAAGAAATACCTTACTATATTTAAAGACATCGGAGAGGAAAGTACATTTTTCAGCCTGTCTAAACACATTTTATCCTTAAACATAATTTACTCTTATCATCACAATTTTCTATCATGTGAAAAGTGTAATAAATTATCTTTCTTCAGAGACAACTTATACAATGATTTTTTTCACATAAGTGAGTATAATGCTCTAAACTGAAGTTCAGAGCTGAGCTTATATAAATCCATAGGGGGATTTGCTCTACAGATTGAAACTTTGTGAAGACATACATTGTTTGTCCTTGGAATCATGAGATCTCTGCAAATCAGGCCTTTCTTCCTTCCGCACCATGCCTGCAGAAAACGGTCTTGGAGACTCCTCCCAACGTGTCGTTCTCCTGCACCTGCACTGTGTGTGGAGCTGCCTGTTTTAGACCACTGGCTCCATCGAAAACCTCTCAACCCTGTAGTGACCTTAAGTCTTCCCAAGTAACTCAGCCTAAGACTCATCAGCAGGAGACAAACTGCCCTGAATGATGGCGGCCTCATGAGGTCCCAGATTCCCAGTCTACTCTCAAGTTTTCAAACAAAGCCTAACAAAGACTATTAGACCCAGAAACAAATGCACTTCTATTAATTCATGGTCATAATATCAAAAGAAAATAATGACCTTATTTTGCCCAAATTTAGAACAAAGTATGCTACAAGCAAAACCCTTAGATAGGAGGAAGATACTAAGCTTGGGAACATAGCATGCCTTAAACAGGTGTCAGTCTAACTCCCTTTACCTTTCTTCGCCTTATCAAAAAGAACAAAGCAGAATAAAACCCTTCTTCCCTGGTGCTTGGAAAAGACTCTAGTAGGAGACAAAGACATTTAATGCTAAATTGTTGGTACCTCTTAAAACAACCTACTCAAGGTAACACTCGAAAGAGTTTTAAGGATGTCTGAACTTCGGGTTAAGGTCTAAATGATATTCCTGAGGCAGGTTTGCCAGGAGGAGTGTGTTGGAGGTCAGACACAGTGCTCAAGGGGACATTATAGAGTAATGTAACAATCTAGCAAAGAAAAAGAAGGGAGCAAATGAGAACCCAAAATACACCCTGATCTGTCCTGAAGTTGTCCTTGTTTCTACCCATGTTTTTCCCGTGTGACAAATTTCACTCACAGGTTTGTAATTGTCTCTTTATGGTTTCAGGATTTCAGACTCCTTCCAACTTTAACTCAACCTATCAACATTAACTATAATATCCTGTTATAAATATGGAACTCAAATTCACTATTTGAAAATGTTTAACAAATAAAAACCATTTCCTCTGCCCACCATGCTGTCAAATAGGACAAAGACAATAAATGATTCAGGATTTTGAGTAGAAAGTTCTGTTTTCATTCTTATATGGCATGAATGTTAGAAATAGTAAACAAGAGGAGACTTCAAATACCTTTAAAGGAAAGTTATTGTTCATAAAATGGTATATCTTTGCCATCTCTAACAGTTTTAGTGCAACAGATATACTAATTTTTTCTTTGTTTTGGTAATACAGGTTGTGGCAGTTAATTATAAAAATATGAAATTTTGAGAGTTCTTTTTAACTCTCCTTTATACAAAATATTGCCCTACTGATTTATCTACAGGGTTAAATGCAATATTATTTTAAATATTAGAGTTTCCCATATTTCATTCTGTAAAGACACAGGAAAGTATGGCCAAATTATATTATTTTGACTTGTGATCCTTGTTTTGGATCTATGGTGATTGTTTTTTGCACACGGCACTCTAATTGTTTCTACCAGCTACTTGGGAATCCAAAGTGTTTCTAGAACTATTTCCGGCTAGGAAGAATTGATTTTTAACATTAGTTTAACTTCTATCCTAATAAATTTCCCCCTTATGTATCTTTTCTAGTAGTTTACCCAGTTAAAATATATATTCTGTTCTTACCCATAAAAAGCTTGTGAAAAAAAAAGCCTTTCTGGTGGGAAAAGAATTTGAAAGGAAAACATGTACATACATATATCAGACCAAGAATTAAAAGATGAACATTATATGTGAGGAAACATTATAAGAAGGTTTCACTATATTAGTTTTTCCAAGTCAGTGTTCCAAGCCAGTCTTGGATTATGTGTGAAAAGTAAGAACTCCATACTGTAACAGGTGCTGGCAGGAAACTCCCATTAAAGCTTATGAAAGTTATGCCTGTAAAGTCCTGGCATCTGAGAAAA
This sequence comes from Enhydra lutris kenyoni, assembly GCF_002288905.1. Classification (NCBI taxonomy): domain Eukaryota; kingdom Metazoa; phylum Chordata; class Mammalia; order Carnivora; family Mustelidae; genus Enhydra; species Enhydra lutris. The sequence goes on from NW_019154085.1 coordinate 87,736,405, forward strand.
TTCTCGCATAAGAATGCATTATGCATCAGATTTTTCTCACTAGAAAAACAATATGAGGCTGTGACTACTTAACAGTATTCCCAGTCACTATTTTGTTACCATCATCTCTTGGTGATAACATCTTTGGTGACCTTGTGCTATATGTAAAGTATTTATCAGCCTTCATCTCAACACTTGAGAGCGCGCATTGCCTTCTATACATACCAATAGAGATGTTGGTCTACCATCTGTCCGTCCTAATCAGAGCATAAACCTGAAAGGTTTTTTTTTTTTTTTTCTTCCCTCTAGAGTCGAGTCAATAGATTTATACTAATTGATCCATATTTCAAAGATTAGCTTTTCATGAGCAACATGGCAAATACTTCTGAAATTTTACTGGAGTTTGGAATAGTCTATGGAATATCAGGTAGTAAGTAACATGGGTTTTAAGTGTATACTATTGGCTCATGTTGGAAAGTACTAGCATTGTGTGTGGCACATAGTGGGTTTTTACTAAATGTCATCTTTGTTTTTTTTATGTAAATCACCCGTATCCGTATGGCCACATCTTTAAAGACTAATGGTGTAATTCATTCAACATAAACTTGCTCACTTCAGTGTTGACAAGTAAAACCTCTTCCTGTGATGAAGCTCACTTTTCTAGCCTATAAATTCTAGAGGTTAAAATATTTCTTTTACTGACATTTGTCTATTGAATACAACTGAATAAAAATTCTCTTTATTCTATAAGTCTAACTTTAAAAGGAATCTGATTTAAACCCAATGGGTAATTTGGATCTAAACCATTTATCAAATTAAAAGCTAAGATAAAAACTTAGACAGTAGTGAATGTTAGACAAAGACAAAGGAAAATGGTTGGGAGTCTGTATATATTCAGATATGTGTATCCATATCTAGGTTTATAGCTTCATATGGATTAAATGTTACCAGCTTGCACTTGTATTTGTATATATAGTTTTAAATATGCTTTTCATGTATCAATAAATATATCTTTAGTAAAAAGCCCTCAGTTAGGGTAATATAGTTACCTTTCAGAACATACACACATGCACACACACACACACACACACACACACACACACACACACACATCAGCACCAACCCAGCAATCTGCCAAATGTGGTTGCTGTGAAAAAGGTTTTGCTTTAGGGCAATAGCAAACTAGCTCACCACCCCGCTGCCCTGTCCACTCCTCACCACACAGTTCTTTGCTGTATCCTGAACTTCCCCTCCTACGGTGAGAGAACATTTCTTCGGAGTGTTTTATTGCCAATATATTTTTACTTTGTATGATGAAATGAAACAGGGGACTGGTTTCATTAGAAAGAGAGGTAAACAGAACATTAATTAAATTTGCTGATGATACTAAATTGGGAGGAACTGTGGACATCTGTGAAGACAAAAGAATCATACAAATGGACTTAAGGAGTTTAGAAATATGAGCAGGAAATAATAAAAAGAGATTTAGCCTTAAATAATGCAAGCTAATACATCTGGGAAAAGATAATCAGAAACATGGCTATTCAGTGGACGGTAGATGCCTGGAAAGTGGTGATGGTGAAAGAGACCTAGGGGGTGATAATGGGAAAAATTATACACAAACTTACAGGGAAGTAGGGACGATGCCCAGAGGGTTACATATAAAAGAACTTAATTTTCTGAACCAGAAAGATGATAGTCCTACTCTTATGATACTGTTAGATCTCAAAAGCATCAAATTTGGCTATAGTTAGTTGAATCCCTCATGGTTCAGGTTCACGAAATAATTTAACACTATGTGTTGAGAGACTGGTTTCACCCTATGAAGGATAAGAAAGACTGTTTTGTCTAAAACCTGTCCTGAACACCAGAGTCATTGTTCTATTTCTGTCTTATCTTATCCTATTGTAGACTATTACTAATATGGTGTGTCACATAGATATAGATATGGATATAGATATTGATATGATATGAGTGTAGATACATATTGGCCATGTTGCAAACAATAAAAAAAATCCTTACTTTCACTTTTAAGGTAGTTTCTCTTCCTTCTGGATAATATGACTTCGAATTACGCTTCAAGTGTTATCTAATCATTATCTCCCCTATCAATTCAATGAATCTTCAGCCTACAGGATTTGATTCCCTAAGGATAGATGCATGGATAGATGGATGAAAAGGAATTTTGGATAATATCTGTCTATTCATCCATTTAATAATATATCGTGAATTGAGCCTGTACCATATGCCAGCTTTGGTATGCTAAGCACTGATGAGACAGAAATGAACCAGACACAATCCCTAGACTCTTGGACTCATACTTTAGATAGAAAAACGGGTAAAGACACCAGCCATCACAGCCCCATGCAATAAGTGGTATACTGAGGAGAGCAAAGCTGTCATTGGAACACTGCACAGAGAAATCCTAATAATTTTCAAGAGACCATAGAGGGGTGGTTGAGGATATAAATCAGAGAATATTCCTTGACGAAGGGTACTCCTGTGCTATGTACAAGAGGATGAATATGAATTTGGCAGATGGATGGGAAAAGAGATGGTTCTTAGAGAGAAAGGACAGCCCATGGGAAAATATCAACCTTCGGAAAAACTTGATGGTTGATATTCCTGGAACATAGGAAGCAGTTTATGAGAATATGAAATGGACAGTAGACAGAGGTCATATGTTTATGGGGATAATTAGGATGGAATTTTGTTTATACTGATGGAAAAAAGAAACCGTTGGAGAGATATTTGAAGAAGGCATAACATAATTCTATTCGTGTTCAAGAGGTATAATGTTGTCATGATTAAAAAGGTGGCCTGGATAGAAAACAGAACAAAGACAATGATATTAATTAGGAGGTTTTTCTCAAAAGAAATTACAGGGTTCTAATCAAGCCCATAGCATATGAAAGGAAGAATCAAATTCAAGAGATAGCAAGAAAGGAGAGATTATTAGACTTGGTGAATAATGCTCTGTGTAAGTAGAGAGAACAGTAGAAAATAGCCAACATATCTCTTCTTAGAAGAATGGAGGGGGGAAAAAAAGAAAGAAAAGAATGGGAAAAACAGGCCATGATGCCATGATGCCAGTTAAGGAATAAAGAAGGATGAATAAGTTTGTTAGGGAAAGTCATAAATGCAGTTTGAAGAAGTTGAGTTTGAGATGCTGGAGGAAAATCCAAGAAGGCCTGTTCTTAGATCTCATCTCTGAGAATAAGACATAGCTTGAGAAGTCATTCTGAAGTAGGAACTTTGAAGTCATTGAAGAAATCATTGAAGGTTTTGGTATCATTGACATTACACTGAAAGAATGGCTAGAGAAATCCTGGAGTCAGGAATTAAATCCAGAGGAAAACACACATTTCTTATGCTGTCAAACTCTGGGCTAAGCACATGGCCTCCAATATTATGCCATGCAATTTCAAATAGAGGCCAACTGCGGATCTTTAAGATGAAAGGAAAGAAACCTTACTACAGTGATTACAATACTGTCTGCTAGGTGTTCTACCGCCCTATGGGGACACTAAAGAGTTAAGTTAGCCCAAACAGTAAAAATGCAAAACATAACAAGAAGACCTTCACTTGAAAGACAAGAAAGATAACAGTCCTATTTTAATGGCATTTACATATTCAAAGTCTTTAGAGAGCTTTTCGTGATGTCAGCAGAGTTTAACTTTTCTGTCATGAAGTAAATTTGGAGAAAATGAAATCAACATCCAATCGCAAAATCATTTAGATTTTAGAGTATTGGTAGCCTGTCTTCATTAGCTTTCAACTGATAAGTCTGTGTAGTTGACTATAAATATATATGTATGTATATCTATCTATCTATCTTATTTCAAATTCTTTGACAGACTCTTTCAACTCAAGAGATTATCATCAAGATACAACTTTCCTCAGGTTTATGTAAAAAATAAACACTGAACCAAGAAGGTGAGATGTTCACAGGAAGTAAACTAACACGGAGCAGAGGCAGCATGTTAGTCCAAGTCTGAATTAGAGGAAAAGTTACGGTGCTCTACTTTCTGTGTGGTTTTGAGACCCACGCCTACTCCTGACTATTCCGAGGCATGTCACTTGTAAGTCATAGTTGCCATTCAATTACTTGATTAAAAACAGCAGGCTATTGGTGCTGAAACAATGTTTAATGGGATATGACTTCCTCTGATGAAACGAGTAGAGAATGGGTATTCTATTAGCTGCTGCATGGTGCACTTAAATGTAGTCCCCCAAAACTGATGAACATAAAATCTTTAAGGAAACATATGTTCAAATGTTTGGTGTAGCTGGGTATAGAGAGAAAAGAATATCGTTTAGAACAACATAATACACTATTATCAGAATGGTTTACATGTTTAGAAAACAGATTGGGAAACCATGCAAATCATACATTTGCCTTCAATCAACTGTTGGTCATTGATTTTTTTTTTTTTCTTTTTTTTTTTTTTTTTTAAGCTTCAACCATATGCAGCTGTAACAATGATGCGCAACTTTCCACGAAGATTTAGGCAATGTTGAAGGTAATTTATCCATTCATTCGTTTATTGAGAATCCGTTATGTGCCAGGTACTGTGAAAAGTTAAAAATAAATCCACGCTCTCTATAGGAAGTAACACAGGATGGAGTGAGGGTAATGTTTTAAATAGTTTTTTTCTATAAGCTGTGCTTTCACTCTAAAACTCAGGACATTCTTATTATTAAATTAAAAATTGTGTGATTTTACATTTTGGGTCTGCAATCTACTATAAGCTCAAGAACTCTTCCAGCAATATCATTTTAGAGCTATTTTGGTTTCGCAGTTTTTCCTCTTAAAGTGTCCGGTTCCTGATTTTTTTGTTGTTGTTGTTGCCTGCACTAAAAATAGGAAGTGGCTTGAAAATTACAAAATTCGGCAAAAAGGTGGAAAACTAACAAAGAAGAGATTACTTGAACCCAAGAAACACACACTTCTAATTCCACAGACTGTAAGATAACCTTTCACAGAATTTAGAAGAATCTGTAAGACCTGTATCTTTTCAGGGGAATGAGTCAATTACTCTAAAACATTCTATAGAGGAAAATATGCCATGTTCAATTGTATGGACCTACTGAACTATATCTGGAATCTGTATGTCTTTTTTAATATATACGTAGATCAATGATTGGTGCTTAAGTTGGCACACTTCACTTGAAAGTGTGGAAATTCCTTGGAAAAAGAAATTCCTAGACATTTTAAAATGGAACATTATTTATTAGGAAACCACAAAAGAGTATAATATTTTGTTCTCCTTCAGAGCTTTCTGAATTAATTAAAAATTTCTTAATTATCACAAATTTTTAATCTCTAGAGAAATGTTTATAAAAATATAATGTATAGATTCTCATTCAACCGATAAACAACAGATTATTTCACAAAACAAAGTGATGCTCTGCGAGAGCTTGATCATTTTTTTGATAATTTCTTTTTTTTAATCAGTTGGTTCACATTATGCAACAAGAATTTTTAAAAATTCTATTTAAAGACTACAAATCCATTTTTGAATCCCAGGGCAACACATATTTGAAAAAATCTCTGTCTGCCTTATTATATTTTTTTGCACCTTTTTATTGAAAACCTGAAAGCTTTCCAAATGCATGTGATTTTTTTTTCAAATTTTGTAAACATTTGCTTCCAGGCTAAAACATCCTGCCAACTTTCAGCCAAGATTATTTTTATGGTTGAACTATTAACTTCTGAATATGGGGGCTTATAATAGAAAAACTCCCAGACCCAGAACTCTCATCATATAAATGACACCACTATACGATATTTTGGACTATTACATCTTGACATGAGGAGGTGTTGCATTATTTAAATCCTCCATTCACACAATAAGAGACTAATTTCCTAGGGCATTAATTTTGGCTCTGTTTCCCTCCAACTGACTCAAAGGGAAAGTATGGTAAGAACCTAAACTTTAACATGTGGGTGGAACGGGGGGTGGAGGTTGGAAATTAGACTCAGGCTTTATCTGGGAAGAGATATTATTTATTTTCATGCATTCTGGAAGCAAAAGTGTGGGAATATCCACAGACTGATTTGACCAGAGCCACATTGCTGGATACGTTAGATAGCCTTGCTGGTTATTGAACTGCACATTTATTCCTCCATTAACTTCTGTTATGTTTAAGCTCTCTTTCTGATAATAAGACTGTTGTGTACTGCTCGATGTAGATAAAATCCACGAAATGTCACTAATAAGTACAGTGAGTTGATTCCTAACCATGTGTACACACAGAATTTGTGAACATTCAGGGTAAGCTTGCCATTCACCGCCAGATCAAACTTAAAAGGATTTTCTCCAGTGGGAACACCTTTCTCTGAAACAAAGAAGCAGGTCTTGGGTAACTATAGTTGACTTGGTAACTGGCTCCGTCACCGTCTTCTCTTCATGAAGGGACCTCACAGGAGTGCCCTTTTATGCACATTTGTTTTCTTAATTGCAAAATGCAGCTTTTTTCTCTCTCTCCACCTTGTCATCTCTGATTTCTTCTGGTTGTCTTTTCCCAGTGTCTCTTTTACACTCTTGCTGGCTGCTTCCTGTTTACTCTTTTTTGATTTTTGTCTTCCCCTCTAGCCCTGAATGTGGCTTTCTTACAAACACAGAGGCCCCAGCACGATTACCCCAAAGAGCCAATTCCAACTTGGACCCAGCACAACATTATGGCTGTCAGGAAGGTGGCTGTCGCTGGGATTGCACCAAAACAAAACAAAACGAAACAAAACCCCAAAACATGAAACTGGACTTAATTTTAACTCAGAAAGAAAACCTAAGGAGAATTTGCTGCAAACTTGCACAGAGCTTCTTTGAGGATCGGTTCTTAAGTAATTGCCTAACTGTGGATGCCTAACTTTAGGCATGAAAAGCAAGCACTTTAAAAAAAAAAAAAAAAAAAGCAACACATAGGTCAGTGCCCTCCTCAGAAACATTTTTGTCCAGTCCACAAATATTCTCTGGGGAAAAAGAAAAAGTGCTTATCTTGAGTTCTTGAATTTTTTTTGGGGGGGGGGGAGCATGTAATTTTTATCAGTTTGTTTTGTTTTTGTTACTTTTTTTTCACTCACTGCTTATAAAACTAGCAAGCAGAAGTCTCTCTGGAACAAGATAGAATCATAAAAGTTTTCAAGAATCTCGTCACAAACTAAACAGTACAAATTGCACATTCCTCATGGAAGTATCAGCCTTTCATGCGTGCCTGGATCCAACCATAATAGATTATCCCAAAGTGGGAAAGAATGAACAGCACAGAATTAGCAGAACTGGGAGCAAAGCTTGTCTAGTGAAGGCAATTTGATCTGTACCTTAGGGGTCTGGATTCTCAGGCACTGGGAAAAGACTTTGTAAAGTTTTATTTTTGCAAGTGAGCACTTGCTAGGATCTCAAGAGACAGACTGGTGCACTGAATCGAGAATCAGGGAAGTTATATTCATAAGTATGATGCTTGGTATGTCTTAGCATAATAGCTATGCTATAATACAGCATGTATGTATAATATGTATATAATATAATAAATAATATAATAAATACATACATGTGCATACCTTACCCAATATGCAAATCTGACATATATATAACGTAAATGTCCATGGATTTAGTTTATATATTTAAAGATCCATGTATTTATGTATATTTGGTGTTCTGAATTTTTGGGAGTCAGATAAGTGTATCCCTAGGTTAGTATATAACTATACCTTCGTATAATATTAACAATTATGTCTAAATATTCCCCCATTGGAGAAATAGATTTCATTTACAATGCCATGGGCCTGTTGTGACATTCTCTCAAACTCATGTAGTAGCAGAGGAATTACCAAAAAGAAATAGTTAAGGTATAATAATAATTTTAGCCATTCTTTTTCCAAGTCGCTATAATCTACCCAAAGATAACTAATTGTTCAAAGTAAACATTCCACTCCGACCACAAAAGGAATCCATTACACAAACATATAATTCACAGTCATTTTTAGTGGGTTGTAAACAGTTTGGAATGAGCATAAAATGGGACAAAAATCAAAGTGAGCATTTTGAAATGAAAAAGTGTTTGCTACAAAAGGTCAGTCCCTTTGCTTGGCAAACTATGTAGAAAAGCCTGGGAAAATGCTGATCACACAAGCAATGAGGGAATTTTAAAGCCAACAGCCTCCTTGTTTCTTTAAACAGACATCGGAACCTATAACTGGATCCTGTCAAACAAACGACAGCAAAAAAAATATAACAGCTGCTAAGAAGTCAAGTTGAGAGATAAAGTTTTCGAGGCTAAGGACCTTCTCAGAAGTAGACTAAAGGTCTTTCTTAAATCTTTAAAGCAAGGTTATGGATCCCAGGATGGCTTTTGGGCACCAAGTCAAAAATGTAACTTTGTGTATCATTCTTGTCATAGTATTTTGAGTTCCAGAAACAAGAAAGAGGACAAACTTGTTGATTAGCATCTGCCAAGAGTAGCTTATAGCTGGAATCATCAAATTTGCAAGACACGATACCATTTATTTTTAATTGTAGTTAAAAAAATCCCACATAATATAAAGTTTACCATCTTAGCCATTTTTAAATGTATAGTTCGGTAGTGTTAAGTACATTCACATAATTTGTGACCGATTTCCAGGTGTCATTTTAATGCTGGTAAATAGTCTGTGGGCATACTGACTAGGACTGAGGCTCATGGAAAAAGAATGTGTTGTTAAACCATATTCCAAAGGATGAATGCCTGTCCAAACGAAATTAACCTTTTTAAAGAGTCCTATTCCCTTATAGACAAACATATATTAGGTACATTAAAAATATATTTAGAATAGAAATATACTTATTCATTTAGTTAACTCCATTACGTATGAAAGAAATCTTTGGTAAAGTTTGGTATTGTTGTGTGGAAAAGGACTGTCTTTCAGATATCTCACATGAAATGACTCCTTATATTGCATTGGTATGCTATGTGAGGAAAATAACCTGGGAAATAAGGTAAAATTAAACTTCTGCTCTCAGCAGAAGGCTGAAGCCAGACAAATATATGTTTATTATTCAGGGTTGATCATGCCATTTAAAATATATTTAATTGTATATTTAGTATTAAGTAATATTTCATAATATATTTAGTGTATTGGATATATTTAAGGTACACATGATGATTTGCTGTGATTATTACAGTCAAGCTAATTACCTATCATCTCTTCCCATATCTACTAATTTGTGTGTGTGTGTGTGTGTGTGTGTGTGTGTGATGAGAGCACCTGCAATCCACTGTCTTAGAATAACTATAGTCATCATGCCTGTACATTAGATATCTAGATTCATTCATCCTATATAACTGCAATTTTGTGCCCTTTCTCCTTCCCCCCCCCTCGCTATTATGTGATTGTTTAAGCAAACAAACTCCCTTTACCTTAAAAAAAAAAAAAAAGAATATTATAAGGTTTATTTTCTCTTCTAGTACCTGTTCTTTTCTTTCATAACACTCATCATCGTTTGGTACTCAGTGAATTGTCCTTTTGCTTCATGTTTATTTCCTCTAGATACTCAATTGGTAGTGTGGAAACTGACACATGGGTACGCACTAGAGACCTACTTGCTGGATACAACAAACTCTTCGTATGTGTTACATATTCACCCAGGATTTACTGAGTGCTTCCAGTATGCTAGGTACTGTGTGGGGGCTCTTCCCCAGAGACACATCTTCCCAGAGTAGTCAGCCAGTTACACGCTTTACGTGAAGGGAACTACAGGTGAAGTTCTTAATATCAACCGCACCAAGGGTAGACTATATACATGAAGTCACATCTCTTAAGCCCTTGTCTTCTGAGCAATACACCTCACCTTACTTTTAAGTAAGCAATTTCTATACACTTTGGTGTCATCCTAAGCTACACAAAGTCTTCTACAAAGTAGTGAAAGGTGGACTTCTCTGCTTAGGTCTGCATACTCCCAGTATGTCACAATGCTTCCTTCTGCATGCTTGCTGCGTCGGACCTCAAAGAAAAGTACTGGATGACCTCAGGATTTGGGTCATTTTATCATATGTATTGAGCATTAGCTGAACCATGACTCGATATTTGCATGGAAACTGCTTTGGAGGAAAAAACGTAAACCGAGTTTTCCTTTGGCTGCTTACGTTACTCACGCTCTACAACTGTAAAGGCAACATGAGCGTGAACGAACCCCTTGGAAGAGCTTTAAAGACTAACACGCTCCTTTATAGTTTCCCTCCAAGCTCTGTGTATGTTCTCTAGGCTGAGCAGACAAGGTCAGAAACCACAGAAATAACTTTAATCTGGTTATAATAGTCGGTGAGGGGGAGAATGCTCTGGTGGTTTAAGGGAATAAAGGAAACCAAATCAAGATAAGGAAACACGCTAAACAAGTGATTTGCTAAATTGGTTTACATTCGGCTCACTAATAGATTTTCTTCTAGGCATGTCTGTGAGATGTAAAATTTAAAATGTGACTAATATCACTTTACTAGGGTTGATTAAAGAATGCAACTATGCCAAGCACTAGGTAGATTTTCCCTGGTAGACTACAGGAGCATGAACAATTTGGTCTATCAATTGCAAGCAAGTAAGACAAATAACTGAATGAATGAATGAGTCAATCAACCAATCAATCAATGAATCTATGAATCAATGGTGAGATCTGCCTTCCTGATACTGTTTCATTTAAAATCAAGCATGTGAGAAGCGTTAAAAAAATACGATTACAATTTACAGATGATTCTTTTGTAAAGGTGGGGGAAATGATCTTAAGAGAAAAAGAGAGAAAGGAAACAAATCTTTCTATAACACCCGGTGTCCTGCTATAGTGAGTTTTGAGGCCATTTCCCTAAGACTGTTGAGAGTAAACACACACTTTTCATTAAATATGCCTTTCCCATAACTGGTCCATAAGCATTTCCCATGACTCTGCAATTAAGTATCTTGGCTGGAGGAGGATCTGGCCATTTGAAGGAGGGCTCTAGATATGCTGAGTCCCAGCCGTGCTGAGAGACTTGGCACCTTTATATGCTACCTCCTAATACCAACCCCGGCACAAAATGTCATCGGAAGCCTGCATAAACATTGGACTTAGATTCACATAAATTATTTCTGTCCTAAGGTGCTTTCTGCCAGAATTTAGTAAAAACAACACTTTGGGTAAATAGAATTGGCGTATAAATGTAAGAATATTAATCCAGCAAAATGATCATAGAAAAATATAATCAAAAGTACACATTTGTAAATCTTGCCATGATGGGAGAGGTTTATCTCGTGCCTCTGAGTTTTCATTGAATATTTCCATAGAGTTCCTTTAAGCTGACACTGCCAAAGTGCTTTGAATTATCAGTTGCTTTGTGGAATTGTAAAGTCTTTGAGTTTCATTAAAATGCTTAGGAGTTATTTTAATAATCATATGTGCGATTAGCGCCTGTTTAGTGCTGGATCTACAAATTCATTTTAAGAGTAAACATTGGGACAATGAAATATAATGCCAGATATGATTGCTGCTGTCAGCAAAAACATTGTCTTATTTTATTAAAAATTGCCAACAAAATGCCGTGAACAGAAGATACAGTTTCTATTTATAGGTATTTCCTACTCTACAGTATTACGGTATCTGCATACCACTAGGCTGTATCTAGCAGCGTTTTCATTTTGCCTCTGGTATGTACATAAATAGAGAGGTACAGAGTCCTTTTATTATATGTGCACATGTCTTATTATGTGCAGCTCCCCCAAAGTCCTATTTGGATATTTGCTCTAATATAATAGTGCTCACACCGTCGGTGCTGAGTATTAGTAAGTGGGTGAAGATTTCCTGGAAATGATGATAATTTAGCTATTGGCAATAATAACATTATAACATTCTCAGTGATCCATTTTGGCTTTAAGTACTTATTAAATAATATTTATTCCTAAATTACGAATTTATAAAATTAAATGAGATTGCAACATGCAATAAAAACACACTTCTTTCTAAACAAATGACTCCATTCCTCACAGATAGCTCTCCTTGCATTCATTCTGCTTTTACTGTTTTCTGCCCTCTGTGAGCTCTCGACTCCTCTCTGATGTGTTGATATGCTTTCCCCCAAAGCCACCTCTCTTTATCTACTTTCCTTACCCACTCGTCCCCTTCTTGTTATTCTCTCATTTCCTACTGATATGGGAATAACAGGATCCCAAGGCTGTCCTTACAGTATAATTAAAGTATGAATTTCCAGGAGTTGGAAATTGCAGGCCATTTTTATTATGCTTCTATAATAAAGCCAGGTAACATTGAGAGAATTAAAATGGCTTTTTCCTAGTAGATAACTTGGTAAAGACTTTTTTCCCCTTGGTTCTATTGTTTTAAGAGACTGGGAGCTGAAAATGGGAATAGATTCACCAATTCTTTTTCTGAAAACACCTCTATCTTTTACATGATATATATCCCCCTAGATCCTGGGAATATGTTGTAAACTTGTAACAGATGGTGATGAAGCTTCACATTTTTATACAATACATTTTTCGAGATTCTGCATCTACTGTATGTATCTTCCAGGGAAAATGACCTTGAATGAATGAAGTCATAGTCTGAACGAAAAACACCCCACAGATAGACCAGCAAAGAAATGATGAGTCAGTTGGGTTTTGTCTTGTTCCCTGTGGTAAGATGAAATAATTTCTCATGAAAAACAGAATGCTGAAAAATAGGATTCAAAGGTTGTTTAACACTGGAGGTGCATCTGTTAATTGTTCCAGGAGAACCAGGTAGCCATATTCTATACTGAACAGAAACACATGGAAGACAGGATATCACTGTTTGCAAGTAGGAATGCTATTTGCTTCACTTGGGTAATGTTGGGGGCTTACCAAAAATTGTTCTGGCATAACATCTACCAGCATGAATGTTAGGAGGGTTCTAACACTGTGAGTGCTGCTATTTTATGAATGTTTTATCACTGGCTTGAAAACAAGAAGTTTGCAATTGAATCAACAGCATGTCAGACAGACAAAATATTAAAAAAAAAAAAAAAAAAGAACATTAGTGGGAATTACTGATGTCCCTATTGTAAAAACAAACTGAAGTTAATAAGAAACTTGATCCTCTTAACTGATTAACAAAAGTCAAGTTTTAATTGCATGGCTTCCCAGACAAATCAAGTGGCACTGTTAACTTGAGCATTGGTTGTTTAGAGGGTGCGCTAATGGGGGGAAGTTGCTGCATATTCAGTTACCCACCTCTTTTTTCGACAGCTTCAATGCATTGCTTTACAAACCGTGGAACTGTGGAATTTTCACGTTCACACACTGTGTGCAGATGAGAGCCAAAAATTTGATCTGCAAAAGAAACAAAGATGAGCTTCATTAAAATCCAAGATTGCGTTGTTCTTTAATTTGATTCTGTTTCCATATCCACTGGGTGCTGAAATCTGTGTCTTGCATAGGAATCGGTTTTTTTTTTTTTTTTTTGGTTTGTTTGTTTGAATTCCAAAGGGTCTACTGCAGAGATACAAAGGCCATAACTCCCTCCTTTATGGAACAGGACTCTGGACCCAGAGAAAGAAAACGAACACTCTGCCATCGATTAGGCCGGGATGACAGAGTAAGTTATAGTCTCTCTGGGCATAACTTTGTTGTTTATAAAATAATGACAACGAATTAAGAAAACTTCTACAAAGTCATTAATCTTAATGAATTGGTGTCTTGAGTGTTTTAGAAGAAACTTGTTAATAATCACCAAAATTATAATTTTATAAGTATATTTAGAAGATTTGTTCAGTGGGTCAATGATCTTTGAAGAGGCAAGTTCCAGGAGATTTACTTTGAAGTGGATTTCTTAACATCTCTCCTACCTCGAATGCCCTTCCTCTTCCCTCATCTAAGTATCCCCTTTCCTTTATAGCTCAGCTCTGACCACACTTTATCCACAAACTCTTTTCTTCCTCTCTCGGTTTTGTGTCTCCTTTAACATCGGTTCTTTGGAATACCAGTTCCTCAGGATGTTGATAGGCAATTTGGGGAAAAAAGGCCTATGATCAAAATGGTTTAGCAATGTTGGGTTAAACAAAGTTAAACAGGTTTCTTTCATGTGTATTTTTACGGTCTGTGACAGGCCCGTCTGCGCTTGGGAATCTTCACAAAGGCCTGGAGGACGCACGATTTCCCAAACTTATTTGAGTAAGATCCTTTTATTTCAAAGGGCATCTCTCCAGACTAATGCTTCTGAGAACACACTCTGAAATCCTAGCCTAGTCTTCTCATTTGAAACACGATTTATACTACCTTGTATTGTGTACTTACATTTATGATATATGGAATGTATTTTCTCAAAGCAGATTTGGAGTGTCTACGTGCTCTATGTGTTTGCAGAGTCACCAGTGCTTAGCATAGACTCTGGCTCACAGGATTCACTCACAGATATTTTTTATTGCAGTAAATTACACATAACATAAAATTCTCCATTTTAATCATTTTTACATGAACATTTCAGTGTCATTAAGGACATGTACATTCTTGTGTAATCATCACCACCATTTCCAGATTTTTTAAAAACAGCGTAGATGTTTATTACTGATAGTGAATCAAATACTTGGTAAGTTCAAGGGCTTCCTGTCTTGCTCAAAGTGAACTCCTGTTTCCTATTGCAACTTCCAAGGTAATACATGACCTGCCCTTCCACCCATTAATTGATTTCATTAGCTCCCTCTCTCTCCTCTCTCCCCCTTATCACTTGCCTGCAGCCACTCTGTCCACATTACTGAGTCTTGTCTATGCCAAGCACACTTCTGCCTCAGGGACTTTGCACTTATTATGACCTCTGCATGAAACTTGCACTAGGTCTCTTTTGTAGCCTTTCGTAACTACTTCTTTTCTAAAAATGGCCCCACTGCAATAGGAACTCTCCATGATACTTCCCTGTTTTACTTTCCTTAAAGCACTTATCTCTGCCTAGTATATTGGATTGATGTGCTTACTGATTAGTTTTCCCCTGCTTAGAATGCAAAACCCAGGAGAATAAAGACCGCACCTATTTCCTTTCTTACTGGGTCCCTAGTAAGTAGACAATGTTTGACATATACTAGAAGTTCAATATCATTTATTAAATGATTGACTTCAAGACACTGTCTTAAACATCAGTGGAGGTCTTCAATATTAAAAAATATGTGTAGTAGAAGTGGGGAGAAAAATAAAATGCAGCATAACAGAATGGTAAGTGAAATATTACAAACAGGTAGTCAAAATGGAATGTGGTGAGACTTGAAGGAAGTCATGTTTTTCATCCATTTCTTAGAAAAGGTGATGGCTTTGAATTAAGGACAACCTGGCAGGGAGGAAAGTAATTAAAGCTAAAGCATGAATATATTTCAATATGAAAATGTACATTTTCATCTAAGAGACAGAAAGATGATAAGCCCAAACATATCAACAGAGTGTAGAGAAGTTGGAAATAATCATGGGTATTTGGTTTGAATACTTGGTCAAGTAACAAAGATTAGTTCAAAAAAAGTGAGCCACCACTATAGGAAAATAAAATGACATAAACTATGATTTAAGAAAAATATCCCACAACTTCAGATGGAATAATTTAAATTGGCTAGAAATTATAGTCTGGAAGGATTGCTATAAAGTATAAAAACATCTAATGGAAATTGTTATTCAAATCAATTTCACAAATATTTATTGAACATGTGGCAGGACATCAGACCAGCCTTTGGTGCCCACGGAAGACTTCCCAGAGAAGAAACAAATCCTCAAGGAAAAGTAAGACCAGTGAAGAGATAAAAGAGGTGACAAAAGGCCATTTAGGGAAGATGGAAGGAAGGTATACAAACACATCAGTGATGGGGAGAATGGTGGGAAGAATGAGATGTGCTGAGGGAAACATTCACTCTTTCTTACTTACAGAAATCTTGATGTATTAAGCTTTAAAAGAAGATGAAGATGGTGTTATAAGAGTTTTAAATATTTAGTTAGGTAGGTTAAATTATTTGAAAGTGTGCAGACACCAGTGATATCTTATACATACACGATTCCCCTCCTGACTTCTTGTTTTTAGAGTCCATTCAGAGCCTGAAAATATTCTCTATTGACTTCTGCCTTCCTTGCTGCCCTGGGTAATTAGATAGCTCTAACCAGTCAAATGTAAGGAGAAATGGCTTGGGAAGCTACAAGAGATTTCTCTCTCTCTCTCTCACTCTCTCTTTCTTACCAGATGAAAGAAGAGGGGTGTATGAAGGAACTCTTTCTTTTTTTTTTTCCTGCTTTGAACATCACTGTGCAATCATGTGATGCTTGGAGTTACTGCAGCAATCTTATCACCATGAGACAACAAGGTTGCAGACAAAAGCAAACAGGATTTAAAAAGGTCACAAAAAACCCAAGACCTCAATGACACTGTTGAAATTCTAAACTTAAAACAATTATTTTCCAGATTCCTTACTATGTGAGATAATATGTCCTTTTAAACTAGGTATTCTATCCCCTACAGCCAAAATGTTCATAACCAATTGTGATGGATTGTGGAGAAGATTAAACACAGGGAGATTAGTTAAGAAGCTAATGTGATCACCTTGGAAGGTGTTATGGAGACCAGAATCAGGAGAGAGCTGTGGTAAATGTAATCATTTTTCAAGATTCTTCTCTTCTCTGAAGTAGATTTGTACATTCACCCCTTTTGCCATGTGACTGTGTGGTAAAACTCACTACAGTGGGTAACACTTATTTTTCCCATTTCACTGATGTTGGGCTTGGCTATAGACTTGTTTTGGACAATGTAGTGTGAGTAAAAATGACAATGTGTCAGTTCCAGATGGAGGCCTTAAAATGCATTACAGATTTCTACCCACCTGACTGCTTTCTGCTATTGCCAAGATAAGAACTTCCCTGGATAGATGCTGCCCTTTCAGTCTGGGATCCAGAATAAATACACATGGCATAGATTGAGGCCTTAAACTTAGAATAGAGCTGTCCACTAAAACCTGCCCCAGGCTACTTGATCCATAGACATATGAGAAATAAATGCTTTGTGTTGTGTGTCACTAAGATTTTGTATTTGTTTGTTATGCAGCAGTAGCTTACTGATAAAGACATTAACAGGAGTCCAGGTTGTTGGTGAAGTAAGCTATGCTATGAGAGTGAAAACAAAGAGAATTTAACAGGACATGGAAACTGAAATTGGTGAGCAAAAAAAAAAAAAAAAAAAAAAAAAAAAATTAAAAAAAATAGATGAAAACAATTCTAAATTTGCTAGGAATGTGGAATCTTGCATCAGTTTAGATTCACCCCAAGGAGGAGTCCTAAAGGAAATTTCTCTCCCTTTAAAATGAACTCATTGTGCTTTACCTAATATAATGGCAGTTTTTAACTCTGTATTCTTTCCAGATCCATTTAATTCTATAAAGTTCAACTCAGTGCATATTTCTTGAGCATCTGTCATGTGCTAGATATTGTAAAGAATATAAATATTGATTCACTTATTCAGTAACTATTTATTACATGCCCACTATAAGCCAGACACTGTTCTCCAGCCAGAAAATGCAGTGATGCATAAAGCATGATCTCCTATAGTCTGGGGAGGTGGTGGGTAACTCTCAAAAACATTTATGATATAATGTGATTAGTGCTATCTCAAGGCTGTGTAATAACAGCAGTTAAGCTTCATTGTACTCTTACACTAAGCCAGGCATGGTTCAAAGTATTTTATGTATTCTAACTTATTAAATCTTTACACCAAGCCTCAACTCTCTGGTGGTAGATACTATTAACCTGATTTTATGGGTGAGGGAATGGATGCCAAAATATTGAATCCTATGTAAAGTTACAAAGTATCAGGCTTTAGGGAAAGAAAAAAGACAAGAAGCTGACCTGTGACAATGGAAAGAAGGGGTGATTTTGTAGGATTTGTTAACTGGATGCAGAAGATGAATCAACCCACCAGAGAAGACTTCCTAGTTTCTTGCTTGAGTAAAAGAGACTAACATGCAGAAGGAACCCTCAAAGTTTGCAGAAGAATAAAAAGACTGGTTATCAGGAATGTGGATAAGCATTTCAGATGCAGGAGAAGGATGGTGGGAGATAAAGGTGAAAAGTTCTCATTGAATTTTGACAATTCAGAGGCCATTGGTGACCATGAGGAAAAAAGTGAAAAGATCAAATGGACTCCTGCATTAAGAAGTTTAGTGCTGGGAATTCATTAATTATAACGGAATGTGGGATTTGGGTCCCATCTTGAGCTGGGAAGATAGGAGTGAACGTCAACTGCCGGGTGTTCCGCCATAATGCCCTGGAGGGAAAGAGGTGTGCTACTGGCTACTCTTTGGTTCTAAAGTGGGAGGTGGGGGAGGTGCATCACTGCCACTTACTGGGTTGTCCAGCCAAGCACAGGCAATATCTCATTGAGAAACTCCCCTCATGATTGCCAAGTGTCCTGGTGAGAAAGGAGCCTTGATATGATCAACATCATTAGACAGAAGGGAGATGTTTGCTTTGACTAGTTACCAGAAAAACCAAAAATTGTCTTCTTAATTCTAGCCTCTCTTTAAACTGGCTATACTCACCCAAGAAACTATGGCTCTGGAATTAAGAATTTAATCTCTGTGGTGAAGCTGATTAAATGCAAGGCTGTAACTCAAGCCAAGGCAACGAAATTCTCCCTCACAATGATTAGAAGTGGGATACTACAGACTGAGGTAGTAAGCACTGTAAATAGTAAATAGTAAGACTTAAATAGCAAGACTGCCTAGATTTAGACACTGGATACTAGGGGCAACCATATGGGGAGATGGCTGTGTGCAATGGGTGACTCAGTCCAGGAACTAATTTGCAGAGAGAGGTGAATGAAGCAGACACACCCTAGGTCCTCACTTTCTGATGCCTAACTCCAGAGATCATCTATCTCTTCCATGAGGTATCATGACATACCCTGGGTTGTGACAACAGTTCCCATTTTATTTGAATATTTTTGAGTGAACTTCTGTTTATTGCAATCAAATAAACTTGACCAGAGCATGAACATAAGCATTGGCCGGAGGGTTTCTATTGCCCATAATAGAAAGTGCCAGCCTTGGTTAAACAGTGAGACCCACTGTCACAGATGACACTGGTTGGGAAAAGTATGGTGGATATCTATTGCTTTTACTAGCCCTGCAACTATCCTCCTATTCTCTGGTATTATCCTTAAGGGATGATGCCTTTCTCGTGTTGGCTGCCATTTAGTTTGAGTGGTGTTGACTCCACCACCTCTAGCTCCAGGGATAAACATGAATTTCCTCATATTCAGACATGAACACATGGCCCAAGTTGATCTGGTGGAGAAATCCTAAGGCTTTTTCTAGTGCTACTGGGAAAGAGGAGCCTTATTTCTAGAGGAATTGACTGACTATTGGGATATGAGTCTGAGCTTCTAGAAGTTATGTTGCCACCTTCTGGGAAAACATACTGGAGAATTAAGCCAACAGAGTAGAAAACAAGCTGAGTGATGGAGGAAGTAAAGATTTGATAGCATTTGTGCCCCTAGATCCAATCATGCCTGAAGCTATCCTTGTCCTGTGGAATTTTCAATTAAGCAGTCCAATAAATTCCATTCTTACTTTTGCAGTTTGGACAAGTTTCTATCAATTACAATGAAAGGAATCTTGACTACAACACTAGCCTTCAACATAAAATGATGGATCATGTAACTTAGAGGAGATGATGATGCACAAGAAATGACTTTGCAAAGTAAAAAGTGTTATCTAATGAAAATAAATCATAGAGATTTAGCTAAAATGTCAATGTCAAATTTCAGGGCTGTGGTGGAATTGTCACCCATCTGTAAATTTGATACAATCCAGGGTTTGATACCAAGGAGGACCATTAAACTGCAGGAATGTGTTTGAACCACAGAACTTTCTATCTTAAAATAGTATAAGGAAAGGGGGAGGGAGAGAGAAAGTATTCTGTTTTCTTGGCAAGCATTAATGAACTAGCTTTGCCCCCTTAACTTCCAGGCCTGTTGTCCTGGCACAACACGAAGGATTATTTCTGCTTTCCCCTTCCTTATGCTATTCCAAAGAAACGGAGCAGCCCAGAACCCCGAGCTCCAGACTCCCTACCTATATTCCCATCTGTGGGCTCACTGGTAATCCTTTATTCCTCTCTTAACAACTTTTTGTATTTAGAAAACACCTCTTGCTTGAGGTGCCAATATTTTTGGAATGCTCCACAAATGCCTATGGCCTTGGCTAGTGTGATCATTATGTCTTCCTTCTCTTGCTTCAGCGTTTATACCAGGGGTGGCAGGCAACACATTGGTTGGAGAAAATCCATTTTCAGCAATTTTTCTTTGAAAGCATCTTTTGGTGAGAAAAACAAATAGACCTTCCACATGACTGCACTTATAAATCATGTTGTTTACATAATGAATTAGAGTTTAACTAGGAAATGGTTTTTAATCTTTAAGCTCTCAAACTTTTGACCGATTTAGTTAGTTCATCAGCATAACCAGGTTAAGTCTCCCAGATTACAAATTAGCTTCATTCTCCCTCATCTCTGCTATATATTTTTTGACAAATTATGGAAAGAACACACAGTAATGGGATCTTTGTCAGTTAGATTCCAAATGAATCAAAACTATGAGGAAAACTACTCAATAGAGGCAGTTAAATGTTCAAATAATGTGACGGTGTTATCATCATTTACCCAGGAAGACAGTCTCCACATGCTTTTCAAAATGATTATTCTGCTTTCAGGACACAGGGCTGCTGTTGCAGCTAGTCCAGTAAATTTTAAAAAGGAAAACAAAGCACCTAGAACTGCACATACATGAAGAACATAGAGGGGAAGAGGAAACAATAATAACAAACCGAGGGGCTTAGACCCACCCATCCTTTTGGTCACGAGGTGTATTTTTTAAGGGATTGGGCTGCAAAAAAACCAAACCAAAACAAAACAGAAAACACTGAGGGTTTGTTTATTTATTTATTATCTTTTATTTATTTTTCTTTAGAGAGTGCACGTGTGTGCCTGTGCACACATGCGAAGTGGGGTAGAAGGGGCAGCGAAAGACGGGGAGAGAATTTCAGGGAGGCTCCACACCCAGCATAGAGCTTGATGGGGTTCAATCTCACAACCCTGAGATCATGACCTGAGCCGAAATCAAGAGTCCAATGCTCAACTGACTGAGCCACCTAGGCACCCGCCACCGGGGGCTCTCTTACACAAAGAATTTATTCAAATATTAAGGAATGACAGTGAGTGGGGACTCCAAGAATTTACTAGGAACTCAAAGTAATTTATTAATTACTCGAGGCTGGAGAACCAGTCTTGGAGATGTTTCAAACCAAAGGTCCCAAGGAAATCCATGAAATATGCTGCTGGGTCCAGAGTCTTATAACTCTGATGGCTGGGTCAGGATGCTCTTTACATTACCACTCCACCACCAGCATTGTTCTGATGACTTATACTCTTCAATTGCTCAAGATGGGATGCCCAGTTAGTTGAAATTATGTTAAAAATGGGGTTGGGATAAGAAAAAACATAGCCCTGGTGGCTTCAATAGTAGGTAGCCTGCACTTGAAATATTTCTCCCTCCACAATGCTACACACATAAGCACATCCTCTCCCAATAAGTTGCTATAGGGGAGGGGCAGTGGATACTGAAGGGCAAATGTAATATTTCCAACATGGGTAATTTCAGCAATTTAACCAAAATTTAGCTTTAATTTTAAACTATAAGTAACATTTGGTTTTCTTTTTGACAGTAGGTTTCTAGACCAGAACTTTCAGATTACTTATCAAAGAATCCTGTTTCTACTTTTATCTTTTATATTTTCTCCACTTCCATCCTTATTACTTTTTCTTCTTCCTTAAAATACTCACCATATAAGTCCTCATCATATAAATTTACTGCAGCTTTACTGATAATTTTTGGAGAAATGGGTGATTTAAGTAAGTACTATAATTTACAGATGGCTTATCTCTTGAACTAAGATTCAGAAAAACATGCTTAATACTAAAACACTACTGAATTTAATCTGTATTAAGTGCTTCATAAGGTACTGTGTTATTTTACAATGCCTTCGGGCTTTGATTAAAAGTATCAGTTACTGCTTTTTGATACACAGACACCAAAAAACTGGGCTGATTCTCTGCTGAATCTCTAATATACACTGCAAGTGAAGTAAATTTCTCTTACTGCCTTGTTTACTTGTTTTTTTTTTCTCGTAAGAGTCAAATACAGGGGAAAAAAGCATAATTATTTTAACTTTTAAGTAGTTTGGAATCTAAATAAATAGAAATTCTAAATATATACACTTTTGTGTATAGTTTCCCCCACACATGTTTATTCATACTTGCGTAGCTCATTAACCTAATAGATTTTAAAGTCCCTGGTGGATAATGATAATGTTCTGGAAGGACTGGCCTGGAGGAGATTTTACCCAGACTATGGAGAAGATATCCCCAAACAAGGGAAGGCTGTAGTCTGCAGCCTCCAATCAAATTTGGACAGTTGGATGCAGGAATAGTGTCTTGACACAAGCAGCCCAAAGGTGAAATTCTGAGACAGACCCATTGTCACCCAGACAGAATGAAGGAGTTCTTCCCCACCTTCTCCTATTTCCTTTTCTTTCTTCTTTTTTCAGGCTTCAAGCTGTCCCCACCTTTCAAGATTTTACCCTCAACCCCAAACAGTACTTCACAGAAGTACTGTTTAGCTCCTTTTTCTTTTTTTTTAAAGTAGGCTCCACACCCAGCATGGAGCCCAACTTTGGGCTCAAACTCACAATCCTGGGATCTGGGCTCAAACTCACAATCCTGGGATCAAGACCTGAGCTGAAATTAAGAGTGGGGCGCTCAACTCACTGAGCCACCCATGCATCTTTGCCCTCTTCTTTAAAGCTTCTAAACTTTCATGGAAATAGATCTCAACTCAATTTTGGTCCAGTTAACCCAATGGACATTTTGGGGAGTCCACTAGTCAGAAATAAATTCTTATCTTAAACAAGGAGTTTATTACCTCAAATGAAACAGGGAGTATGAGATTTTTTAATATTTGTCTACTCTGGGCAGTAACTTTATCCTATGCTTCTCCATCCTTTTGTTTACCCAACGCAACACAACACAAAAATATACACATAAACATGCATACTGCCCTCCACATGCATGTGCACAGAATCACAAACAACAATATAGAGAGTGGTCTGACCAAGTGAATATTTCATGAATTTTTGTATTCATTCATCTTTTGTATCCCTCGCTGAGTATTTATCAATGCCTGCCAGGGATGGGATAACGAATAGAACACTCTCTGCCCTCGTACAGCACTTTCTGGCTTCATACAGCTTAGATATAAATGGGAAAACAAACTCATAAACCCATTAGCATATAATATACGTATGATAATGTTCGATATTGATAGGTGCTATGAGAAAAGAAAGTAAGACCAGGAGATGGAGAGCCAGAGGGAGGTATTATTAGGGAAAACATTTCTGAGGCTATGCCATTGAGTGAAGATCAAAAGAAGTGAAAGTGTGAATTATGCCTATACAAGGGGAGCGTGTTCAATCAGAGGAGCAGCCAATGCGTAAGACTGGGGAGTAAGCATAGTGTAGTCGGGGAGCAGTAAGGAAGCCTGTGTGGCTGGAGGGAGATGACAAACAATAGATGAAACTGAAAAGGTAGCCTGGGGACCAAAGCAGGTAGAACCTTGTAGGTCACAGGAAGGTCATCAGATATTATTTTAAGTATGATTTTATTCTAAGTAATTGGCAATTATTGACCATGGGAGTGAAATAATGTGACTGATGTTTTTAAATGGTCCTTCTAATTGCTGTGAGGAGACTATATTTAAGAGGGTCCAGAAAAGACACAGAGAGGCCAGTTAAGGGGTTAGTGACATAGGCAAGATAATGGTGCTTAGATAAAGCTGGTAACAATGGGAGTGACTAAATGTGGTTGAATCTGGAATATATTTTAAGATGGTTTTGCTGACGAGAGCAGGAGAAAGAATAGAACAGAGGCGACTCCAGCTGGCAGTTGGCAGTAGTATTTCCTGAGGTGAACATGCCAGAGCCGGGGAATCAAGGATTGGGCTGCTCTAGATAAATGTGAGATGTCAACCAAACATCCCAGGATATGACAAATAGACATCTGAACATGCAAGTTTGGAGTCTTGAGAGTCTGGAGCATGAGGCTGAAGTTTTAAGTTTGGAAAGCCTATAGATAGAACTCGAAGCACTGGACTGCAATATTTCAGCCCTGGAGTATTTGAATAACGCCCAGTAGTTTGAGGAGAAGAATGAAAAAGGAGGAGAAGTCGAAGAACATAACATAGGGTAACCCAACGCTGTGAGGCTGGTGAGAGGGAACAGGCCCATCAGAGGAGTGTCCATTGACATAAGAGCTTCCAGAAGAAGGAAGATGAAATTGTTAATAAAGAGTAATTGTAAAACCACTGAAAGATTTTGTGTCCTTCTTCCTTTCCTTTCTACCTCTTCCCAGGCAACAACTTCTCAGGAAGTAAAATGGAGTAAAATGGTCTTTAGTCTATAAGATACAGCTCATGGTCCAGCTAGAAGATAGTACAATAATCAAATGATGAAATTATAATTCAGAATAAAGAGAAGAGAGGACTAACTCAGGATGAAGAAGACAGGGGTGGCTTTAGGGAGTTGGTAACTTTAAGCTGGAAGCATGAAAATGAATAAGTTTACTAGGTAGAGGAATCTGGAAAAGAACGTTCGAGGGGAAGGAAACAATACACAGTGAACAAGATAAATGTAATTTTTTCTTTTCCTTTTGTAGTTCCTTATTTTTTATGTATTTGAAAGAGAGAGCACACATGAGAGAGCACAAGCAGGGGGAGAGGCAGAGGGAGAGGGAGAGGGAGAAGCAGGATCCCCACTGAGCAGGGAGCCTGATGTGGGGCTGGATCCCAGGACTCTGGGAACATGACCTGAGCCAAAGGCAGATGCTTAACTGATTGAGCCATCCAGGAGCCACTCTTCCTCTTGTATTTCTACTGCTTGCTTTTCTTTCTTTCTTTCTTTCTTTCTTTCTTTCTTTCTTTCTTTCTTTCTTTCTTTCTCCTTCCTTCCTTCCTTCCTTCCTTCCTTCCTTCCTTCCTTTCTTTCCATTCTATCGCATTCTCTTCTGGTTGCCAAATGAATACATAAGTGAAAGAATGAGTAAGAGAAAACAATGCATACAAAAAATATGATTTCTATCTAAAGACTGTGCCATGATCAGTTAAATTGGAGGAAAATATATTTCATTTTAGTTTGCTTTAGCGCATTTTGGAATTATTAACATGGCTAACTTTTGTTTAGCAAAGACTGATTATTTACATTTTGAATTGGTGATATTTTTTGTTTTTGGTTTGCCTGTCTTCACTCTGTTGGAGTTACAGAGGGTACTAGCAAAAGAAGAAGGGGATAAAATTCAAAGACATCAAGTTTCGCATCCTTATCCCATATTGATATACACTTTATATTCTTAAAATAGAAAACCGTCCATAAAATTCAATTGCTCAATCACATAACTTACTATAATTATTCTGAAGTTAAAGCTTTTTATCAATTGGGTTGTCTACTTACTTGAATTAGTAGAAACTTTACTCACCTCTTCCTCAACTTACCATGGAGTTATGTCACAATAAACCCATTGCAAGTTGAAAATGTAAGACAAAAATGCATTTACTACACCCAACCTATTGAGCATTGTAGCTTAGCCCAGTCTATATTAAACATGCTCAAATGCTTACATTAGCTCACAGTTGGGCAAAATCATCTAACAAAAAGCCTATGTCATAATACAGTGGTGAGGAGCTCATGTAAATCAATTACATACTATACTAAAAGTGGAAAACCGAATGGCTGTATGGGTACAGTATGGTCGTAAGTGCATGGGTTCTTTACCCTCATGTTCCCGTGGCTGACTGGGAACTGCGAATCGCTGTCACTGCCCATTATCAAAAGAGTATCATACCATATATCACTAGCCCAGGAAAAAAGTCAAAGTTCAAAATTTGAAGCACAGGTTCCACGGAAGTCATATCACTTTTACACCATCATAAAGTTGGAAAATATTCAGTTGAACCATGTAAATCAGGGACCGTCTGTGCTGTGAAATCAGTACTTTTATTTGTTTGAGTGACAAGTCTAGGGAGAAAACTTGATCCATAAAATTTATTCAGATAATTGATTGAATTAATTTTAAATGATTTCATTTACCTTGTCAGCCCAACAAACATAGACTAAAGCTAGAAATACCACTCAGTGACTGATACAAGTTGAGAGATTCTTTTAGGGTAGAGAAGGTATGACCATTTTGACTCATTCTGATTAAAAGTAAAATCTAGGAAAAACACTATACTTTTCCTAATATCAGCATAGATTTGTTAGAATCCCAGGTGGTAAGACTTCAATTGATTTGCATGAATGCAGAGTTCAATAAGAAAAGATTCAAATTTAGTTGGAGTAAAACTGCTTAATGATTCCAAATATTACTTGTAATATATTAATATAACGGGTTTGAATACCTATAATGGAGTCTCTTTCATTTGGGTCTTAAGGGTATTATCACAGCCACTAATGCTGAGTGCTAGGTACACGCTCAAGTACCTGAGAGGAAAGCACTTTAGGTTAAAAGCACTTTCTCTCCTCAGCCTCGGGTTAAAAGCTATTTCAGGATTCTGTTAAAGGCATTCTTTGGTCCTCAGCTTCAGCTTAAAAGCAGCTTTGATGAAAAGTGCTTTGAGGCAGGTGAAGGATTTTATAATAAACCATATTAGGAGCCAGGGAATCGTGTGGTTCTGTGGAAGTGTTGGCCAGCTCCATGGAGGTGTGGTGCGAGCTCTGTGCGGGTCTGCCTGTTCCCCATGGGTGGCTCTGAACAATGTGGTCCTCTGGTTATTCTATGCAAAGAAATTGAAAAAACATTTCCAGGAATGTAATTGGAGAGAGGGGGTTATGAGACTAAATTAGTAGGCCATGATGCACATGTTTCCGAAACATTTTGTCTCTTTTGGGCTTCCAGTCAAATATAGTGTGTTTCTCTTTTTTAGCCCTTACTTTTTTTTTTTTTTTTCAGCCTTCCCTTTAGAAAGTAACTATGCAACAGCACTTCTAGAACACCTTATCCTGGCCCGAAGCTGCCCACGTAATTGAATAAATAGATATCTCATTGTGAGATACACTTTGTGTACTGCGCATTTTCTGGATTCATTGCATACTCTTTATATTACTTTTCTGGCTAACCAGACCTCACATTGTCAGGGAAGGAGTGCATGTAAGGGTGGAATGGAATAGCTCAGTTGCGTTTGCCTACTGAATTAGTGCAATGATGTTCACCTCCCAGACATGGAAACTGAAGTATTGGTATTAGTGGGTGAAAAGACAGTGACTTAGGAGGAATTTTGAGCTTGCAGGGGTCAAGGGTAATTCAAGAGAGATGGCAAAATTGCACATGTATCCCAGCTAAGTGCCAGGGAGTAGATCTGACTTCTTCTGAGGAGAAGGTCTCACATGGACTAGAAAGAAGCCATTTTCTCACTTTGTGAGATTTAGCCTAAGAGCTGTTGCTTCAGGTCCTAAAACACCAGGTGAAACGTGCCAGTAGCTGAGAAGAGCAGTCTCCCCATTTGCTCTGGAGACAGAGTGAATCTAAAAGTGTGGAAACCAGAGCTTCAGAGTACTGTTCGGCATGTGGAAGGGTTTGTAGATTTGGAAGCTCTTGGATAGCACCAAGGATGGGAGGAAGTCATGTCTCAGAAGATACTGGCTGCATGGTTGTGGTGAGATGCCTGCCTTGGGCAGTTTGTAGGTAATGAAGTATCAAATGCAATACTTTCCAGGTGCTCCCAGAAATAGCCAGGGAGACTTTAGAGAAGGGTAAAGTCTGAGTTGCTATGGCTATACAACTGGGAGTCACAACTTAGGATATTTGTGCCTTATTATCTGTTATTTTATTCATATCCACAGGCTGCTGTGGCATGGCCCACTGTGGTTAAATAGGAAATAAATAAAATTAGATAAAAAGCACTAAGAACGTCTTTTCATTAGCTTTCCAAAGTGGGACAAGTTTGCAGGGTATGGAAGTGCTTCTTTTTTTTATATAGAATATTTGTAAGCAGTGCTAAAGTGTTTAACTTGTAAGAAAGGAATCTCATCTTACACATCTGGGTCCAGTATGCAGCCCATTGTTTTCTGCATGGGAGGTCCCCAGTAAATGTTTGTCAAATGAGTAAAAATGAATAATGAGCACTAAATGAATAATAAAATTGCCTATAAAATCCAGTACAAACTTCTGAGCCTGGCACTGCTCAAAATACCTGCCACAGACACTTCTCATCCAACTCTTTACCTTGCAGACAAAGCATGGTTCCCATGCTTTCCTACGGTTGCACACCTTGAACGTCTCAACCAGCTCTGCACATGTCCAAAGGCTCAAAGTCAAGATTCAGTTTAAAGACCACAGAATAAAGGAAACATGAATCCTTCTTACACTTTTCCCACTTGTAATTTCCCCAAATCCATGACCTCAATGTCCCTAAAGCTTTTGACATTTGATATATTATGTTGTATTTGTCGTAATTTTATTTCCCTTACTCATTTTGTAGGCAACTCTGCTTTATGCATTTTTGTATCCTCTTAGAACATAGTGATTTAAAGAATATATATGAGTAACAATCAGGGCATAAAAAATGTAAGTATAGTTGTCCTTCATCCTTATTACTGGAGAGTGCACGTCAAGCTATAAGCACAATGTGAGGCAGACAGAATGCTCAAAATGTTGGCTTTACTAATGCAATGCCACAAAAATCTCACCCTAATTGATCTGTTTTGCAATTTTCAGAATACCTACTCTGCATTCAGGAGAAATGCTTGCAATATGCCATGCAATAGAGAGAGTAGAATTAGGAGTAGAGTATGAGAATTAAGAGTTATTATTTGCCATGCAAATTGCTCTTTGTGTAGTATCAACAATCATAAGAGGTATTATCTGGAAAGTGTTAGGACAGAAAACTTCATTACCTTGTCCAAACCCTCAAAGCAAGTAAGTAGCAGAGCCAAGACTAGACTTCAGATCTACTTCAAAATTCAGTGATCTTTATGGCTTAATGACTGCAATACATTGTTTTCCTGAGTAAAATAGAATGCATATAGCTCTTTCAAATAGCAAGGGAGAGCTTGTCACTACCACCTTATCACTTCACACCATATGTATCCAGATCCAACAAAGAAAATGGTCTATCATATATTTCATTATTGCAAGCATTCTTTATGTATTTAAACATATATAAAACTAGGTACAGTTTTCTGATCAGGTATCTCTTTTTCCCAAGAAAAAGCTGCATTTCTTGTTAGATATTCTAAGAGTCTAGGATTCTAGGCTGGTGATAATGGGGGCAACAGACTGGGAACCTTCTGTAGCAGAGGTTGCTTAGACCACTTCTAGTCTCCAGATGGTGTGCCAAATCGATTAGCACAGACTCCTTCTAGCAAATCTCAGATGAGTGTCTATGATCCAGCTCGGTATATGAAACTGAAACACCACACACATATCCATGCCAACCTCTCAGACTCTTGACTGAGAGAATTGCATCTGGGAGACAGAAGTTTCCTTTGGGCTTTTGGTAGTGTTCGTACTATAATAACTAATTGTAGAAACAGATGGCTTTGGGTTATCTCAGGAAAGTGCTTTCCACTAAAACTTTACTCAGAAATATTTAATATCATTTCCAAAATTCCTCAAATGCAATGAGTGTCCCATATCCCCAACTTTCTTTAGATGGGCTGTTTATTCCTCACCTTCTGGTACTGGACCAAGATCCAGTACCTGTTTCCCTGTTTTCCCCACTACCCATCTCCTGCCCAACAGTCCCTTCTGAGGCCATGACTCCCTGGCCAGGGCTTCTGCTTCCCATTCTGTCTTAGAGAATGAGACAGCCATGTCTACCACTAACACAGTGCCTGGTATGGGGCACTGCACCGTCACACTTGGAATACTTCTCTTCCTATACTGCGCAGCCACCATGGGAATGCTTTCTCCATATTACCATGACATCTTGAGTTGGACATAACTTCACACACAGATGTGACTATCTCTTCTTATGTGTGATCAGCATTGTATTTCTAACCATTATTACTTTTCTTCAAGATTATTCATTCATACTATAAATATGTGATCTTTCTGGTTAAAGGGCATGCACACAAGTGTGTTCATGAATAAAGGGAACTTATGCTAGAGAATTTGAGATATCTGACATCATTGGGAATTCTGTTTTTGATGAAGAGAGGGCCTAACTTTGTTGTTTTTTTCGCCCTAAAATGTTTGACTTCTTCAACTGGTAATTATGTAAACATATTTATAGCCCAAATAGGCTCTTATTTCCTCTTTTGACATATTAATTGTTTCTAAAAACATTAAGTGAGATCCTGTCAAATTCTTTACATAATATTGAACGTTCTCCTATGCTAATTAATTTTTTTTTAATGGAAAAATTGTCACATGCTCAAGGTCCCAGTGCATTTGAAATGTGGAATGACAAAAGATGTAAACACAGTATTCTACTGTTCAGGAAATGAATGTATGAGATGGAGCAAATAATGATGGAGTCTGGGGAGGTGATGGCTTTTCTGAAATTTAGATTATCTGGAAACTCAAAATATTAAGATATCCTTAAGATATTCTTTTCAGCCCATCCGCTTTCTTATTTCTCAGCCTCTGGTTGCATGATAGATTCCTTCATTGTGAGGTTAACCGAGGCCAGTCCTCTTCCCCCTCCATCCTTTCTTTTCCTGCTATAAGTTTGAGTTCCAAGTTCAAAGGGACAAGTTAGGAGTGATATATTCAAGTTAATGACCTTCACATGTGTTTAACTTGGATGACATCTTCTCTAAAATCTCCCTCCTGTCTAATATGGGTAGATAAGAAAATCATTAAAAAATTGGAGCTCAACAACTGTTGAAAGAGAATGAAATTTCTCTCTTTTGCTCTTACATTTCTGAGGGAATTGGATCTTATGAAAATGTCAATCCTTGCAGCAGCCTCTTAGCTGGCTATCCATGCAAGTTATCCATCACAGTACAAAGCATAACTCAATGGCCATATGCATCTCAGAAAGACATCAAACTGGGTAATTTTAAGATTTAGTCCAGGTACACAGGTTATATTCTGGGGTGAAATTTGAGCAATAAATATATAACACACTTTACTATAAATATTGGCCAAATATATATGACTTATTTAGTTTTACAATCAGACAATATTTTGATTGTCTTACATGTCTGAACATACACATTGCTGGTATTATTGTCAAATAAATCTCCAATTCCACAAATTGTCATTAGCACTAGGTGTTAGTTACATGTCTGCCATATGCTAGCTGGGCAGAATGTTCAATTTTTTTTAAAATAAATATATGAAATAGGTACCCAATATGTGGCTTTATTTTTCTTCAACAAACCCTAACTTAACCTTATTGATTTGGATTGATGTTTTCTATCGAATATAAAAATCACTTCTAATATTTATAATGGAATATCAAAGGTAAAATGCTAGACATCATTGAAAATGGGATGGAGTTAGGTCCTAGTATTAAGTAGGAAGGACACTGAACTCTTGGAAAAAATACAAGTTGGAGAAGGCAGGTATAAACAGATATTTCTTTCTTATAAACTTCTTTAAGTTTCTCTGAATTCTTTTCTTTGTTGGGCTTTTTCCCTAAGCTGCTATTAAATTGTGAAAGTGCGTTTTCATAAAACCTCTTTATATAAGTGTTGCTGATTTGAGGAGGGGAGAAAAGTTTCCTCATTTCTCTTTTGTGTTCTTTTTTTCCGGTGTGAGAAGAAAGTGTTCAGATCATCTTTTTAAATAATGAAAACAATAATAACTGTTCCTGGGAGAATAAGAAAGCAAAGCAGAGGCTTTGTTTGACTTATCTGTGATAAGGCACTTTGGAGCTCCGGTTTGTGTGAGTTGAAGAAAGAGATGTACACAACACTCCAACCCTTCTATTATGACAGTTTATGCTTCCCATACAGCTTATTTAACTCTGATGCCTGGGAAATAGACACAATTACCACCTTATGGAATGCTACTTAACTTTAAATGTTCCCTCCAGAATAGAAACCCACGTCATCAAAATTTGTCTGTTTCTCAGGAATTATTTCTTCGGAAGGCTTCTGCATACGCCTGTGCAATTTTAAAATTTAACCCAAGGTTGCTTAGAAATAACTATGATATAAAAAGAAAGAAAAAATTCCCACACTAAGGGAGTTTGTTCACAAGAGTTCCTATGAAAGAGCTGTGTCCTATGCCCATGTACACTATAATCATTCACTCTTTCAGCTGTTATCAATTTAAAACCAATGAAACTCCCACACTGAGTCCATTTGAGCAGTCAATTTTAATATCTCGAGGCATCTGTAGTTATTCTGAATTGGCTGCAAAAGCAGAACTAACAAGTTAAGCTCTAACCATAAGTCGACATCAGGCTGGTAAACCATACATCAAACACAGACAGTTAGTCAATACTCCAGTATGAAAAACCAACTAGCATTTTAAAGAAGAGCAACATATTCATAATATGTTTGGCAGTCTGGTTTGCATTGCTTCCTTGATGGCTGGGTATTTAACTTTCCAGTCAACAGGGAGCTCCTCGCACTGACAAAGCAACATGTTTGAGGGCAAACCAGTCAGTCTTCTGATTTGTGGGTAATATTTCTAAATGAGAAAAAAAGGGAGGGAAGAATGTGCCTTTTGTGAATAAGAATCTATAGCGTGTCTTAATAGTTGCTTTTTATAAGAAAACTGTTTCAACCATATGTTCTGGATCTTTGCACACAGTCCCTACTTCAAATATTATGTCATTGTCAGGCCATGTGTCTCAATTTTGTGTTTGGAAAATATGGTTGCTTGAAATACCTCTTTCTGTCCCAGGAGTGACTCCATGACAGGGCTGTTGCCTCCCATAGAGAGAAGAAGACAATGAAGAAGGAGAAGTATTCAAACATGATCAAGGCAGTCATCGCTTCAATCAAATCATTTCCAAATTTCTGGGGCTGGGGGCCTTGGGCGAGGGGGAGTGAAGGGTGTTTACGACATATAGCTGCCTATTCCCAGAACTCTTTTTATGTACTTTTATTTTATCTTCAAAAAGAAAGGACATATTAAAGGGAAATATCTAAGGAGGAACAATGCTACATAAAGCTTATGTTTTCAGATCTGTTGCCTCAGAAAATGCTTTGATAAAACATACTTACAGCAATACAGTCAATTTCAAAGAAAAGTTGGGAGACGTACCTCTCCATAGTGCAATTTGACTAACATTCACAGACCACCAATTATGATTATCCAAATTCAGATATGGTCTCTTGTCTCCTTCCCACAAAGGAAAATAGAAAATGCTGGAATAGCACTTCTGCAACACCGAGTTACTTTCCTGATGACTAAACTTTACAGGGAGAACAGTTATGCTCTATTGTTGCTAATCAGGTAGGGTAACAACTCAAAAGGGATAGTTTCATATGGAACAAAATTTGCCACCACCACCTCAATAACGTGACACAGTTCTTTTTTTCTTCTTTCTCTTGGGAATTTGTGGACTCTTGTTGATTTATAGTAGACATGAATTTGAGGGGAAAGATTTGCAGACTGAACTGTCAGTGATACTAAAGGAAATAAAAGAGCAGTATCTTAATCTTAGGATATGTGAAAATGAATTGTTGATATTAATATTTCCTGGGCTTGTAACAGTTCACACATCTGCTGAATGTGGATCCTGATGAGGAGATATTGGTTGTGAGAGATCTGATAGATTCTATCCTTAGAGACACATTCAACGAGCTCATAGTGTGGACTCAAATCCCAAGAGTACCATGAGTGAGAAAGGACTGGGACCTCTTTTCTCAAGCACCATAGAAAATTCAATTCATCTCACTGCCCATGAAGCATTTATTCATACATTTGTTCAAAGTATCAGTGTTTAGGTCACAATGAAATTCTGTTTTCCTCTCCCTCAATTATCTACCTCAACACAAAATGAAATCACCAGCTAGTACTTTGTGTAAGCAGGAGAATTATAAAAACTACAAAGGAGAAAGTGAATAACCAGCACTGGCTTTGGATATAGTTTGTAGGGCCTATGGAGGCCCTGCAAAACTAACAGGAGCTAAGCTGAAGACTCTTCCACTGCCTGTGAAGCTGGGTTTAAGGAGTCATGAGGGAACTCTGGGGTATTGAGAACACCTGCTGGAGAACAGCAGGATATCAATAATAAATGCTAACCTTTAAAAAGGGGGATTCTTGTGAACACTGATGCCCCACATCTCTTTCTTCTCTCAGGTGGTTTCATGGAGGGAAGATTTAAGATATGATTAGAGGACTGAAATGGTCACAGACCCCCTCTCCAGAGGGCAGCAGCCTCCTGACACAAGAAGGAAATAGCACATTAGCTTGACTTTTGGTCATCTGCAACAACTTGAGGATATGCTTCCAAGAACATATAAACTTTGGCTGGTGCACTGTCAGGGATGAAAGGGGGAGATTTTGTATCTTTTTTTATAACCTGTATACACACACACACACACACACACACACACACACACTTTGAGTTAAAACACAGAGTATGCCCAAAACATGGTAAAGATCCCCTTTCTTATGAAAGAAAAACCATCGGTATTTACTGGTTCCTTGTTGGTCCTCATGCTCTATTTCTTCTTATTTTATGGAAATGTGTCAGTCCTCAAAATGGAAGGCTTAAAGACAATATTTCAAACTGGCACCAGGATTAGACCAACCTTATAAGGTATGCCAAAACTCTGGGCAATCTTTTAAGGATAGATAGTCCATGGAATAAATGAAACCAATATCTACTGCCATAGCAAGAATTAATATGGGTTTTAGAGACCACTGGCTAAAAACAAAATGCCAAAATGCTGGTTTTGAATCAATTGGGTCATATTCATTTTATATTCCCAGCACTTAGCATGGCTATTATTAGGCATCCAGTCAGTTTTAGGGCTGAAGCCTGATACTATCTGGCATTTTCTCTTACTTAAAAAAATGGGAAAGATTTTGAGGGCTTGACTCAAAGGGAAAGAAATGTAATTTAAAGAAAGGAAAAAGGAGAATCATTATTATTATTATTATTATCATTGGCATTATTATGATACACAAATACCCAAAATATAGTATATTATATCAGGACATTGTTGATAAAACCATTTTTTGGTTATATGTAAGTTTTTCAGTTATATGTAAGTCATCATCTCAAATATTATATTCTAACTAATGCCTATGTAAAAGGTCTCTCTCCATAAGAAAGGAAGTTCTTGAACCACAGACAAACCAACTTATTAGTCTGGCTCATTCTTTTTCCCCTTACCTAATTCACTCCCATTTCTGGACCTCATTTTTCTCTTGTTGCTCCAAAGTTATTCTGCTTTTAATATCTCATAAGACCTGGATCATATCCTCCCTGAATAATGAGCTTTTAAAAGACATGGGCTTAACCTGCTACGCAGGTGCACTTTTTTCTCAACATTTGCCATCTCTCATGGTGACCTGTATTTTATTATTGAACAAAAGATAGCTATGTGGTACTCTATTACCAACACATTTGCTCCCAAGAGCCTTTAAATAACAGAAACTGCCTGGGAACTGTAAATGCAAAAGAACCAAGAAGCTTGTAGGCCAAGATAAAGAAGCTTAAGGTTGGCTATTAATTTTGGTTAATATTAAATCATGACATAGCTCACACGTAAGGATCACAGTTCAATTATGAACCGTAAAGAAGTTTAAAGAAAAGAAGATTTACAAGATATTTTTAAGCACATTAGTGCATATTGTGGAAGTTGTGGGAATATTTCAGGCCCAAGCAATGATGGACCCATGCCCCAGTATATAAATTCAAATACAATTATTCTCAGACTAACACTGATAAAATGGCAAAATTGGAGCGTATCTCTACCCAAAGGCATATTGTAGTGTTGCTCATAAATGTTTTGCTTAAATTAACAATGTGGCAGGTAGCTTACTCTGTCACACATTGGTTCTGACAAAATCATTTTAAAAATACTTTTCTCTGAACTCAGTGATTTTGCCATTCATAAAGATGACTGTTGAAAGTTTAGGGTTGATAACTTGTATCTGCAATTTGAATGGCAAATCTTTCTTTACTTCTCAATATAATTGACATATTTTATAAAAGTACTATAATTTCAAAGACATTATTTTCTCATGTGATGGAAACCTTAAACAATTAGTTGTGTCTGTGTGGGTAATTACTTAAATGTTCCAGCAATTAGATGACACTGTGTAAGTGGGTGTAGCTAGAAAAGAAAATTAGCTCATGCCCATTTATGTATAAAGAGTACCATGATGAAAATTACCAAAAAGATAAATATGAGCCAACCATAAATTATCTATGCACTTGCCTTGAAGTAAGCAAGTTACTACTGCCTTTCCTTGACACTTGCCAGGATTGATTTCTCAAATTTTAAAGGAATACTTGAGAAAATGGTTTCCCAGGGCCATCTTGATCATAATTTGCTCCACTAACCCCAGTAAAAAAGGAAAGAAGAGAGAAAAAAGGGAAGAAATGGAAGATGAGAAGAAAAAAAGATGGAAGGAAGAAAATTGCCAAATAATTAAGATAAGCTGGGCACTGTGTAAAATTCTTCTATATTTCATCTTATTTAAATTTTACAATGTAAATTTTGTAGATGAAAAAGTCAGTGACCCAGTATTAAGTTATAGAGCTGGTATAAGACAGAATCCAGCTTTATTTATTTATTTATTTTTTAAGATTTTATTTATTTATTGGACAGAGAGATCACAAGTAGGCAGAGAGGCAGGCAGAGAGAGAGGAGGAAGCAGGCTCCCCGCTGAGCAGAGAGCCCGATGCGGGGCTCAATCCCAGCACCCTGGGATCATGACCTGAGCCGAAGGCAGAGGCTTTAACCCACTGAGCCACCCAGGCGCCCCCAGAATCCAGCTTTAAACGTAACTTAGTAAAATTCTAAAGCTGCTATACTTTCAAATAAACTCAATCAAAAGCAAGGAGTTACAGACTAGAATACATAGACTGTTTCACTGAGAAGATTGACATCCCTGATGACATAAAGGCCCAGACGCAAGGAAAAAATGAAACTCTATGGGGAAAATACCTGTATGAGACAGTCACCATAAAAAAATTGATCAAACTAAAAAATAGCTTGATGAAGCATAAGCTTTAAAAAACAAGAATATTATAAAGAGAGAGAGAGAGAGACAAACCTAGAAATAGATTCTTACCTATAGAGAACAAACTGATGGTTATCAGAGGAGTGGGGCTGGAGGGATGGGTGAATTAGGCAATGGAGATTAAAGAGGGCACTTGTGATGAGGACCAGGTGACGTATGGAGGGGCTGAATTTCTATATTGTACACCTGAAAGTAATATAACACTGCATGTCAACTAATTGGAATTAAAATAAAAACTTAAAAAAAATAAGAACATTATAATTTGCGTGGCCCATTAAGTCATAACATTGAACCCATGGATATGTCAGTCCAAATCTGGCACATGATTTGGTCAGCAATTCCATAATATTTACATGATCAATATAAGGTAAATTCGGTGACTGTTTTTCTTCACGTTTAGATCCAGAATGTGGGGGGGGAAGTGGGGGGCATGATTGTGAGGGGGAAGCAGCATAAATATGCCAATGCAACTTTCAAATGTAAAAGAAGAGAGTCTTTTTCATCACGATCAAGGGGGCTTTCTCTTTATAGATCACAGAGGTCATGATATTATAAGAAGAGAGAATGAAGTCTGGTACTTGGGCTGCAATAAGCAACCTTATATAATCATAATTGTACAAATGCCGGTTTTTGGTTTTTAACTTTTAGGATCAATCTATAAAGGAGTCATAATTATAGAAATCTTTGAAATAATGAGTTTTTATAATGGAGAAGTTAAGAATTACAATAGCAAAGACAGAGGAGATGAGAGGGGAAAAGACACTAAACTTCCTGTCTTTCTTGTCTCGTCAATGGAGACCCTAAATTTTAGTTTTCCATGGTTACCAGAAAAATAAGTACAGATTTAAGTATATTGGATGTTCCAGAAAAAGCCATTGAAAAGAGCAAGATCTGGTCTACTTGACTGTGAGTATCTGGGGAGGAACAGGGCCAGGTAGATGAGGTCTGGTTTAACCGAGTGGAAGTCATGTCTATTGTAAAAGAAATCTGAGATGACATCTAAGCTTGATAAGTCAAGACATTATGATTTTAAAGATAAGGTATATATTGACAAAAACCAACCGACTCTACTCCAAATAACAGTAACAGAAGTTATGGAGTCAACCACCAGAACTACAAATAGAAATAGTGCCAAGTGGTGCCCCATAAGGAGCACCAACTGGGATGAGGCAGGAAAGCCCTGCTTTTCATCATAAAACCTGCAGCCATACTATTGAATCTTTAAAGAGGTTGTTTGCTTCATAATATAGTGATTACAAAATAAAGCAATAAAGCCTTACTTTCGATTTCTACTAATACCACCATTTTGGTTTTATCCACATAAAGGAAGATGAAAGAAACTACCATCTAAACACAGTCCTCTCTAATTCTATCATTTTGACATAAGGAAATACTAGTTGCTCCAAAAACAAACAAACAATTATTATCCTTTTTAGAAGTTGCATTGCCAAGTGTTTTCTATTCTTGGATGTCAATGCTGCTATTCGAAAGATTATATAAGGTAGTTTGGCTGACACTTTATAAAGAGCTATTACTTCATTTCCAAAACCAAGCAGAAAATATGTTCAAGCACACTTACCACCCTAAAATGTACCTTCTTGCCTATCATTTACATATTCAACTGATTTGAGTTTTATTTCTGATGAGATGCTCAATGCAATAAACTCACATTTAAAAGGTACTTGCTACTCCCTTGGCAAATGTGAAATTTCTCCATTGGAGAAATGGAAGGCTTTTCAGAAGCCACCACTGCCATGGTGCAATGAAGGCTACACCCACCCGAGCTATTAAGATTTCTTTCCATTGAGGGATCATCCATAATTATTGGCTTGCCCTTTTTTGACATTATAAGGTACCCTTCTCATTAGTCATATTAAAGAAAGTAGAAAATGCAGCCCCATCAAGGGACTGTTTCCAGATCTAGATCCCACCCAACGAAATCACATATTGGCCAGGTCTCCATGAATGCGAAACATAGATAATAGAAGGAAGAGTTTGTGTCTGAGTTCAGACTGTGTGATATCGGGACAACTCTCTTTTCACATAAAGTGCTTTGTGGATATTGTTCTGCTGGCATTATGAAGTCAAGAAGGCACAACCCTTCCTGCTCCGTTATGGCTCTCGATACAGGTTGGCTGAATTCAAAGCTCACGCCTCTCAACCTGTTGGTAACATTACATCAAGAAATAAGAAACCCTTTGAAAGGGGGGCGGGGGCAGCCCTGCAGAGTCCCTCCCAGATGTCAGGAAGCACACTTTTAAGACCCAAACTGTCACCATAGCTTTCTGAAACCTTGTTGTGAAGGACTTCATTCCAGATCTAACAGATAAGAGAGCTGAAAGAATTTGATACATATTCTCATGAGCAGGTACACTGAGGACAATTTTAAAGGGCGTTACCTCTCTTTCTGAGTAAGTCTTCTCCTTGAAAGAATGAAGGCATTTTACTTGGAGAGACCATTTAACCATCATTCATTGACTTTTTATAATTTTTTATAACTGATCAAAAACACCGATTTCATTGCTTTTTCTAAGTCTTTGTGTTAAATACGCTATGACAAAAAGACTTAAAGTACTAAATTTGACTGAGCCTGTATTTTTAAAAATTGGTTTAATGCTTTTTACTCAGTGAAGAGAAAAAAATGTCAGTAAACGCTTTTTAAAAATTCGCAGTTAAAACTGAAACAAGCTCAAGAAGTGATTATATTTGCATAACTTGATCTGTATTTGGAAGAAAATTCCACTGAAGACAACAATGGAAGCTTATCAAATCAGAATTTCACATAGATTTTTCATAGCCCTACTAATGAATACTGACTCATTGGTCAGCTATCGTGGAAATTTAATGGAGCTCTAAGATAGGAAATGTACACATCGGAGTGTGTTCAGTGGTTCCATGACGTCAGTATGAAAACTGCATGTGGCCTCCAGTCCCTCTCAGACCAATGCTTTAGCACTGCCGTGGTGAATTCTGCATTTTGACTGGGCCCAGACCCTGCTACTGAATTCAAAACCTTTTCATTTTGCTACATTCATGAAAAATGTGGACTTTATGTCAACTTGCGATTGTTTGGGCTACTAATTTGGTTTTCTGTTTTTGTTTTTTTTTTTTCCAAAGTGGCAGATAACTTGCAACAGAATCCTCTCAAAGGAAATGATAACCGATGGGGTGCGTTCTCAGACAGAACCAAAGATACTGGTATCTTCTTATATGAAGTTGGATCTCTAGAGGATCCAAGACTGTCAGTGACCCTGAAAAAGACATCTTTGGAGTAAAAGTCTGATTCAAAGCTGGTTGCTTGTTTTACCCCCAAATGCTTCCATTCTAAGAACTTTCCACCCTATTAGTGATATGTATGTTCATGCTTCATAAAGTTTCTCCTTCCACAATTGGTTCAAAATGCCAGATGATTCTTGTGATAAGTTCCCCTGTTTAAAAATGGACTGAAATGGATAGGAGAGACAATTATTATAACCTATCTAAATAATTCTCATGCTACGTATTGCTGAAAATATTAAGATCTGTTCTGCCCTGTTCCTGAGACTTGATAGGGTATTGAATCACCTTTTGACTCCCATAAGGATCAATCTTTCAATTTTGTTCTCAGAATTTATTTTAGAAGGGTATTTTAGCCCATTTTCAAATTTCTTCTTGTATTCAATTTTCAAATTTATTCTTGTATTCAAGTTTCAAAATATACCCATCAGTTAGAAAATTTTAAAAACAGGGAAAATAATGGACTCGATGCATATGGTTTCTTGTTAGGAAAATAATACATTTTACCTTTATAATTTTTAAGTGATTCCAGTTATAGAAATCTACTTTATCACTGGTTCTATGTATTCATTCATTCTTTCTCATCTCCTTAGCACCATAAGAGTAACAACAGTAGCTAATAATAATAGCATTAAGAGCAGAGAACATTTATTGAATACTTACATTCCAGAAACTCTATTAAATGCTTTACATGGATTAACTCATGTATTTCTCTCAATGGCCCTCTTAGTGGTGGGTATAAGTATCCCCATTTAGCAGATGAGATAATCTGATCTTCAGAGAGATTATAACTTGTTCAATGTCAATGTGAGTGATTGGTAGCACCAAGGTCTGAGCTCTGATTAGGCTAGTGTCAGAGTCTATGTTTTTCTATTGTGGTGGCTAGGGTAGTCTAGAATATTTTGTTCTTTACATCAGATACATTTGCAAAATACCTACTTATTTCCATTTAGATTGAGCTTTTAGTTCCCCAGCTCCCAAATACATACATTTTCATGACTCAAGTTTGTCTTAGACCTTCTTCTTAGTACTCACTTCAGACTGTGAGTAGGGTGATCAGGTAACTTTTTATCCAAATCAGGACACATCTGAGAGTGAAAAGGGCTGCTCTTATTAAGCATGCTGGGACAATAGATGTGTACCTGGATTGTCCAGGCACATGGTAACATGTGTTCATTCTAATGGGCCACCAGGATACCTTCCTCTGCCTCTTGGTGCAGAGCCCAGCTCCACTGAGAGCAAAACTGAGGTCTTGTTTTCAATGACACTGTGCTGCAACCCTTACTTTCTCAGGATTAGTTTTCCAAACAACAGTTTTGTTTTGTTTTGTTTTGTTTTTCCTTTGCTGTGGAGCAGAACATTCAATAAACAACCTAAAAAGAATAAAATATCCTAATATTTCTTTAGAGCTGAATAGCTATGGACACAGAGGCATATTCATTTATCACTGTTACAGTAGAAGTATAAAATGTCCTATACCTTTAATAAGTCCCTTTTCTTGCAGCGTTTTCAGTGAAGGTCTTCGGGTGATAAACTTCTTTAATCTGCTTTTAACTCGGTTTTTGTCGCTTGTATCGGAAGCACTATGATGCAGTCTGAACACTGGAGATAAAAAAAAAAAAAGAAGCTTTTGGTAAGTTTCTCCTTTATTATTATTACTTTATTCAAATATGAATAGAAAGCAGTAGTTATGGAACTACTGGAATTAACAGCTCAAGCCCTTCTGTTTAGACACAGAATATGAGTAAAAATTTGCCTGTATGAAGTTATTAGCTCTATTGCCACATGAATGTGCAATGAGAATGTGGTTAGTTCCATCCATTCACAATTTATTTTCACTTTCACTTGCTCACATTTAACATGATAACATTTATCTGCGTAATTCTACTTATCTGCGTCTACATACAGAATAAGGGCCAAAGAAAATTCATCAAAATTAAAGGAAAAAATTCTTAGAATTGTTCATTTCAGTTAATTATGATTCTATACAGCCTGTGGGTAATTCAGGCATTTTCAAACATCCTACAAGCCCAAATAATTTTGTCAATCTTCTTTTTTATGTTAACTCAAGGTGATTTCTTTTTCTGAAGTAGATATTTCTTATTTTTTTTTAATTGATGTGAAATCACCACCAGTTCTAGGTAAAATTCTGAAACAAATTTGCCTCAGACTTTTTCCATGTCTTCTTTGGTACCCCACTCTCAGCTTTCTATCCTAAGCTCTATCTTCAAAGATAGGTGTATGTCAAATTCATATATTAGCTGAATGTTTACTGATCATCAGGCCCTATGCTAAAGACTGTGAATTTCAGGATGAACATAACACTTAAGGTCTGGACCTTCATAAGTACAGAGTCTAAATACATTCAAAGTATCTTATTATTCATGGATTGATAAGAATTCATTGTCTCTGTAAGAGAATAGATCTTGACTGGGCCCTTCCCTGTCTTAACCCAATTGTTGACATACTGGGAGGATTGGGGGCACTTTCTTAGGTTCTTAGAGGCTCTTTTCCTCTCAACTTATATTTTAGAATAAATCAATCATTCAGTTAGGTTAATAATAGTGTATGTAAATTTTATTGAGACCCTACTACATGCTTGATACTTTCCTAAGCATTTAACATGATTTAACTTAATTCTACTGCAGTGTAAGCTCCATGTGGGCAGGGATTTTTGTAAACTTTTGAGAGTACCAAGCCCTAACCACTAGACCACCAGGGATTTGTAAACTTTTGTGAATGTTCACTAATGTGTCTCCAATACCTCAAACATTGTTTAGCATGCAAATGTAAATGTTCACTCAATATTTGTTGAATCAATTCTCACAATGATACTTTGAAGTATGTAAAATAATTCTACCCATTTTAGAGATGAAGAAGCTGAGACAAAGAGTTTAAGTAACTTGTCCATGGTCAAGTTTGAATATGGGAACAGTCTAATAAGATTTTTATCTGGTATTCTAATTTATTGGAGTATAGATGAAAGAATGAAAAGCAAAAAAAAAAAAAAAAAAAAAAAAAACCAGAAGTTCAGTTACTCATTTAAAGTAGAATGGTTTTAATCAACTGTTTTTTAAAAATAGCTATGGGGTATGAAACATTTGCTAGGTTATCATTGTATGATAGCTAGACATGAGCCATCCTAACTGCTCCTGAGGATTTCAGAAGAAAAAAAGAGAAAGACAGGAGAGAATTGCAACTGGAAGAAAATAAATTGCCTGAATTAGAGGACTTGATGTCAAATGTTCCTTGTGGGGTCTCCAAGGAATCCACAGAAATGCTTATAGGAGAACGTTTGCTATAAAAGTCTACCTGGCCCAGATTGTGAGAAACCTTTTTCTGTCCCTAGATCTGACCACAAAATAATTGCAAACATGTTAGCAAGATGGGGATTCGGGGTAAAGTGAAAAGTGAAGGACAGAAGAGGAAAACATCTTGCCTTCCTCCCAGCTAGGTGAAGAGTGGAG
Organism: Enhydra lutris kenyoni; assembly: GCF_002288905.1. Classification (NCBI taxonomy): domain Eukaryota; kingdom Metazoa; phylum Chordata; class Mammalia; order Carnivora; family Mustelidae; genus Enhydra; species Enhydra lutris. The sequence goes on from NW_019154085.1 coordinate 87,780,325, forward strand.
TTTTAATTTAATTTATTTATTTGAGAGAGAGAGACAGAGACAGTGAGAGAGAGAGCATGAGTGGGGAGGAGAGGATGAAGCAGGCTCCCCGCTGAGCAGGAGCGCAATGTTGGCCTCTAAACCATGGTGCTGGGATCGTGACCTGAGCTGAAGGCAGAAACTTAACAGACTGAGCCACGTAGGCACCTTGGAGTTAGTTTTAAATTAAGTTCAGAGTTTTGTTTATCATAAGGGATTAGACACTATTAAATACTGAATCGAGATAATACTTGCCAGTTAACTGGACCATAATATTTTCTATTACCTTAAAGTGGGGTTCTAAATCCTGGTACTGTTGACATTTTAAGCCAGGCAATTCTTGTACAGGACAAGTAAGATGTTGAGAAGCCTTTCAGGCTTGTGCTCACAATAGGCCAGTAGGACCCCCTCCTCATTGTGACAATCAAAAATGTCTCTAGACATTGCCAAATGTCTTCTTGGGGGGTGGGGGTGAAACAGCTCCCTGTTGAAAATCACTGCCTTAAATTGAAGGGAAAAGTTACAGGATCTGTTTAAGTTCTCATTTACTGGTTGTGGAAGGTCTACTCATACACTGAGAAAATGTAAAGAAACTGTGAAAAGAAAAAAAAAAGGAAAGAAAAGTATTATTTTAATAATATATCTCTTTACAAATGGTGAATGTATATGTATATATATAGTGGGTGTATATAGTAAATAGTACATATATTTATATTGCATTTATATATATAAAACATGCATATCTGATCGATGATCTGATATTTATCTGCTATAATATATATAGTATAAACAGTATAAAGTATATATAGTATGTGAGTATATATAGTATATAGTAAATAACATACAGACAGTATATATATTTACATGTTATATTTATATATTATATATAACATATATATCTGACCTATCATCTACCTCTATATCTAACTACAATCTATTTGTTAAAGGAATTGGTTGTAAAAGTACAACCACTATCATGGGAGGAGGGTCAATGGGTCTGTCACTTGAAGAGGCTGGGAGCCACTGCTGTAGACCAGAGATTGCCCACTGTTGCTCCTGGCATACCAGTTCTGTAGGATTAGAGTTACCGATGCCCTCTGCACTCAGGATAATTGAGTAAAAACAACGCAGCCTGAGCCCCAGGGGCAGGTGTGGTTGGCTATGAGCAGTCCTACTCATTCACTCTGGGGGGCTGTACAAATATATTCCATGTGTATCTGAAGTTAAAATGAAGCAGCACTGGGGGCACCTGGGTGGCTCAGTGGGTTAAAGCCTCTGCCTTCGGCTCAGGTCATGATCTCAGGGTCCTGGGATCGAGCCCTGCATCGGGCTCTCTGCTCAGCGGGGAGCCTGCTTCCTCCTCTCTCTCTGCCTGTTTCTCTGCCTACTTTGTGATCTCTCTCTCTGTCAAATAAATAAATAAAATCTTAAAAAAAAAAAAAAGAAGCAACACTGCTTTAGACCTGTGCTGTCCAACATGGTAGCCACCAGTGACCTGCAGCCCTTGGGTACTTGAAATGCAAACTGTGCTATAGATTGAAATAATAATGTTTTAGATATTGTTGGTAAATAAATATATTACTAAAATTAATATATTATTAGAACATATTTCTTTTTGCTTTTTAAAATGTGGCTACCAGAAGATTTTAAATGACACATGTGGCTCACATTATATTTCTGGACAGTGATATTAGATGATGAAAAAATAAACACAAATTGACTACCTAGTGTATACATGGCAGTGCTGGATTCAATTGTTGTGGATAAAAATGCATATGTCTTTGTAATTATAATACAGCATGGTGTGAAGTACAAGACTTAGGAATCTTAGAAAAGGAACTGACTTCAGTTCATTTTGGAAAAACAGCAAGTGCCATTATAACCCATGCAAGATATTGTTCTATCTTGCATGGGTTCCATGAATATCAGGCATTAACTGATTCAAAATTGTGTGATTGAAAGAGTCATTCTAAGCATCTTAATATACTGCACATATACTATGAATATGCTATCATATCCTATCAATTTTTATCGAGTCTAGTCACTACAGTGACCACGAGTCGTATACCATCTGTTTCAAATGATAGCTCTAGCAAAGCCCCATGGGCTGGGTTCTAGAATTGGAGACTGAAGAAACAAACACTTAACATCCTTCAGAAAAAAAAAAATCTTTCTCAGGGTAATTTTGGCCTTAGGTCTCCTTTTGAAATAATATGGCCCAATCAATCTAAATTTTCACAGATTACCAATAGTAATATTTTCTATTTCTAGTCTCACCTCAAAATCTTGTCACTTTCCATGACAGAATGCCAAGAAATACAGAATCAAAGGAGGCATTTTTTACTGCCTTTTTAGAACTAGTTAAAATGATGTGATTAGAAAGTACATAGAGTATAAATGCAAGATTATGAAAATAATTATATAGTGAGTTATATCTTTCAGAATCCCTTAGGTACTCTAGTGATAGTATTCTTAATTTTATATATATATGCATACATATATATACACACATATATGTATATATATGCACAAATATATAATATTTTTATATAATGTATAATTTTAAAGTATAATAAAGTATAAAGTATAATTTCATAAAGTATAAAAGTATTTAAAATATAAAAATATATATTATATATAAACATAAAATGTATTTTTATATTTTATATTTTGTATGTTTTGTATATTATTATATATTTATATAATTTACATATATAAAATATATATTCAAACATATATGAATAAATATATATTAAATATATAGAAACATATTTAATGGAAATATTTGCATAATTATATAAATATATATATTATGTTTATTTTTTTATATATTTACCTTTATAATGTTTTATATAAAATATCTATAAAACACTTACAAAATAGATACAAAATATTTTATATATAAAATAGAAAACATATACTGTTTTCAATACCACCATCTAGCTCTACATGTGAGACATATGTAAGGTACATTGCTTTTTCAAAGAACATGAACAAATATTTTTAAATGCTTTGTCTTGTTTCCTTCTCACAAACACTGAGAAAGTAGCAGGGTCTTGGGTGTGATCACGCTGTTTTTAACATGGCCCAACTCTCCAAAGTTGCCTGTACTGATGACTTTCCTGGAGACAGACTAGAGTGTCCACTTCTATTTCCCGATGCTATAAATAATCATCCTCAGATGACAAGTCAATTACAAGACCTTTACCATCATTCATTCCACTCATTTTGTTCTGAGAAGAGTAACGCAGAAGTTCAAGGCAATAGATGACTACAATATATAGCATACTTTTTATTAAGCAAGTAACTTGAAAGCACTATAAATACGAACTAAAAATGTAAAAAGCACATGTTTATAAAGTGAAGTCCATCATGGGGTCCCTGTAAACAGCAGTAAAAGTCTTTGAATATCGTGGTTTACAAATCTGATTTTAACAGCCAAACTTATAAAACAGTTTACGCTTTTCTGTTGTCAAGGGAGAAAAACTTGCCAAATTGTTCATTTTAAGTAAATACAACATCACCAATTAAGGAAGGCAAAATTTAAACACATGCCTATGATAATCAGGACATAGTTTGCTTCTGATTTCACTACTGATTTTAACAGAACAGTGTTCCTTCCATTTTCCCACAGCACCCAAGTGACCCCACACATACTTTTAGAACTTGTAATCACACAGTGCAAATAAAAGGACACTTTACTGGAAAATACACAGTGTGGTACAATAATCCATCATTTATGAAAAATAGAATTCAGCCTTTTCTTTTTCCTCAGAGATTCAACTACTTTTTGAGGGTGAAGTTTACTGTAATTTAAAGATTTATGTTAAGCCAATGAGCAGTTTTTTCCCATTCTCATTTAAACTTTTTATTCAAAAATGAAAAGAGACTAAAGCAATACAGGTTTAAATGCTAAAGCATTTAATCTGATTTACAGAGGAATCACTCTTAATTCTACATATTTTTATCTCCACAAAATGTTAATCTGAATTGGATTAGCTTTCCAGGTATTCTAGAATTTACTTTTATTTCCTTTATGCTTTCCTCTCTTTTTCCCATTGATGGGTGATCTTTTCTTTCAAGCCCAAACAGAATATTTTTGAAAGCCTAAGAATTTTCAATAAAAATATACAATTTAAGTCTCAACACGCAGGCCAAAGGCATTAGCTTTGAGTTCCATTCTTAACCCATTGAGAGATTTAATTGCTTTCCTTAAAGTTGCTCACACCAAAGAATAGTTAGAATTGAGGGCTTTTTTGGGTTTTTTTTGTTTTGTTTTGTTTTGAGTGCAGTAGACACACAATTTTACATTCGTTTCAGGTGTGTAACATAGTGATTCAACTTCTCTATATGTTATGCTATGCTCACCCCAAGGATTGAGGACTTTTTAAGATGATCTTCAATAAACAATGCGTATGAGAATAGTCATTAGCACAACACAAGTTTTACACTCGACACAGCCATTGTGGCATTAAAACCGGCTTTAGGATGGGAAAAGTTATTGTAATGAGTGTCCTTTGTATATTTATTTTTCAACTTTAGTAATGAGAGGGGGTATGAACACACTTTGGACGATGAACATTCACTACCATTCTATTAAGGGATGAGAACCACAAAAGAAAACCCTCAAATTTTTCCAGAATCCAACAGTTTGGATAATATGATCCAGAATTGTGCATCTGCCAGAATTTTTCTTGCTGGGGACCTTGTTTTGAAATATCCCGTTTTCCTGCCAAACTGCTGTTTTCGCGGTATTCCCATGTTACACTTACATGCTGTTACTATTATTTTTTTTTTAATTTGGAAATACTGGAGAGCTAACGTTTCAGATATGTTGCTAAAGGAAATGCTATTACAAACAACTTTGGAAGCTACTTGTCACTTTTTGGGTAAGGTTTTACGTAGAGATCGACATTGGGTGTAGATAGAGAGCTGTGTTAGCTGCAGAGAGCTCCAGATACTGCGAGTCTAGGAGAATGTTCAGGGCAAAGCTGGCAGCACTTACAATCATCTTACCACACCCAAGTGTCCAGGGAGGGAGATCAAGAAAGAAATGACAAAATAAGGTTATATCAGGCTCTTAATCCCAACAGATTCCAAAACACTTCTCAAACCATCCCATGGATTACATAACAAAGTTCTGAATTGTCTCCACTCATATTTTCCAATTATGACCTTCTTGTACCAGAAATTGCCCTTGTTGTACCACTTTCTAAATTACAGAAACAAGAACGCTTTACCCAAAATTGATTGAAAAGAGAAATCAAGTTTTTTAAAATCTCTTTTCAGCCTCCCGTCTGATTCCTTCACAGGGCACACAGGCTTATGCTAATCCAGAAGGCTGTAATATACACTGCTTTGCCCTCTCCAGCATGCGGTTGGGAGCTTGCAAACTTTGCACGTAACTCCCTGTGTCAGAGTGGGCAGAGAGGGTGAGTTTGGGCTTAATATACTGTTGGTCATTTAATATCTCTTTCACATGCTCGATGTAAATAGAAGTCATAATTTCAACCCCCAACTTGTAGCCTGAGAAACTAAATTATTGAAACTTTAAGTGACTTACTTGAAACACAAATCACGATTAAATCTGGAAATAATTGGAAGAGGGAATGCAGAGCACTTTAACAGCAGCGCTTTGTTTTAACCACTTAATTCCCACATAGATATTGTAGGAATACAAAATAAATGATCAGTTCAAAACAGAAGGGTAGGTGGATGCTATCTAACCAAGGATTCTTATTTATGTCATCTACCCATTTAAAAATAAGTGAGAATTCATACAGTGAAAAACGTTGACTTTTGGACTAAATGATCTAGTTGAAGTGGTCAAATGTAACTCTATTTTTCCATTTTCAGTGTCGATAAAGAGCTGACAGTTTATTGTCATGTTCCTGTCATTCAGCCATATGGAAATTCCATGACTGTTTTTCTCGGTAATAAATGTATCCATGTGTTCTGCTTTTAAGGCATTCATCTATCTATGAGTAAATCGTTGTTGTCTTTCATGTACAGGCCTATATTTTTATTTTGCTGATAACACACCTGCAGTGTGTCTAGGTTGATTTTGTATTCCTATAGTGTGAGTTAGGGCATTTTGTTTAAACTCTTTATAGCATTTAGTGTAGCTTTGAATTACATAACTTTCTTGATGATGACGATGATGCTAACTTCAATTCTGTAGTGCAAATATTGAGCAATATTACCACAGATGTAATTTGCCTTCAATTTTAAGTCTATCTGGTTTCTCTTTTTGAACAAGAGTTGAAAAAGATATTTGCTTTAAAGGTTATGAAAATACTACATACTCTGGGAGAAAAGGAAAGAAGAAAGAGAAAATAGACCTAAATAGCAAAAACCTATAGTGTATATAAAGGCAAATGATGATAATTTTTTTCCTGAAATGGAATCAGATACAGTATAAGATATAAAGATTAAGATCATCAAGATACCTTCTATTGACTAGATATTTTTCTTGTTTTCTTATGAGTCGATACAGTGTCAGTAAAACTTTCTCACTTGTTCAAAACTTTGATAAATTCGTAAAGTAAGTGGTTACTGAGCTCAGGCAGTAGCTGATTTTGAAAGTGAAATGACTAGAGAAAGAAAAAAACAATGACATAGGGCATTAATTCAGACAAAGGGCACCATGTAGTAGAAATATGTTTTCCATGAGAAAAGATCATGTATTAAATACAGGAATGGGTTCTTTCCTGGTGACAGAAAACAGGCCACAGCCAAATCAAATGAGAAGAGCCCTATAGATGAATGCAAATATCAGAGACAAAAAAACAAAACAAAACAAAAACAAAAACAATAGAGTTTGTAGGCATGACAATTCCATCCTAGAGGTAACAGCATGGCAAGATTCTAGGAAATTAACACTTAGAATTCCGTGGGGAAAAAAGCCAAGTTGGAGAGCGAAATGATATTCATATTTAAGAGTATTGGGCAATTTCAATGCTGATTTTACATACTGACTCAGATACTAGACCATGCTTAGCAGTATTTGAATTGGGTGGGTGGTATTTAAATCTTCCTTCCAGATAGACAGAAATAGAGAGAGCTACCACTACATATTGTGCGTGTGTATTTGTTTGTACCTTTGTGAAAATGTATTCTTAGAGGGTATAGAGGAGAGTAACATATGACAACTTTGAAGCTTTCTCTCTAATCTCTAAACTCCTGGCCCTATGTGTGATCAAGAATATGCAACAATCTATCCTGAATTTTTCAAACATAAACATTTGAACTAGGACATAAAAATATATACTTCAGGCATCGGTAGTTGGAGAAAAATCTTAAGATAAATCATCAGTATTTGAGAGGAAGTGGTGGTATTTATGTAGATTGTAGGAAAAGTTAAATTTGTATATATATAATTTATAACTTTTATATATGACATGTAAATAAATATATATTTACCTTTTCTTAAATCTAAATGTTGTAATGTGGATAGTATTACTCCTTTCAAAGCAGACTCAATTTCCAATTTAAATAGCCAATCTGATCATCCTAATACCACATGTGTTATTAATAATAACTGATATTCTTAGACTACTGGCAACGTGACAAAAAAAAAAAAAAGTACCAAGTATGTTACATCTCTTTTAATCCTCATAACCATTCAGCGTCATGGGTTCTCTTATTGTTGTCCATTCTACAGATGAGGCATCTGAGGTTCAGAGCGGTTGAGTCATATAGCAACTAAGTGGCAGAGTCAAAATCAAATGCAGGACTGCCTGAGTTCGAGCCCATGGGAACTCCTAACCTGCCCCATTGGCTGCCTCTCCATCTGTTTGGCAATGCTGTCAAAGTCCTAAGGACATAGAAAGATGGCAATAGCCTCCCACCATAGTCAAGTACTTTCAGTACTTCCAGCCGAAGGTCTTAAATTATCTGCTGTACTTAAACTGCTGGCTGAAATAATTCTAGGTGGTGTGCCTCACTATAGACCTAAAAGAGAAAATGAGTTGCCTTTGGTGAGATTAGTGAATCACAGGACAGCAACAGAGTTGATGGCGGGATACTCTGTGGATTGCCAGTCAGAGCAGCTGAAGATGGCATCTGGGTTGTGCAGAGCCGTAACCACCATGAACACAAATTGAGCTCTTCTGCTATTGGGCTGTAGGAAAATATGAGAATCACTTTCCATGCTCCAGGTGGCTGTGTGTAGCAAGACAAGAATAAATAGAGAAGTAGAGATGCAGGGTGGGGATTGGGACTCCCTCTAAAGCAAATAGGCTAGGGACCTAGCCAGATCTCTTAGTTTTTCAGTCCTTGACTCCTGTCATCACATAATCGTTTTCAAAGACAGACAGACCTATACCTAGCTCACATTAGTATGAGCACATGCATTTTCATCTATAAACTCTTTAGCACGTCTCTCAGCCAAGTCAGGAAATCTCATTCTTCTCTCTGCACAACTACAGAGTCCGCCAGTTTTATTCCTGGTAGCTTCATAGGAGTAAAGCTTCAGGATCAGTAATTAGGGAGAAAGCAGATATGAGCCATTAATCTATGACTTCCTTCCAACAGCTAATGTTGTTTCTTCCAAAAACAAACAAACAGTAACAAAAAACCATATATTCCTTTCTCTCTCATTCATTTCTTCTCTCTCTTTTGAATACTACAGTTTTTAGATTTTCAATCTGAATCTCAACTCTGTCTCCTAACAGAGGTCAGATCTTATTCAAGCAATGTAAGTTCTTTGTGTCTCTATTTTCTCATCTGGTAAATAGGGCTGATAATACCTACACCTTGTGCAAATTAAATGCCCCCATTATTTGCAAAACACCCAGCACAATATCTAGTGTATAATAAACATTCAGTAACACTAACAATTATGAATAATGAGGTTATGAGAGATGTTTTCTATTATAGTCATGGTTGTAATAATCAGTAAGTGGACAGAAGATGGTGGTATGAAAAATATCCTCCTCATCCTCCATCCCAGTGTTTCTTATTTTTTCAACATGCACTGGGCATTTACTATGTATCTGGTTTTATTAGACTATAACCTTAGCTGTTGCATAAAGTAAATATATATTAATTTACATAACATTAAATACATATTAATATAGATACAATTTTCACTGCTATTTGACTCTCGGTTTTAAAAAAAAAAAGTACTTGTATTCAACCCCAAGAGTTTATCTGTGATTAATTTCTGCCAGGTAGAGTATATTTCAAGACTTTGAACATGTGTTGAAATCATTGGGTTTTGAAGAACTATCCATTAAAGACTTTCTGAACTGTGACAATGGATATTGACAGTGCTTGTCAGACTAAACCACTATTGATTGGCTCACATCATGTGTATAGCAAAACCAATTTCTTTCAAGTGCTTCTTCCTAACTGAAATACATTATTGAGCCTTCCTCTCTGTTTATTATAACACCCAGCTCATCGTATGTAACACATCCAGCAAAAAGGTTTCTCAATGAAGGAAGCAGCAAACTATAACACAGAGAGAAGTGAAGGCACTTAGCAAGCCAGATAGTCTTGTACTGTAAGAGGCTATTCCTTTAGAAAATATCGATCCCTTGCAGAGTCTTGTTTTTATTTTACAATCTTCTTGAATATGGAAAGATCATGGACTAACAGAGCTTTGCTATTGTTTAATGATCCTGTGACTTTCATGGTTTCTACCCCTGAATGAAACTATTTTAAGTATTGTGTGTATGTTTAAGTTGTGGGAAAGAAAGTGTTGATGTTGGGTCACTGCTGCCCTGCCCACAAACACACACAACAGTACACACACACACATACACACACACACACACCCCAGGGATGTGACTTTTCCCAAACCTTAGAATGTTTTCTCCAGTGAGCGATTCAGGCTAACTTTGGCCATATGCTATGTATTGTACAGTTTTATTATTAATTTGAATTTGCATTGTTCCTTTCCTCCCAAGAGGGCACATTTCTTACTGAAATTATGCTTTTACATAACAAAGAGCAGTTCTCATAATACCCCAAGAGTGGGAAGAATTCCAGATTTATTTTTTTTTGGTTTGAAAATATTATTATTAAACAAAACCTAACGACATACCTTCCACAAGTACTGACTGATCATATCTCGTGCTTTCTGCAGTGTCCTAGGAGCATTCCCGGGCCCAAAGAAACTTCAGTCCTAGTTTTTACTCCTTAAGAAGCTCACAGTTTACTGTATATAAATGCCTGGGGAAAGCAGGGTAATCCTAAATTCTTAGCATAATTCTCAGGGTATTCCTAAAATTGCCACCCCTCTAAAAAAATGATCCTTCCAGCTCACATGAGTCACTCTGATGATAAAACGGGGGAGATTTTGGTTAACTCTACAAATGCTGAATTCAGTGTGGGATGGGGCTGCTAGTTTTTCTGTTTTTCCTAAGTGTGCCTGGAAATTAATTTTTTTTTTTTTTTTTTGCTTAGAAGGATGGTAAATGCTACATGAGGAAAATATCTCATTCTTCAAAGCCCCTTATTAAGCAACAGAGTTCCAAGTTTACTTGAAAGTTCTAGATTAGGGTTTTTCCCGAGATAAGGATCCCTTTGAGTCCTGCCTCCTGCCCCACGCTATGGCCCAGGAGAATGGCTGCAGTCAGCACCCTGGGCCATGCCCTTCTTCTGGCTTTGCCCCTTGCCCGTGGCCTTCTCACTCCCACATTCCGCCACTCTGAGACAGGCTCCTGGCCTCGGGTCCACTCTCTTGGCATTCTTCGCAGGGGTCACAATGTCCCGAAGAACAGTGAGTTGTCAGAGTGGCAGCCTCCCATGCTTTTTGTCAGCGAAAGATCAGGAAATGTCAGGCCAGTCAGTGAGTCCCTCACAAAACAGCTTTCGTGGGACAGAACCTTCTATTAGGGGAATCATTTTGACATCAGCTTCTAGCTATTTGCGCCACTCTGCGTGCGAACCGTTGAGACCCTCCCCCACGAGAAGTGCCCTGGAAATGCACGGGGTATGCTGAGCAGATCTGAGGACACAGTATGTAGTCTATGGCTAAGTGTTCGGGGATAGTGGAGCAGTTTGTCCTCACAAATGCTGACAGACAGCTGCAGTTTGCAGCTGGCAGTGAGCTTATGCTCGCTAAACAAAGATCTAGCTGGAGCCCGGTGAGTACTTGGCTCCACGGCAATAATCATAATTCATAACATACATTTCTAAAGAAGGGGAAAAAAACAGGAAAAGACCCATAAAGGCGCATATCATCCTGACACTTGATGTGGTCAGGATTCGGGCGGCGTTATTTGTTGCCCGTTTTGAATCTCGCTGGTTCCTGTGTTGCGACGGTGGCCACTGTATGTGTGTCAAGTGACGCTGCTGTCTGCTTTCCAGCCACAGCTTCAGATGAACTCATCTTTCCGTTAAAAAATAGTGATGGGAGATTTACTTTCTGTCAAGAACCAGTTATTATCTCACATCTTTATTTTTCTAAATGAGTTCGCTGTAATCAAATTGCCAAGCTTTTTCTTGCTTTTTGACCATCAGATAACCCCATTCTTGGGCACAGTTCGTGCTGGAGTTCCAGAAACATGAAATATTAACTCTGGAGTGAACTAGAGAGAACACAGAGTCGATGTTCCAGGCTTCTGTGATGAGGAAAAAGACACCCAAATTGTTTAAGCCACTTGCCTAAGTCCACGTAGTAAAGAGCAGAAAGGTAAAGATTCGATTCAAGTTTCTCAGCCACCATTTCTGGGGTTTTGTCAGCATATCCTTATGTCTCTCTAATCCCAGATTTAATTTGACTAGAAACACTGTCCCTAAATCCAGAAGATTGTTCCCGAGGAGCCAATATTGTTGCTGTAGGCGCCCACTACTGGCCCGGTTCTTCCAGTGACAAGGAATTTTCTCTTTGAATCTAAGTGAAATCATATAATTGTTTTATTCTACATAGCTAGAATTAGAGAGTTTTGAAGAGAATATGGAAATATATTTACATGTATATGCATAATTATGCTTAATAAAAGGAAAAATACATGCCCCAAAGGAGAATTTACAGTAGCCTTTCTTTTGACATGTAACAATGCTAAGTGTTTTGCTATTATCCTTTTCTTTAACTTTTGGTAACCTGAAATCTGTAATAGATCATTATCATTTGGGATTTTAAGCCTTCCCTTTCCCTGAGGGGAGAGGATCCTGTTGCCAATTGCCAGGACACTCCTCCTGACACAGATGTCACTGAGGAGAGTGCTTTGCTGGATATCCTCCCCATGTGTTACAGCCTAAATTAGGAGAGGATAGAGAGGATTGAACTATGGATGACAAAATGCATTTCACACAGTTCCAACTCCTCTGAAATTCGAACTTTTGGACAATTGAACAGGCTCAGATCTTGGTTTTCTTCAAGCATGTTTACTCTTGACAAAGTAGAACTTCTGGCCTTAGAGAAAAATGTCTTTGGGTTTTTAAGGTCTCCGAAAGCTTCTTGAGACACTAAGTACCTCTTACATAAAATAACACAGTGATGATTTAAGACCGGAGGAACTGGAAATGAGCGGATTAAATGACCTTTAAAATACACATAGGTTTAAAACTGAAAGGAAAATGCACTTAGCAAAAAGGCATTTGGGATTTATTTCTAAAATCTGGTTGGAAACATTAAGCAAACTCAAAATGAGGCGACGCACACACATCCTCATTTTGACTTAAAGATCTACTTTAAATAACACAACAGATGTAGTCATCAGCATCTATTCCAACAGGGACACTGTGGATGGTGTGAAAGGCACGGTAAGACTTGAGTAATAATAAGAACTACTGTCATTGTTATCCCTTAATCCTTCAAACTGTCAAAGCAGAACCAAGAGTAAAGGAGAAATATTCTAGCAGGATCTGACTCCCTCCCTGTTTTGTCAAACAGTTCAATTAGGAAATTTCCACCAGGAAATATTCCCTTAAATTAGTCATCAGAAAGCAAGTGTAGCTATTTTCATTCAATAGCATGAGAGAAAAAAAAAATGAAAAAAACACCTGTGGACTTTAGTCTGAAATCATTCCCAACAACACAAACAGGTGCTGGCTTATGTAATGGCTAAGAAAACCGGGGCAGGGGGGGATTGGGGGGGGGTGTTGGGGGGGGGGTTGGAACAGAGCCCTTGCTAAGGAAAACTGAACTTAATTGCTCCATTGCGAGGGAATGGCCAAAGGAGAATTATGTGCTCTGGGTCACAAAGCATTTTGGCAAAATATTTATTTTGCCAATATGTGGCCACATGAAATAAACTGCCATTGGGATACACGCCAGAGTCAAGAATGAGGGTGGGGTGAGGCAGATCTCCGTGGTACAGTTTGGAATTTAATGGTGCTCCCTATACTCTCATTGAGCCTGACACATAGTCAGAGGTCAGTTAAAAAAAAAAAAAAGTTTAATAATTGCATGGTGTCTGAGCAAAACGCATGGTAGAGAGCACACAGGCTTTTGTGTGAGATCTTATCTTGAGTTCACAGACCCACCATTCAGAAAGTGTGACTTCATGGCCCTGAATTCCAATTTCCTCATCTGTATGAAAGGGATATAAATATTTCAATTGCAGTGTTGTAAGGATTAAACATTATGATGAAAAAGACCACGATGCTTTGTATACATACAGATAGGTTATCATCTTTGTCTTTTTCTCCGTTTCTTCCTCATCTTCATCATCCTTAACATCATTAATGGAAGTTCTGGGTTGCACTGGACTCCATTAAGCTGAGTTACCTGAGCTTTGGGAGCTAACAATTAAAAATCACAATGCCTGTCTGTCTAAACAGAAAGAAGATATGGAAACTTGAAGAAATTTGGAGTATGTATATAAAAGTTATGTTAAGCTTATATTAACATTAGCTATCAATAAAGAGCTATGTTCATATGACATAGGAAGAACCCTAGAAATTGTTGAGACACTTTTCACTTTTTCTTATACATTTGCACATTGCATACCAAATTCTCTAACTGCATGAGTATTTATTAATTGCAATTTTGTGGAAATAAATGTGCCACCAATATAAATCCTTGCAGGTAAAGGCTTGGTGTGGGTTACTACTACCACTTTTGCTAATAATAATAACTTTTAAAAAAGGTAATAAAAGTCTCTTATTTTGTACATTACTTTAAGATTGAAATCTTGTGTCTAAGCAAATAGAAATGGCAGGAGGTCTGCTTTGATAAATATGGCAACAGCATTACCTTATATCATGGTAATTGTTATCAGAATTGTGTCAGAAGTACATCCCATGCCAGGCAGCCTCAGGGCACACAAATGTGTCCTTTAATAATCACAGCTAAAACACCTTTTCTATATTAAAAAAAATTAAAGACCCTTAACACTGGATTAATTGCAGATGGAATGTCAGTTCTGGAGAAAAATCTAAAGACCTGAGGAGCTGAATTATGAGTATGGGAATGGGTCAGAGGTGATGAAATAGGTTAGTAGGTTGAAGATCCTTTGCTTTGCTGCTGCAGTTCATAGGGCCATATCCACTACCTTCAAGCAAGATTAGCTCTGACTGGTAGAGCAAAAGAAAACTCAGAGTGTCTTCTTTTTTTTTTTTTTTTTTAAAGATTTTATTTATTTATTTGACAGAGATCACAAGTAGGCAGAGAGGCAGGCAGAGAGAGAGAGAGAGAGAAAGCAGGCTACCTGCTGAGCAGAGAGCCCGATGTGGGGCTCGATCCCAGGACCCTGGGATCATGACCTGAGCCGAAGGCAGAGGCTTTAACCCTCTGAGCCACCCAGGCGCCCCCAGAGTGTCTTCTTGATAAGCATCCATACCATACCATGAGATGGAGATGATCGATTATATTTATTGTCACTAGAAGTTGTATTTCAGATACATTGGCCTCAGTTCTTCTTGAGCACATCCTAACTCAGGGCCTTTGCACATGCTGATGTGTGCATTCTTTAGATATCTACATATTCCTCTCTTCCTTAGGTCTTCTCCCAAATGTTGCAGCTTCTCCCTCTCTATGCAAAATCATAAGCCTTCCCCACTTAGGTGTTCCCTCTCTCTCTCTCTCTCTCTTTTTAAAGTATCACTATCTCACCAATACATCTTTTACTTCCTTTTTGACATCTTTCCCCCCACTAGAATGTTAGCACCATAAGAGCAGGATTTTTGCCTGTATCGTATTTGCTTTTCAGAGATTCTAATCCCCGTATCTGGAACAGTGCTGGGTAAATGATAACTGCTCAGCATACATTTATTGAATGAATTCAAGAATACTCTGAAGTCCTTTTTTAGAAAAATAAAATCTCAGGGCACCTGGGTGGCTCAGTGGGTTAAAGCCTCTGCCTTCGGCTCAGGTCATGATCCCAGTGACCTAGGATCGAGCCCCGCATCGGGCTCTCTGCTCTGCGGGGAGCCCGCTTCTTCCTCTCTCTCTCTCTGCCTGCCTCTCTGCCTATTTGTGATCTCTGTCTGTCAAATAAATAAATAAAATCTTTAAAAAAAAAAAAGAAAAAGAAAATCTCTAATTCCTTTCTTGAAACATTTTTAATGTGTAGATAAAACCTATGTTCCAGGGAAGTAAATTTTCACCTAATATTTTATAAAGAAGGAAAATTATAATTGTTATTATCATTGAAAGACTCCCTGTATCTACATCCGCAACAGATCTGAGAAGAGAAACAGACCCTGGCTCCAGGTCCTTCTCTTTAAACCATGAACATCTAGAAAAAGTTGTGGTATTCTTTCCTTATTTACCTATCTACAGACATGAGTATGAAATCACTCATATCCTTCCTGTCTTATTTAAATAAGAAAAAGAGAACTAACATATAAAACCCATTGAGTATTTTTAAGAATACTTATAAATATAAGGATATACTAAAATTATTCTAGAAGGTATTTATTAAAAGGAAGGTAAATGAGAGATGAAGGGGGGAAAAGTGTAAAGGTGGAAAACTTGCATGGTGAAAAATAGCAAAGATGATGAGGACGATGAGGGTGATGAACTCAACTCTCAGTATCAATTTAAGAGAGAGAGAGAAAGAGAAATTGATTGAGGAGCAGGTGCTGAGGTTCCTGGGAAGGCTGATTCTGGCCCAGCATGGGGCTGAGATCGCAGACCCTCTAAACCAGTGCCATCCACATATGTAATTATAAATATTCTATAACCATATCAAAAAAGAACCAGCAGGCATTAATTTTAATAATATATTTTATTTAATCCAGTCTATCCAAAGTATTATCATTTCTCCATGCAATCGCTATAAAAATTATTAATGAGATATTTTAAATTCTTTTTCTTGTGCTAAGTCTTTGAAATCTGGTGTGTATGTCACACCTATAGCCAGTGCATCTCAATTCTGACTACCATACTTAGAATGCTCAATCACCCAGGTGGCTAGGGACAAGCACATTGGGCAGTGCAGTTCTAGAGGAAGCCTCTGGGTGTCATGTCTGAGCATGGGCAAGTGTCTGTGTAGAGATGACTCACTGGAGCCCATGGGTGGGGCATCACTGTCCTTGGTCTGGTGACCAGACTCACAGCCTTATCTCAACAGTGGGCAGGGATGTGTCAGAAGAGAAAGCTTTCAACTGCAAAGCCATGTGCCCATGACAGATATCAGAGCCACCAAAACCAGAGACTTTTCTCTGATGCGAGTTGTATTTCCAATTCTTTCTCCACCTGGCTCTATGTTAGCATCTCAGTAGGACTGTTTGTATGGGGATCCAATGATTCATGACACATAACAATTAGGAAGAAAGCACAATGACTTTCACTGTATGGCAAGTTGCTAGAATGGGTCAAATGAGTTACACTGTATTCTTTCTTCTGCAGTAATTAGGCTTCTGAATTTTACTGTGCCTATTGTCAAGTGCTGCTCTGTTGTAGTATGCGCCCTATGAAACATGCTGGTCATCTCCCCAACTGGTTTTATACCCAAACACTAAAATAGATCTTAAAGGAATGGATGGTTTAACTATAGGTTTTCAGGGGCTAGGGGTTTTAAGTTTACAATCTGTGCTTCCTGTGATCAGGAGAGTTATAATAATTTCAAACTGGCAATGCTTATTCATCTTCTTATTAAGCAGAAGTAGCAGAAGTATATTTTTGCAAACTCATGACAAAGTACAAAATTTAAATTCTCACAAAGGGTCAGTTTCAGATGATGCATTTTAATATAGGAAAGACTGGGTAGGCACTGTCTGATTTACAGTGTATTCCTCAAACCATGGTTTTGGTCTGGGGAAAAATGTTAGAGACACACACATTCAGACATATTATATACTTTGACTACAGAATAAATTGGTTTTGTTCAATCTGAGGTTTGGTTTTGCTCTTAATTGCCATATATTTAGCTGACTTGACTGTACAATGATTTGAATAGACTACTGATTTTACTTGTATGCCATTTCCCAGTATGGGAATCAATTCACATAGTCTCAGCCAAAAATTATTCAAACTCAGAAGTGTATACTTTTACATCAAACACACACACACACACACACACACACACACACACACACACCCCACTCAGAAAGGAACCCATAGCATTCTATGGGCCAGGTGAGCTATATTGTGCCATAAACCCTAGGATTTAATAATAGAACAACCAATCCATCAGGACATTGAATAATTGAATACAAGCAAAGAGAATTCTGAGAAAGCAGATTGACTAGTTGAATAATAATAGTATCTATTTCTAATAGGTTTATGAAACTCCAGAACCAGTTGTCAAAACCAAAGCCATATTCACCTTGATTTTCAGCTGAAGTTTTCAGGACCAACTTTATTTTTCCTCCAAATGACTTTGTTCGTATTGAAAATAGTCATCAGATATAATTTTAAAATGTTCATCTTTAAAAGTCCCTAAAGAAAAGTTGAATATCAACAGAATTCTGTTTTAGTTTCAAAAGCAAGATCATGTCTTAAATATGATAAGTCAGATGAAAATGTTGCTAGGAAAAAAAGAAAAAAGAAAAGTGGCTCCCATTCCCCTTGAAATTTTTAGTGTGCATATAAGTACTTAAAATATAAACTATATAGCAATTGACACTGTGAAGCAATACATAATCAAACAAGACACTGTGAGGCAGATTGCAAACTTCCCTTGATCATGTTTCCCAGCTTTAAGAAAGCAAAGGTCTAATAAACATGAACTTGAACTATAATGAACATACTCAAATCATCCTTAAAAAATAGGTATTTACAACAACAAAGTAGTACTGTAATGGCAAAGATAGATGAACTAAGCTTAGATCTGTGTAATATAAAAAAGGAAACTGATTATATACTACAAATAATTTTGCTGTAATATGACAGCCTAATGACTTAAGTGCCCAATATCGTCATTATGGTTCTGAACCCCTTGTGCATTAGCAACAAAGACTCAATATAACTACTGGATAATTCACATTTTTCCATGAAAATCTTGTTCTTCTTTTAAGAGTTGCATCTATAAGATCTGTAAACCTAAATGGAAAAAGTTAATAACTTGAATTGTGTATTATGTCTGTGATGTGATCTAAAGGTGTTCTCACCAAGTTTCTAACTAATCTTTTTGGTGGAGGGATACAACAGTTTTGGACATTTGGATTTATTATAAGGCTTTACAATCAAGTAAGAAAGGCCCATTTTGTTGTACTTATACATTAATTTATGGTGTATATAAATCCCTAAAGATTGTATAGTCCAAAGCTAACTACTGCTACCTATGTGATCAATGCATTTTAATTTCATGGGAAAGAATAATTGGAAGTCTATTTTACGTATTTAAAATGTTCTTCTTTACTGAATATTTGCCATGCACATAGCTATTAGTTTGACCTTTTTGCCAGACAAGGCAAATGAATGGTACAGAAGAGCTATCAAACAATAGACTGCAGAAGAAATCATGGAATTGAACACTATGATGAGGCATTATTTCAAGTTTTCAGATCCATTTCCTTGGATCCCCAAGTCTTTATGTTTGCTAGAAATCTCTCCTCTCTCGTATTATAATACGAAGGAAAGTGGTGCTTAAAAGTGTAGCAAACGTAGGTGTTTTCAGGCCACGGAGACATGTATCACGAAGCTATTTTTCTAAGAGATGCTGAGAAACATGAGAAATTAAAGATGTTATTATCTTGTATTTGCTTCTTTTAACGTTTGTAAGGGAGCAGCTGTGCCCAATTCTTAGTGTAAAAGGAAAACCATATCAATTTTACTCATTTTTGCGTTTGGAATGAACATGTGATGAGAAGTACTTTTGCCGTTACCGAACCGGGAGATGTGACAATAATTGTAATGGGTGTTGTTTCATCTACCTGCTAAACTGGTCCTCCTTGCTCAAAATATGGTGTTGTGGGGTGGCATCAACCATCTGGCATCACAGAATGAGAGTTTTACAAAGAAACTTCTTGGATGTCTAAAAATGACATGAGGATAGACAAGCCCCTCAAGGGTGTCTGCACTGATGCAAATCACTTACATTTGCAAATGTGTGCACAAAAGAGAGGATGGAATTACCAAGCAAATGGCTCCCCTCAATTACCTGCTTTGTGCCTGAATATGCTTGATTTATGAGGATAGGACTAGGAGTCAGGAACTTGAAGAAGGAAACCAGAAGACAAAACCCATCACTTAACATACTCCTTTCCACTAATACTCAAAACACAATGCAAGAACGCTTAGACAAATATATATGCTGGATTTATACAACCAACTCTTTTCCCTCATAAGCTGAAATTGAAAAAAAAAATATTCAATTCAAGCTGTCTTTTCCATGAGTCTTGAGAAACTGCATTGTTTTGAAAAAAAAAATTGGCTCAATTTTCACAATTTAAAAAAAATGGATATGTAAAGAATAAGATTGTGCCCATAAAAGCCAATTGTTTCCAAACTGCACTGTATTGTTTGGCCCAAATAATTTGTCCTCCTATATGGAAGTAGGGAACCATGACAGACTGAAAACACAATAGCCAATCAAAATAAAAGTTCTTCTCTGAAGTCACTTTATCATCCTGGGGATATTTGCTAGGACCCCAAACAACCCCACACCTGCCCTGCCCCAGCCAGTGTGACGAATGCAAACTACAGAGACAGTGACACAACAGAAATCATTTTTGGAATGAGGAGAAATAAAGAAAGAATTCAGTTTCTATGTTGTCACCGCTATTGGAGAATCTGGTTTGTTGACCGACAAACATGGCTGTCTGTTAAACAGAGTCCTCGAGAGAGACACAAGACATCCAAGGCACGTGAAGGCTTTTCTGTCTTCTTTTGTGGAAGGAACTAGAGAGTAGATGTGAGTTTGGGCTTCTGAAAAGTGTCATACCTAACCACAAATGGAGATAGTGAAGCTAATTAAAAATGTCACTGTTGCTAATATAAGAAAAGGTGGCCCTTAGTTCATTTTTATGTGCTGAGATGTCAAAGTAGTGATGAAAAGAAAAACATATTTATACTTTTTATCACTTGCTTAGTGTCTAAAAGGTAATTATATTTTCAAACATTTTATGCTTTTATTGTATGTAGTATATCAGCATAGCTTTCTGCTAAAAAAAAAAAAAGTATAAATGAGGATTTTAAAATACTGTGTCAGTCACACCTAAAAATGCAGATTATCAACACAATGAGGAAGGACTTAGTGACTAGATTTCCTATACATTTAATAGCCCATATTCATCAGATCTGAGAGTAAAGATTATAGCAATTATCTATGATTCTAGGACTATAGACTTCTTATTACCAAGACATTTGCTTTTCTCTGAGTTGGTCACCTTAGTATAAACAATGTGGGATTTTGGCCCAGCCCTGGAAATGAGGGCCAGCTGCAGAAACTAGTTTAAGACTGACCTTAGCACCCACTGTTCTTCCTTTCCTCCTTCTTCCCCCTCTCTTGTTTCCTTCGCCCTACCTTTGCTCATCTTGGATCTTTTGGCTAGTGCTTATTAAAATGTATTTCAAAATGTTTATGGAAAGCCACAGAAGAAGAAAAATAGGAAGAGCATGAGGAGGAAAGAAATAGGGAAGAGAGAAAAATTACAGCAGTGTGTTAAAGAGGGGACGTAGAAACATTTTGAGGGAACAATGGGAGAAAAGCTGTCCATCTCAAAATTTTGAAGGTAAAACATGTCCATTAACCTAAGGAACTATTTAAAAGAAAGGTTTTTAGAAAGTTTAAAAAAAGGAAACTTGTTATAATAAATACTTGATTGTGGAAAGGATATCACTGCTTTAGAAGGTTGAAAAGGATTTTCTTACAAGGTAAGGGAAAATTATCCAATAAAAAGATTTGAGGGTGCTTGGGTGGCTCAGTGGGTTAAGCTGCTGCCTTCGGCTCAGGTCATGATCTCAGGGTCCTGGGATCGAGTCCTGCATTGGCTCTCTGCTCAGCAGGGAGCCTGCTTCCCTCTCTCTCTCTCTGCCTGCCTCTCTGTCTACTGTGATCTCTCTCTGTCAAATAAATAAATAAAATGTTTTAAAAAAAAAAGATTTGAAGTTGATGTGGAAATCTAGTCAATGGGATTTTGACATTATGAGTACCTATGGTAAAGGGGAAAAATTAGAAACTAAGACACATTATGAGGGTGCAGCCCAGAATAGAAATCTCAAGAATTGCCATAGTTCTCCAGAAGAAACTTCTTGAGATGTTTTGACAATTAACAAGAAGCAATACCAGCCCGATTATTTCATTTCCACTGTAACAGAAATTGTCCTGCTGAGAAATTGTCCTAGAAATTTGTTATTTACATTTAGAAATATAAATAACTTGCCTGGCAAGACCAATCATAGCTTTCTAGACTTACATGAATATACAGAGGATTATTAAGGTAGTTATTTATTTTTGCTTCTTATGTATGCCATAATGTTTGCTATATTAATAAAAATTCATTTTAGGTTATGCTAGTGTATGTCCTCAATCACTATTGCAATTTGTTCTGTTTACTCAAATTTAGAACTCCATTTTCTATGAAATTATTATAATTGCAGCTTATTCTTTTTTTTATGATTTTATTTATTGTTGAGAGAGAGAGAGAGAGAGAGCACACGCACAAGCAACAGAGGCTGTGGAGGGAGAGGGAGAAGCAGGCTCTCTGCTAAGCAGGGATCCTGACTCCAAACTCAAGCCCAGGACCCTGGGATCATGACCTGAGCTGAAGGCAGATGCTTAACCCACTGAGCCACCCAGGCGCCCCAATTTCAGCTTATTCTTTATTTCTATAAAATATATATCTAACTTAGTAGGTCACCATTAAAATAAATATAATTAAAGAAATTATCACTGACCTTGTTTTTCCTAACCTCAATTTAATAAATCAAAAGAGGTCATTTAACTTAGTCTTCTAGGAAAATAGCCTTTATTTCCAAGATCTAGAAGTTCCAGCTAGTCTGGCTTTGGCTGTCATCAGTCTCACCCAATCAAAGCTAAATAAGTGGTTTTGATTAAAATATAATTAAATTTATAGGCATTCCAAGAATTAGAAGTCACATTATAAACTTGTTTTTTTTTTTTGGAAAAAGGGTGAGACATACAGATGAAAGCAGAATTTCGCTGTTGAATGGAAATGCCTTCATGAACAGGGCAGAGAAGTGTGCGAGTTTCTGCTAGGTCTCCCCATCACAGAATGAACTGCAGAGGAGGGGAGATAATTCTAATTTTGCCCAACCACTTGACAGCTGTGTGACGTTGGGGATATGTATGTGTCTGCAATGGTTTTTAATGTGCCCGCCTCACGAGGCTGAACTACAGACCCTAGTCATTCAATCACACACTTACCTAGGTGCTGCCATGAAGGGATTTGGCAGAGGAAATTAAAGTCTCTAATCAGCAGACTTTAAGTTAATCAGAAGTGAGCTCTTTAAAAGAGGGCTTATGCCTTCCTTGAGGTCAGAGATTCCAAAGAGCTCCTGCCTGAAGATTCCCCGTCTGATTTCCCCGGACTGCCTGCCCAATGGACTTCAAACTTGCTAAGCCAGCCCCCACAATTGTTCCTTGTTATCGCTCTCTCTAGCTATCTGTTTGGGCAT
The DNA here is from genome assembly GCF_002288905.1 of Enhydra lutris kenyoni. Taxonomy (NCBI): domain Eukaryota; kingdom Metazoa; phylum Chordata; class Mammalia; order Carnivora; family Mustelidae; genus Enhydra; species Enhydra lutris. The sequence continues at coordinate 87,803,267 of NW_019154085.1, forward strand.
CTATCCATTCTCCTACTAATAGTGGTTCTGCTTCTCTGATTGAACCCTAACTTATACAGTACCTTTTTGGTCTAACTTTTGTCTCTTGTAAAAGTAGAAAGTTGGTTAGGTATAATCTCAGTTACTTTGCCACCTTCAGTGCATGGGACTATGATTTGGGGCCTGCATTCTCTTACTTGTGGGACATTTTTAAAGAAGGTAAGCTGGTCTCTTTTGTTCACAATTATATCTCAAGTACATAGAACAGTATCTAACATATTGCATGAATGGATGGATGGATGGCTTGGACTCTGTTCTCTGTAAGTGTGTACTGGAACTGTGAAGTGTTTTGAACTTTCAATAAAGCTTTGTGTTTTTCTATCTTTGTCTTTGTGGGAGAATTAACAATTAGGAACTATCTCTTTTCTGCAGGCTTTTAAGCTCTTTAAGTGTTTTTTCAAAGTTAAAAACTTTAAGCTGTCATTTTTGTAAAGAAAAACTTCCACCCCAAAACAAAATAATAATAATAATAATAATAACAGTAATGATAATAATAGTAATAATAGTAATAGTAATAATAAAAACCCAAGCAAGCAACAAAAATCCCTGGCAGAATGGAGATGAGTCAGTCCCAGTTTATGTTTACACTTGACCACAGCCATCTCTACATTTCATGTGTACCTGTGTATTGTCCATTTTTAATGGTGAACTTCCAGTCCTGTTGGAGCTGGTGTCAATGCCCATTTGTTCAATGTAGTACCTGACACCCCACAGCGGAATTACATTTACAGGCAATTTCAGAAGCAGAATTAATTAGCATCTTTTTTTATATATATTCCATTTTTCTCTATAGAAAAAGATACTCTAGGTCATGCTGAAGAAGAGGTGAATAATAGTTGATTTTTTTGGTCAATTTAAAATTTTCCCAGAGAATTTCTTATATTTGTACATAGATTCCATTACTTTAGTTTGCTTCCTTTTAATGATGGTGGAAAGAACACATTTCTCTAATGGTAACAAAAATAAATTCATGTTAGCTCTTATGCCTTCAGCCCAAATGAAGAAATCATATATATCTGTGTTCCCCTGGAGTTTCCTCTAAATTCAGGGAAATGAAGAGCTCACACTAAAATTCAATGACATACAGGTGTGCCAAAGTGAAAGGCGCTCTTATAGTACAAGTCAACTTTGAAGAAGACTCTCAAGGATTTTCATGGGAAAGTCTGCTTTGGCCTTCTAGGCTCACTGAGGTATTTCGAAATCTGAAGAAAGGGCTAATGTCTTCCTTCCAATGAAAGGGAAATTTTGCTGGCAAAAGGGGCCTCTCTCCCGGGGCTGCTGTTAGGTGTTTTATCTATGCGTTCTGTGTCTGTTCCTCTTGTCAAAGGTGGCAGACATCCTCCGTGAGCTGCCAGCCCTCCTGCCCCTGCAGTCTAGGGCCCTTGCCCTGAATGATGGCACAATGCAGAGAATCAACTAGAGCCATCTGTGCTCTGGATTCCTCTCCTAAGTGTCCTCTAAAATGGCAATATGTCAGCTTTCTCCTCATTCTCTCATGTCAGTCTTACCAATGAGAGGAGGAATCACCCGTATATGTTACTTAGAAAGGATCAAAGCTTGGGTAAAATCTTCCTAGAAAACTGTATCACTTCTTGGATTAAATACAACTGAGAGGGAAAAAAAGATAGTAAAGAGAATAACAATCCTGATGCAATTACCATATCAAAACAATAGATCACAGTTTTTGCTTCATATCTAAGGTCTGGTTTGTATACCATAAAGTTTATAATTCAAGAGTGTTCAAGTACTTTGTCTTCTAACCCTTTACATTCTGACTCTTTGATGAGAAATTATGTTTTCAGTGTCTAGATTTATATTTTTTCAGATATGCATCATTCATGCTTTCATTCATGGAAAGGATAAAGGAAAAGGAATAAAACGAGTAGCATGTATTGTAGTCATTATGTGTATATATATACACACACACATATGTATATATAATACATTGTATATGTGATTGTATATATAGCATTGTGATTGTATATATAGTAGTGATTGTATATATAGTAGTCACATGTCTGAGTAGGTGAAATTTGAGGAAGAAAATTGAAGTGAACAGACCCAAGAGTTTCAAATCTGAGCAGAGAAGAGCCAAATGCTCATAAGCACCATATAGCAAGCACTTTGTAAGGCACATTCCCAATAAATAATGTGCACCTTTTGGGGCACCTGGGTGGCTCAGTCAGTTAAGCATCTACCTTTGGCTCGGGTCCTGATCTCAGGGTCCTGGGATCGAGCCCCACATCAGGCTCCCAGCTCAACAGGGAGTCTGTATCTGCCTTTTCCCCAGCATGAGCTCTCTCTCTCTCTGTATCTCTCAAATGAATAAATAAATTTTAAAAAATAATGTAAACCTTCTGCAATAATGTCCTATTTTTAAAATTTCCTGAATTTAGAAACAAACATCTAGTTATTGTGAACAATTTAGAAGATACAAAAAGAACAGAGAATAAAACAATAAAATAAACCAAAGGTAATTTTATTACATAGAGTTAACCACTGTTGCTGTTGCTATTTCTGTATATTTTTCTTTTATCTCATATATTCATTCACATATTTAACAGACATTTATGAGCCCTAACTTTGTGCAGGGATATATCTCTGAACAAACAGATCAGGTCCTGCTTTCATACTTCTTATTCAATGAGTTTTGTAGCCTGTTTTTCTTCCCCACACTTCACATTACACCATGCACAATCATTGCGTGGTTACACTTTTTAAAAGATTTTATTTATTTATTTATTTATTTGGCAGAGAGAGAGAGAGAGAGAGAGAGAGGGAGGGAGAGAGAAGGAACAAGCAGGGGGAGCAGCAGAGGGAGAGGGAGAAGCAGGTCTCCTGTTGAGTAAAGAGACTGACTTGGGACTCGATCCCAGGACCCTGGAATCATGACCTAAGCCGAAGGCAAATGCTTAACGACTGAGCCACCCAGGCGCCCCCGTGATTATTTTTTGAAGGCAGAAATGTTCATGGCTACATAATACACCATCACATGAATGCACCAGGCAGGACTTATTTAACAGGTGCCCACTGCTTGCAGGTGGATCATTGCAAATTTTTTCACTGTGCTCAATAGCACTTTAATTCAGACTTTTAGATTGTTGTTATTATTTCCTTTGAACAGACTTCCAGAACTGAAATTTAGTTTGAAGAGCACAAATTTTTAAGGCTGTTAGTACTCATTTCCAAATTGCTTCACAGAAAGCTTTTATATACAATAAAGATAGAATAGTTATATATAAACCTGCACACACATGCATATGCTTTTGTATCTGCATATTTCTGATGCAAGGAAGTGTAATATTTGATGACAAGATACATGAAAAAAATGTAATGTTTTCCTCTTTTTAATTTTGTTTTTGTTTTTAAATGATAGGTTTGAAATACTATGACTTATTCCATCTTTACAATTCAAGATGTTACGGGGCAGAATGCAGAAACAAGGCAAGTAAAGCATTCCCGTTTAACTAGATGCATCATTTTGGCATTTTAATCTTATGCAAATGCTTTCACCCTTTGACCCTTTCACCCTTTGCTAAAGCAAATCTTTGCAACTTGGGTCTTCTTCTATGGCTACTCAAGTCATCCTATTTCACTCCATTGTAGCTCTAAGACAGCATTCACCATAACCTTCTTGAAGTCTTCAAGCCTTACTCTGAGATCCCTTGTTAAGGCAGGAGACAGACTATTAAAAGTTGTCTGCCTCTAAGCTAACCAAACTACCAGCAATCTTCAGAACTATTAAGTTAGTATATAAAAATATAAAACTGTGTCTCTGCACATTGAAATCATGTTGCTAGAATGGTTTTCAGAGCATTAGTTCCTTGAGGCTAAGGAAGTTCTAGCCAATTGCTTCCATTAAGGAAAAAAAAAAAGTATGATACACTAACAAGATGAGAGGTGAGGTGGCCATAACCATCTTGAGCAGTTTACCATTTTTTAAATTATTGACATGTATTGGGGCTCCTGGGTGGCTCAGTTGGCTGGGCGTCTGCTTTCCACTCAGGTCATGATCCTGGAGTCCTGGGATTGAGTTCTTTGTGCTCCCTGCTTTGCAGGGAGTCTGCTTCCCCCTCTGCCCCTCACCCACTCATACTCTCTCTCTCTCTCTCTCTCTCTCGTTGTCTCTTGCTCTCTCTCACTCTCTCTCAAATAAATAAATAAAATCTTTAAAAAAATTATTTACATATATTATCTTAAACTGATCACAGACCAAGTATTACCACCGTCATTCCAAAAATTGTTCTGTGTTGTATTTAGTTGCTGTGAGATTCCAAAGCAACTGAGTCTTGACTTCATAGCAATGAGTAATGTTTCATCCACAATGAAGAGGAAAACATTAGGAAGGAGGAAATAAATTTCCTTTCTCTTAAACTACTTATCAAACTGATATCTGTCTTAATGCTCTTACTTGACAAAATCCAGAGTTCTTAACAGATAGGAGGAGTCTGTTTTCAACTGTTAAGGGCATGAAGAACTTTCAGACTATTTACTTTTTTTTTTAAGGTTTTATTTATTTATTTGTCACAGAGAGGGAGAGAGAGAGAGCAAGCGAGCCAAGCAGGAGAAGCAGCAGGCAGAGGAAGAAGCCCGTTTCCTGTTGAACAAGGAGCCGGATGTGGGACTGATCCCAGGACCCTGGGATCATGACCTGAGCTAAAGGCAGGTGCTTAACTGAGTGAGCCACCCAGGTGTCCATAGACCATTCTTTCTTATGGCCTATAATCACCAGTCTTTCAATAGGAATATCCTTCCCCTTTATTGTTTTCTGAACACACTGTTGGTAGTGCTTGAAAAGTTTGTGTGCAGATCTCCAGAGCAGAGGCCCTTGAGAAACTTAGTAGAAAATCAACACTGAAACTCTGGTCATGTTTGGTCCTTTCTGTGCAGACTCCTAGTGTTCGTGGTTGCTGTGCTGCAGTGGTGGCAACATACCCTCTATTTCTTTAATTTTCAGCTCCTTGATTATAGGTGCATTTTAAGATTTTTTTCTTTATTTGTGTGCTTTGTAATGGCATGAAAATTACCTATTCTTTAGGAAATTGATATCACTAATTGATATCACTAATCAGTAAACTTGGGCAGATTTAAACTCAGAGGCAGAATTTGAAAGACTGTATTTAGATATTCTACTTTTTCCTTAGTTACTTTGGTTAATTTTCCCAAATAACTTATTGGTTTCTCATCTGTCAGAATAAAATTTTGTATACTATTGTCTTAAAATTTAACTTCTTTTGTATCTGCTTCACATTTTAAATTTTAGTTAATTGTGCTTTATGTTCTTTTCAATTAGATTTTTCAGTTTTTATTTCTTTCTTAATAAGATTATTTTCCAAAGAACCACCTTTTAGTTCAATAATGATTTATTTTTTTTGTTTCCTAGTTGATTGTTTCTTCTTAATTTTATCACTTCTATTTTCAGATTTATTTTGTTATAGTTAGTTATTTAAAAAAATGTTTTTTGAGTTTAATGCAAACTCATTTTACTTTCTTTTAAATATTAAAAATATATAATGCTATGCATTTGCCTCTGAATATATCTTTGGTTGCATACTATTGAATTTTATATTTACTAGACTCTTCCTTAGGATAAAAGCAATTGAAGGAAATATTATTTTAATTAGCAGTGACTTGGGCATTTTTAAAAAATATCTTGTTATGAATTTCAATTTTTATTACATTTTATTATATCTTATCTGGATCACATTTCTTTATAATTTCTGCATTTGGGATTTTTCAAAAATGTCTGCAGTTTTAGTATGTGATTGATAATAATAAATACTATGTGGGATAACTGAAAACAAGGTGCGTGCACTGTCTGTATTTAGGGTAAAAAGCTTGACATATACCTATGAGTCAATAATACAAATATGTAAAATGTTTTTTACCTCCACCATAACTTAAGAATATCTCTCTGAGGTTAAGTTTTATGTTCTAATACTAAATATTTATACATATATAGACTTCTGAAGAGGAACTGCTAAATGAAAGTAGTAACTTATTTGGGAAATTAAAAGAGTTTTAGAAAATATAATTAGAAAATAACAAAACTTCAGAATAAGTTCATAAAATAATATCACTAATTGTAAAAATCATACTACATTTTAAGATTTTGTTTTTACTTTTTATCTCACCATCTGTTAAATCAATAAATGTTAGAGTTTAATTTTTATTATTATATATTACTTTCTAAATCAACTTCCCTTGACACTTGTGCTTTTCCATCTGTCAATATGGCCCTTGAAATTTATTTTTGTATACTATATATATACACACACATGCATTTATATCTGTATAAAGATCTTTTTATCTTTCAAAACACATGTACAAAAATCATGGAACAATATAATTATCTATACATATTAACAAGTAAATCTTAAAAAAAGGCAAGAGAAACTAAAAACAAAATTGTACAAAGCTAAAAGATGCAACATGTGTTTTGTGTTAGGCTGCTTAAGTTATATTCTGGACTCCAAAACTAAAATATTTGTTTCCTCCTCTGTGAATGAATATAAAATTGTTCTTAATATATAAGGTGTTTGAAAGATGAGAAATAAGAAAATACATGTTGTACGCTTAGAATAACACATGGCACATCTGCCGTTTATACATTTTTTAATTAATAATGATGTTAATATGTGAAGATCAATTAAAAAATTTTTCCCTATAGGAAGAGAATGCTTTAGCTTTTTGGAAGTGAATTTAGTCATATTACTTTATATCTTTGTTTACTTTATATCATTACCCAATATATTTAATTTTAATGCATAAAACAATGGAAAATTCAAAATTATTATTTCACTTGTAATTATTCTCAATTTTTCTACAATCCCCAATCAATTTGTCACTCTGTGGTTTATATTTTTACCATTTTGTTTTTAAATTTATGTAACATATGGACTGTTAAGTTTATTTGGCCTAATGGAAATCTCTAATATTAATAACTAACATTTCAAGACTACTCTATTCTAGGCACCGTTCTAAACACTTTAAGGGAATAAGTGATTTTAGCCCTTACTGCCAATCTATAAGAACATGCTACTCAAGGCACACAGATGGTACTGGCAGAGCCATGACTTACACCAAGACCATTTGGTTCTAGCATCAACACTTTTCCTTACTGCTGCTGGACAACCAGGTGAGCTATCCCAATCTGAATGTGCAGGTGGCTCTTGCTCCCTAACAGTTGAACTCTAGGTAATTTAACACCGTTTTTATTAATGGAAAGTAACAGATCCTTAGTCTTAGAACGAGCTAGGAAATGATTCCATCCTCTAGAACACTGAGGATAAAAAATACAAGCTTGCAGCGTTTTCATGTATTAAATCCCCTTAACTCTTGGTGGACCATGGTCTATGGTGCTACTTAACCTACATAGATGAGAGTTTGTCCTTAATGCAAATACAAAATTTCTGATAAATTCAGTGAGATATAAACTTCAGCAAAATACTTTGCCAGAAGTATATTTAACTGGTCACTATTGTGTTCATTTTGTTGATAAAATCAAGCAGGTATATTTTAAGAACATTTCATGTGGAAATTCATCTTTGAACTAAGTCATCTTGGTAAAGAATAGGAAATATCTACTTAAAATGTGACCATAAACACTCTTTGTCAATGCAGAATTGATAATATCTGGAACCTCTTTAACTTCCATGCTTCAAACAGTGCACACAAAAGACAACTTCTCAATAAATTCCTATGATGTGAGTGTGTGAACTGACTGGTTCTCCTACTAATCTAGCTTTTTAGATTTTATGTCATCTTTGCTCAGACCGCACATAAAGATCTTAGCTTTTTAGAGATTATTTTGTCTTCCCTCTGTCCTGAGATATAGATCATCCTGATCTGTGTTAATCCATCTATATTATGAACATATTATAATACAGAGAAACTACTAATCCCTCTATATTAAGAATGTAACACAAACATTGGGAAGAGTATGGTTCTAGGCAACTTATTTCTTCATTGACTTATGAGTTGACTGGCTAATCCATTTGCTTGAGCCTGGGTCCCATTCTTTTATTCTCATGCTATCTAAGTCCTTTTCTTTCTTTGTGTTCAGTGGAAGAAAAGTAGAGCTTAAGAGTAGATGAGGAGCTTCACTCCACTGTTAGGATCTCCAAACAAACAATCCAATATAGAGTGTTTGCTGATCAGGCTGTTTTCCTAGCTGAATAAAGCACATTTCTGGTTGTTTTAAGTATTAGATTCTGATTTTACCCCAGTACTCTTCCAAATGTATTTAAAAGGTAAAAGTATCTGCATATGGTTGATTCACCCCTGATTTACAACAAACTTGACCCAATAGTGAAAAAATAGTGGTGGACTGAGTAGAAAAAAGAACTCCAACTAATTCCTAACTTTCTTGACAAGCCCTTAAAATAGCAGTTGTCTTTAGTATTTGAGCCTGAAGTCTAGGTATCAATTACTAACAAATAAGGGGCCTCAGGGCTTCTCAATGACAGTGATTACAAAGGAAGGCTTCTGGAACATTCTTTCCACCCAACTTTGAAAGGATCAATTTGTTCCTTTTTTGTCTATTCCCTGTCAAAATGCTGATAAGTAATTTCTTTTCAGTTAAATTCCTGCAACTTCATTGAACTTTATAATTCCATATTCTAGTGCCAACATTGAACCCTCTCAATATGACTATCCAAGTTATGTAATTATACCAGTTAGCTCAGTTTTCTGCTGTCTTCTGAAGCAAGGCAAACACACTGAAGCATGTGTTCTATCAGATTTGGCATGAAGAGTCTGTCTCTAGAAACAAAGAAATTGACCCCATCTTCATCATTTCTTTTATGATTGGATAAATTTGTTTTCACTGAGTAACCCAATATGATATATTTGTGTCAATTGTGAATCAAGACTTTTATAAATGGAAACAAAAGAGGACAAACATCTGACTCAGTTCAGGAAGATTATAGTCTTCTGTAAGTCATTCGATACACTATTCGTTCCCCAGAAATACAAGGGAATTTTTAAAAGTATATTCATCTTTAAAGATTTCAATCATTTATCTCTAAAGTATCTTTTTCTTAATCAAATTAGGAGGACACTTCAAAAATACTATGGCAAAAAACAAAATACTTGTACCAATATTATTATTAACATTTATTGAGTACTTACATTATGCTAAGCACTGCTATAAATGTCATAATCTAATCTTACAGTTCCAAACAACTCAGTGAGATAGGTACTACTATTACTGATGTTTTCAAGATTATAAAACAGAATATAAGTGAGGTTAAATGACATGTTCAAAGTTTATAGAACTAGTAGGTAGCAGAAACCTTCAGCCTCACTCTAGAACCCAGAGTCTCGTGAAACAATGGTTATGACTCCAAGCGGTGGAGTCAAAGTGCTTGGTTTTGAATTCTAATTCTGTCAGTTCTTAGCTGTGTAATCTTGACCACTTTGATCAGCCTTCAGTGTCTCATTCACCCAACAGATGGATGAGGGTGATCATAACACCTCTGTACCTGATAAGGTTATTGACAGGATTAAGGAAAAGAGGACATGTACATTCCTCAGAACACAGCCTACAGCCTGGTAAGTACTCCAAGACACCATCTATTTCTCTACCATACTTCTGTAGCATGGGAATGCAAGAGCTTTGTTCTTACAATATTGTTCATAAATTTGGTCCCCGTGTAATGGTCCTTGGGTGAGAATCAAATAAATTTATCTTCATGCCAAATATTTTTATAATGGGAAAGCTTAGGTTTATTTCCAATTTTACCATGTCATCTGAGTATTTTCTTATAATAATCACTAGTTATGAATTAAGTTATAGAAAGGAATAATACCAGATTAGATATCCACAGAATCTTTGTGAGAGGACTAATTGCATCTCCTTTTTGACTTTCCCTCCCACTCTCCTATGATCAAATAAGCCCTCTCATCTGAGGTTGCTAGGGTACTGAGAAAGCCCTCCAAAGGGGCCACAGTTGGGGACTTTTCCTACAAGAGTGCACCTCAGCACACAGAGTGTTGCACATGCATCTTTTACATACTTATCCTTAAACTGTTTATCTGGCGCATCGACAGGCAGCTGGTGGAACAAATAGGAAATCCTAGGAAGCACATTCATTTTTAAAGTGTTAATGCACCCAATCCAAGAGACAGTAATGTGCTTCCATCCGTTAAGATCCCCTTTAATGTTTCGGATTGGAGGGCCATAATCTAAATGAAATGCATTATCCAACCTGGAAGGTATTCCACATCCTAAATATTCAATTGATTTCTCCATCAGGGGAAGATGAGCCTACACAATAAGCAGATCCTGTCTATATCTAAGTGTCCGATTAATAGTGCCTCTAATTTAGGGTAATTTAGGAGTTTACAACTTATAAAATGGCTATTTCTTCCACATTCCTCCCCAAGTACCAGGAGGATTGTGTCTGGATTAATTGCAAACAGCAGACAATCCTCTGTGTATAATGAAAACTCAGAGTCAGCATCATCCAGCCATGCACCTATCATTTGAGATCTCCTCTGAATATTTTTCACAAGGGGCTTCACATCCAAAGTAAATTGAAGTGGCAAAGGAGGAAAGTTCTAATTGTTGCATCTCCCTATTAAAAAAGTTTAACAAGTCAAGTTTATTCCTGCTGATTTTTACTTAGTTGGGTCTTAGCTAACTGAGTGAGGAAGATAAATCAAGCCACTTGCAGATTTTCCTAATGGTGCAAAGTTTGGCACCCTGAGGACTGTGGAAATGTCTATTACTACACTTGTAAAGAAGAGAAGTGGAACAAGACTGTGGGTGGCTGGATCCATATGAGTGATTTATTACCCCTGAATCTACTTAGTCATTTCCGGATAAGCACTTAAGTGCCAAAGTTTATGGTCCTTTTCAGTTTAAGAAAAGAACAGGGCACATCTTAACATACAAAACAGACACACTATTTGGAGAAATCAGTATTTTTTTTTGAGTTTACTAGCAAACTGTAAAACTGGAGTTTATACACGGAAAGGTGTCATTGAACTTTAAATACGTTTACTTCTGATTTTATGACGTCCTTTCAATTCTACTTACTTTTAGGGGGAAAATGATTGTTCTGTTACATTTTATTTTGGGATTTGAGGTCTGAAACAAAATAAAGAATCCAGTGGCATATCAGGCATATCATTTTTTAATGTTAAATTTTCCTTTGCCGTGGCTGTTTTTCTCTGTATTCTCGAAGAGCCACTTTGTGAATAGCTTAATTTTCGTTCAAATACAAATTAAATCAATTTTCTGGGGAAAAATAATCAGCATAGCTCCTGTTCTCCACAACAAAGAAAATACATTTGTAGACATATTCTGGAAATTTAAATCCCTCAATGCTCTTTTGAGCAAGTCCAAGGAGATTTGAAGACTGACATTTTGTACTTTGCTATTCCCGTGAGGCACATGTATGATCATCTTTACTGAGGTTTGTTCCCATCCATGCTGAATTAATATGCATTTTCGTTAACTAATCTTGAAACAACAGGAATAAAGTTTATCCAGGTCTTTTATACCTCAGAGAACAAAACAAATACTACAAATCTTTAGAGAGAACGGATATACAAAAGGGCTTGAGGTGAATATTTCAAAGCAAATACTCTTTAAATGATGTGCAAATTATTTCAGCTCTTGAGCATGATTTATGAAAGGGGATTAGCCCACTGAAATAAGAACCAAGTTTAAACTGTTGGGTTTCAAAGTCAAAGATGAGAAGTGGTTACAAGAAAAGAAAAGAGAAAGGCAGTAATAATTTAGAGGAGGGATTTGTTTTAGTTTTTCTCCTTAACAGACTCACCTTAAATTGTCACCAATTTCTACTGCACCAAATTCTACTGCAGTAGAAAATATTGCATTTTTCCATAAAGTTAAGAGTGTAATAATTAAGAAATGATACTAGAATTTCTATTTCAGCAGGAAGGTCTCCTCTAGCTGTGTAAAAAGTATAATCATAAACTGTGTTAAACAAAACTATTCAATCTGGAAAGGATAGCTCCTAAGAGCCTTGAGTCAGAGAACATTTTTTTTTCAATTCTCAAGTCACATCTATAATAACACAACATAATAATTTCTGATATTCCGATATGCTCTTTAAGTAACAGTTAAAAGCTTCTTCTAAGACTTATGAAAATGATTGCTTTTATGTAATTGTAAAGATTATTAAGTGAGCTCACTTCTTATGATTCTATAATGACCTGCTGTTCTGGAAGGTAAAGGAAATTTTAACGATCCCACTCACATGTGATTAATATCTAACACTTCTTGACTAAAATTCTGGATTCTGTTCAATAAAAATGAGTTAAGCAAAAATTCTATGGGTTCTCCGCCAACCACTTCTGTGGAATCAGTTATGCCTAATTTAAACAATAAGGCATGGAACCTCAGTAACAGACCCAGGTACTGATTAAGGAAAAAAAAAAAAAAAAGGATTAATCATTCTTGTGTAAGATGTCCCAGAGTCATAAAGCTAAATAAGTGAAGGGAATCCAGGCAGGATTAAGATTTTGAGGAAAGTCTTTTCGATCTGTTTCATTGCCATCCAAAACATTTTTAAGACTGGACTTTGAGGGGCCAATTTCTGAGGAAGGTTCTTACTTGGAAAAGGATTATCATTTGCCCATTTTGGTTTTCATTTCCTAGAACAGATAAAGGCAGACCCAAGAAAACGAGGCTTTTGTTTCAAAAGACAGTCACTGTGAGCTCTTCTTGGTGAGTAAAGTCTTACACTATGAGAAGGACTAATCAGACTTTAGTAAAGGAATTTGTCCTTTATTTTTTGATAACTCAATGGTGAGCCTACTTTGGCTTTCTTTGCAACTCTTCGTACCAACTTCACTAAATTGCGGGCAGGTAGGCCTTGACTGTTTTGTCGGGCACGACAGATAAGCTTCTCTAGGAGTAAAACAGCTAAGCCTTGGCTCTTGCAGGATTACGACATATAACTCGAAAGACCAATGGGTAAAAATTCACTCAACTACCCAAGAACAACCTAAAAATGAAAGACATTTAAGCAATAAACTACTATTATTCTTGCATTTAGAAAAGTAATCAATAAATAAATCAATAAATAAAAAAAGGAAGGAAGGCTGTGTATGAGATTATATGTTTCCCCAAGAAGAGAAAGAGTCAAATGGAAAATAAAGGGTAAATAGCATTTCAGATGGACTTTGTACATGAGTATGTCTAGGGAATTCATGGATGACATCCAGGGAATTGTTTGGAGCTTTGCTTTCTTGGCTGTTTGTTTCAGTGAGGGTAGTTTATTCTTGGCTTAATTTTTGTTATTGTTGTTTTGGCTTGGCCAGAGCCGTTGACTTAGTTCATGACTTAAGTGTGGCACAGACACAAGTTACAAGAAAAGTGTTTAATTATTGGTTCTCTCTCAGTCTGCAGTCACCATTTGAAAGCGATTGATGAGATTAAATAAAGAGTCATCACCTAAAATCATTGTCATGGCATGGCCACTATGATATAACCATACGCAGAGTTATTTTCCACAGAGATAGACTAGCTAGCTCTTCTATATGAGTAAGCCTTGTCCAAGTATCAGAAGCTACTCTGGCTCTGTACTTGCAAAACTACTTAGAGTGCTTCTTACTGTGCATGTGAATCGGCGGTTTAAATGCAGATTCTGTTCAGTTGATTTCAGGTGGGCCAGAAGATACTGTATTTCCTAATAAACTCCCAGATGATGTTGCTGCTGCTGCTGGTCCATGGACCTAAGTATCCCCATCTAGTAGGATTCTGAAAGAATGAAACTGGGGGCAAATTCTGCCGAACTCCTAGGCATCCTGATGTTTTCCCCAAACCACAGACGCAGTGAGTGTTTGGACTCTGCCAATAATTCTTCCACTACGTGTCAAGAAAACCTATCAATATCCCCGCAGAAAGTCCTGGATCTTTCCCCTTCTCTATTCTCATTGCCTGGTTTTAGCCTGCATTATGTGACTTGGCCCACTGGAACAGTTTCCTAATTTATCTTATCTCTTATCTTTCACTCTTTTTCGGTGCTATTTTTCTCTTTGCCATTCTCCACATTTCCACCAAAGTGATCACTTTGCATATCAGATCTGTTAATATCTCCTGCCTTCTGAAGTCTGTTGCTAGGCTCCTATTACTTATAGGATAAAATCCAAATTCCCTAGCACTTCATGCATGACCCCCTGCCAATGTTGCCTGTTCATTTCCAACCTGATCTCCAGTTGTTGCTCTAATATTTTGTGCACTCCAGCCTCACTAATCTACTGCTGTTTTCTAACATGTTTTGATCTGTAGTTCTTTCTTTCCTGTCTAATATGTATCCATTTTATTTATTCTCTGCAATTTCTTTCTTCTCATTCTGAAAAACAAACTCCCAGAGTTTCACAGCAGTGTTAAATTCCAGGTACCTTTTATTTCCCTTTATTGGCTGCCTTGTTTCCCTGGCTCTCTTCCCCCGGCCCCCCATCTCCTCCTACCTGTGTTTCCAGGGATCAATTTCCAAAAATATTACATATACTCACATCCTTGTCTCAGGAACAGCTTCTTCTTTTTTTTTTTTTAAGATTTTATTTATTTTATTTGACAGACAGAGATTACAAGTAGGCAGAGAGGCAGGCAGAGAGAGAGAGGAGGAAGCAGCCTCCCTGCTGAGCAGAGAGTCTGATGCGGGGCTAGATCCCAGAACCCTGCGATCATGACTTGAGCCGAAGGCAGAGGCTTTAACCCACTGAGCCACCCAGGTGCCCCTCAGGAACTGCTTCTTGAGGAACCAAAACTAAAACACCTATCAACAGGTCAGTGCCTCAGAGGATGCAGAGAGAAGGGAATCCTCTCACACTGTTGGTGGGAATTCTAGCTGGTGCAGCCACTCAGGAAAACAATATCGAGGTTCCTCAAAAAGTTGAAAATAGAGCTACCCTATGACCCAGCAATTTCACTACTAGGTATTTACTCCAAAGATAAGAATGTAGTGATCCGAAGGGATACATGCACCTGAATGTTCATAGCAGCAATGTCCACAATAGCCAAACTGTGGAAAAAGCCCAAATATCCATCAATAGATGAACAGATAAAGAAGATGTGGGATATATATACAATGGTATATTACTTTGCCATCAAAAAAAAAAAATGGAATCCTGCCATTTGCAATGATGTGGATAGAACTAGAGGGTATTAGGCTAAGTGAAATATATCAATCAGAAAAAGATAATTATCATATGATTTCACTCAAAGGTGGAATATAAGCAGCAAAACAGGGGATCATGGTGCAGGGAAAGAAAAATAAAATAAGATAAAAACAGAGAAGGAGGCAAACCATAAGAGACTCTTAACTATAGGAAACAAACTGAGAGTTGCTGGAGGGGAGAGGGGGTGTGGGGATTGGGTAACTGGGCGATGGACATTAAGGATGGCAAAGGATGTAATGAGCACTGGGTATTATGTAAGACTGAGGAATCACTGAACTCACCTCTGAAACTAATAATATACTATATGTTAATTAATTGGATTTAAATCTTAAAAAAGAAAAGAAATATAATTGCCAAGGGGCCTGGGCTGGTGAGGAAGGGGTCAGTGCCTCACATGTCAAATTTTCCCTTTATTCCTCAGACATTAAAATTGCGATTGGTTTCTTCTCTTCATCTCATTCACTCAGTCATTTGTTCATTCATTCACTGAGACATTTAAAATATGGAACACCACTGTGTTTCAGACTCTGGTCTAAGTAATGGGGATGAGGAGTCATCATCATATGGAGGCTTATACCCTCAGGCAATAGAAAGATCCTGGCTTCAGCAGAAGACTGAAACCTTGCTCAGATAGAACTGCCTCTCCTAGGTATCAAATTCCCTTAATTCAGATAGAGCCGACATGGTGGGCATCTAGGCATGCTTGCCAGTCTTTTGATGGTGTATGTTTTAGTGAGACCAGACTTACAGCATCTTCCAGTTTATTCCCTATAAGTGACTCTATATGCAGGTGGTTTTGATATTCTTACTCTAGTAAAAATGCCACCTCTTTATCATCAGATGTCTTACGATGTTTGGCTTGATTCTAATATACACATATACATGTATATATATACACACACATATATATGTATGTATACATATAATACTAAAAGTAAATGAAATCTTTAATTGCTTTTAAGTGATCCATAAATCTCTGTCAAAGTTCTACTATTGCATCATTTTGCCATTTTATACAAGAATGGAAAAGGCAACTGACACTTGGTGAAGCTTAATCTCTAGAGAACGCCATAACATCAGGCTCACACATTCAGGAATGGCAAAACGGAATGTTTATTACTCATAACACTTAAGGAATCCCTTAAGGAAACTAAAATAAAAGTATTATGATGCCATGAGTCAACAGAATGATGAAGATATTTAAAAATTAGGCCCTTGGTAAATTATGCATTTGTTTAATCTGAGTTTGCTGACTATTTAAATCAGTGGCAAAGTGCATTCCTGCTGTATTTCTAAAAGAGAAGAATTGAGGGATTTATAGTACACAAACAAAAGCCATGATAATTTTGCTCAGAATACACTCATTTGGAATCTAATATTTATATTATAATATAGATCAACAAAGTTTGGGATATATTCTAGATTTAGTATCTACATTATCATTAGGTCTAATATATTTATTAGATCATATATAAATCATATACATATTTATATATTTATTTTATATTTATGTAAAAAGTCTCCATTGTATTTATCTGGAAAGTCTTTTTTGGGAAACTTAAGAAACTTGTCCAAGTCTTATACCTAGTATATCCCAGAGGTGAGAATTATACTTAAATTTTGGGACTCTTAGACCCAAATTTCTGATACAATAATCATACAACATTTGGAAAAGATTACATATAATATTTTTATAAGCTTCTGTTTTTAGTCAGATTTGTATAAATAAACTGACCTTAAAGAAAATTTTTCTCGAGTCTCCTAAAATTTTCAAAAAAAAAAAAATTTTCCAAACTACTCTTTTTTATTTTATTACTCCTTTTTTCTGATACACTTAAGAGTTTCTCCTTTTTTCTTGCATCCAATAGGGACTTGCAAATTCTGTCAGGGTCCATAGAAGAGCCTAAAGAGTAAGAATGAACCAGAGTTTTCTCTTAAATAAAGTAGGGGCTAGCATACATAAGAGAAAGATGTTGAGAAGACAGTGACTTTAAGCAAAGGGATTAGGATTTCTCCTTTCCCCTCCTGCAAGGTCTTAGTCATTTTTATCCTCACCACAGAATAAAGCACTTATTTGTAGATGATTTTGTTAGGCACAGTACATGTGACCTGGAGAAAACATATCATTGCTTTGAGATTTTAAAGTTCTAAGAGAAAACTGAAAGAGACACATAAATAGTGACCTTAAAATGTCAAACCATTACAACTAGTCAGGACAAGGAACGGTTTATTATTGTTCCTAAATAAGTTTCAGAAATTTCATCATGATTTTTAGCACACAACAAGTAGTATGTTCATGTTGGTCATGTGAATATCCCCATTCATTTACCAACTAACTTAACACTATACATTTTTGAACAATCTCAAATATCATCAAGCCACTCCACTACTAGCAGATACAAAAGTAAAGAAGACAGAATCCTTTCTAGAGTCTGGTAGTCTAGTGGGTAGACAAACAGACATTTGACATTGGCTTATTGTAACACACTTTGGTAATTACAATGATAGTGATATGGACTGAACATTATAAGAAAACCAAGGAAGATCACCTAACTCATCACAGAAATCTTGGAAAGTTTTCAAGAGAATGCATGGCCTGAGCTGAGTCTTAAAGAATGTTAATTTAGGAAAGGAAGGCCTTGACTTCAAGGTAAGAGTCAGCATAGACCAGTGTATGTCAGGGATTATAAGCACCATTTCTCTGGAATATAAATCATGGGTCAGGGGGTAGTGGGAAAAAACTGAAGAAGGGGATGCAGGTCATGAAGAGGTTTCTATTGAGGAACTTTGACTTGAATCCTTTCAATGCAGTAATTTGATTAGAAATTGCTCTTAACCTTTGACTTCAATTTTGGAGGACATCATCTCTAATGGCAAAATCCTAGTCCTTACATTTTCTATTTGGCCATAGCATCTCCCATTTGGCCTCTACTTTTTTAGGTCAATTAATTTTGTATACAAAAAGGATATATTTATTTATATTAGGGAAATTGAGTAGCAAGAGTACGTGGCTTCAGGTTCTATTTAAATAATCAAGGAAAGATGAATTGGCAGACTGATTTACCTTTCCCCGAGTCACCCCTGAGACATTTCTTGAAGGAAGCTAAGAGTCCTATTGTTACAGATCACACTTTATTTAATTTGGATAGACACAGATGGTATTTTTGGATACATCTCACACTTTGGGTGAAAGCATCACCTGATTTTCCTTACATGTATGTGGATTTTATGATGAGTAGTAAGAAACAAACTTATTTTCCAAGAAAATTTCAGATTATATAATTTTTCCCCCTAACTATACCATTAGATCTACTTGGGACATCAAAATAAATGCATTAAAAAGCAAATTACTTTCTTTTGGGATTTTGAAGAAAATTAACATTGCTCCTAAACTCCAGAAACAAAAAGGAGTAGACCCAATAAATTCTGTATACAAAAAGAGGCGATCATGTGTGTTCAAAGAATGTTTGTGTTTTTTTTCCCCTGCACAGGGATTCATGATAAGAACCCCTTAAATATCATGTTTAGCTATGATAGTTTAAACTTGGTATGACAGTAGTGAACAAATATTATACGTTAAAACTTTACAAGGAAGTGTTAATATATACCCATTCTAGAGTCATAGAATAAACGGAGAGAAACTTTCAAAGGAGATCAAAGAGCACTTTTTATATTGTTTACAATCACAGTAGTGTATTAATGCTAAGGAAATATTGCTCAAGAGTTAGACCAAAGAGCCCTTTTGATTTGGCCTATTATTGAAAGAAAGATGCCATCTGACCTAATGAAATCAGAAATTGATTAAATGCAGTTTATCTAAGGGGAAAAATGGTCATGGAGTTACTGCAAGGGTCAGGAAGAGATGGGGTGATCTAGTGCTTGAGTGCTGATAGGGTTAGATAGACTCTCAGAGTAGCTGATGTTACAAGATACATGACAACGGACACCCACAGTTCAGAGGGCAAGATCAACCCCTTAGATGGGAAAGAGGAGATTAATCAGAATATTCTTTGCTCAGCTTATAACTAGGTCCTCTTATCAAATGATTCATGGAGAACTGAATGTTTTGAAGAAACTGTAATCTATGGGTCCCAGGAAAGCTGGGAATGCTGCTAAGTACCTTTGGAACACATGTCAGAAAATTTCTGTAGTCACACAGTGCTCAGTGAGGCCCTGTAACCTTCATGAATAAAACCAGTTTGACAAAGTAATTTGGTTGCCCGATTGTCAAGTGTGTGTCTAATCTTTACTGTTTTTTTTCCTGTAATGTTTAAATCCTCCTGTTTTAGCAACATAAATTTTCTTTTAAAATTTTTCATTTTTCTTTAGTTACAGAAATATTCTGAAATAAAGAACTCCCTTGACCCGTGGAAAACAATCAAGAAAAGAATTGACATTCACTGTTCCTTTGATATTGTCAGCCTTATGACTATAGGAAAACAAAATAATTTTTGTTTTCACACTTTTCTTCAATAGTTTATTTTTCTCACATACATACTGACTGAAACTGTGCCAGGATAGTAATATTGTTTTTAGGGGGAAAAAAACAAGAATCAGATGATTGACCATCTTACCCAAATCAAAAACCTTTGTCCCTTTGAAAACACAATAACCCATAGTATTCTACATAAATATTATGACTTTTTTGTTGTTCCCAGGTAGGAGATTTTTTGTTTCTTCAGGGTGAGATACAATTTATTTGTGCAATTTTAATGTTGTTTTCATTTTCTTGGCAGATGGCTTATTTATCTTATTATTTTCATGCATTGGCAAGATTAGGCTGTTTCACGCAAAATTCTGAAGAAGAATAAGAAACTTTAAAATATGTCTTTATATGGGTCTCCAGAACAGACATCACAATATGAGTTTTAAACAATTGCTAGTTATATATGCATCCAAGAAACTATATGACTTTTCCATTTTGGATAATAATAAACATCTTACAAATTTCTTTAATTACACTGCTATCAGAAAGGCCACAATAGTCACACACACACACACACACACACACACACACACACACACACACACTATATAGAGAGAGAAAGAGAGAGAGAGAGAGACTTTTGGAGAAAAATTAGAAAATAAAGAGTTATTAGTGTTTTTTTTAATTATCTAAGGAGGTCTTAATGTAATTCATAATCAGAAAATTTGATCTTTAGAAATTTTCAAGCCAGAATTAGAAAATATCTATATTCTCTTATCAAATTATAACCATGAGTAATACTTTGTGTGTACTCATTTTTAATTGTGAAACTCTTAATATATACAGAAAACAAGAGCATCATGATAACTCCTATAGATACCACCAAGATTCATCAAATATTAACATTTAGGACAATACCAGACTTAATCTGTCATTACACACATTTTGTACAAAGAGCATCTGCTCTTGCCAAGAACTCACTTCCTTGCCCGTATTAAAAAAATTTCCTTCCCTTCATTCTCCCTTTTCCCCAGTATTTTATTCTGGCTTGGAGGTTCTGCATTCCCTCCTTGACACCACTGAGGATTTTCAGGGTCCAGGATCCTCTTAGCCAAAGTCATTCTGTTCATTCTAATTGCTTTGGTGGGGTAGGTACAGGAGCAAGGGAGGAGGAAAAGGGAAACCAGATGGAAAGCAATGCTACTGGAAAGTCTTAGCTCTTAGGGCCAGAGGTGCAACAAACTCAGAACAAGCTGTTCCCTAAAAACAACATTCTAAGTGATTGCATAAGGTTCAAGTGTGCTTTTGTGGCTGGTACGTGGTTTCCTTATGAAAGTGTGCTGAGATCTAAGCAACCAGTTTACAATTGGATTTTGAGGACATAGTCTACTTATGTTGTGGATGACCAGTGTTATAATTATTTAGATTAGTACAAAAAATAACTGCCTCTCTATCAGACTTGTTTTCACTTGGCATGATCATGATTACTTCGCAGGCAAATTTTTAAACAAAGATATTATTAAGTGTTCACAGATATTTTCATTTTCTACATTGTATGAATATCTCACCCCATTTTTTTCATTCCCGTCTTTATCCCTGTAGCTCTGTAAGTACACCCCCACTACACACATCACTAAGGGGAGATGAAATTGGGAAATGAGACCTAAATACTATAAGGATTGCACCCAGAATACATTTGTTGTTTATGAAAAGCTCATTGGAAGGCAGCTAGGAGAAAACTCATGTTCTTTCAGTTCTCTTACTGTTTGATCTTATTCTTTTTTATTTTATTCGTGGTCATTTGTCATTTTGGGGTGCTTATTTATAATGCTATAAGTATCAGTTTCATATACAAGTCACCCAAGGTCTCCATGCATGGGTTTCACAGTTTAGCACCTGATCAGTGCACAGTATACCACTTCTGAAACATAACCCAAATACGAAAATATTTTTTTAAAAATGGAAAGTGCAAATGAGTGAAGTCATGAATTTTAGTTGTGTACCTTCAGGTATACCCGTTAATTAAAAAGAATGAATACATGAATGGATGAATAAACTAGAGCTGTGCCTAAAGGAATAGTGAAATGATGAGATGCTGAATTCTTTCCATCAACTGGAACTTCATGACCAGCTCTTCTGGGCATAAAAGAACCATGAGTATCTCTTGGCTCCCTTCTATTATTTCCTGGTGTGCTGCTCCCAAGAATGCCCTGGCTGCCATTTTCACCTGGGGACTCGCCAGGAGAAAGACCAGCTGTTCTAATTTAGATTTTCGTAGCCATGACTTCCATACCCAATTCTGGTTCTTTCCCCTTATTCTCTCTATACTTGGGGAAAGGGTGTCAAGTATATGTGTCCTGCTCCATTCTTCCATTAGTCACGACCCTAGGCTCATGCCCTGTTTTGGTACCATCTGCTCCGGGACAGAGAGGATAATAATAAGAGCTCCTACTCATTGAGTGCCTGCTAGGAGCTAAGTATTTACATGTCTAATTTCAAATTCTCATGTTATCCTGCAAGGATATTATTAGACCCATTTTTACAGATCTACAAAGTAAAGCTCAGAAAAGTTAAGAAAACTCTCCAAGATTATTTGATACAGGATTTATATTTGGGCCTTTCCTCTTTGCCATCCGTGGAAGATACTTCTCTTTCCTTGGAAAAATATGCTAGCATTTTCTTTGATTGACTCTCCACTTTCCATTAACAACGCTCCCTGGAGAGCTGCTCTCCCACTCTCATCCCATGCTGGTGTCCTGAATTTCCCACAGTGATTTGGCCCTTACATTGAATTTTCTGGCTTCTTGTCTGTTAGACTCAGCTGATATCTTAAAATATCTGATTAGTCCTTAATAATGTTGGCAGATTAGAATCATATTTTAAAAAGGAAAGTATATTTAAGCACTTAACTTTCACAATTCACTCATTGAGAGTACATATTTTTTCCCATGTTACCCAGAGAAACTGGACAATGAAATGACCACCTGTTAGCTGCTAATGATCTTCACATGCCTTTAAAAAAAGTAATTCTGGCTTTATCTGTCTACAATCTTGGCGACAAAACTTATGGGAACATCAAGGGCACAGGAAGCCAAAGGCAGCAAACTGACAATAAAGTTTGTGCTTAGACTACTAATAAGGAAGGAGATTCTGTGAATCTTTAATTCCACATAATTGTTTAATCTCAAGAGGGTAACATAAAACTGAATGTATGTTTTAAGAATCTAAGTTTGGGTGTTCAAATCTAGGACGGAGATCAGAGGGGGCTTCACACAGTATACTTCCTACTTGAAAAAATATTTTAAAAAGCATCAAATATAAAATATGCCAATCATTATTTCAAATGCATAGTCTAATTTGACATTGTGTGGGTGTGTCAATCATTATGACTTTCAAATGAAAAGCAACACATAAATAGTGAACAAACTTAATTTAAAGTAATAGAGGGATATTAACAGTATCCTACACTGCAAAAAAAATTACTAAGACTTAAAAAGGGCTTACAACTATAAATATCCATCAAAATATAGAAATGAAGCATTTGCTAAAATTAGGGCTAACATTAAAGACTAAATGACCTCTTTATTTTAATAGTGACACCAAACTCCGAAGACATTTGGTTTTAGTTCTTTCGCTAATATGTTTTGGGTCCCTATTTAAGTTCACTGATTTCTATGCATGTCATTTTTAATGGAGCATTTCCATCCAAGTCCAAAGTTGATATAAAGTTTACCTTTTCTTTGTTCACTTCACTGTAGTGTAATGATTAAAAGCATAGGCTCTAACCTCAAATCGCATGGGTTTGAAACTTGTCTCTGTAACTTGTCTTTGTACAAATGGCCTTAATCTCCATGCCTCAGTTTTCTCATCTATAAAATAGGTTTAGTAGTAGTACCTGATTCGTTGGGTTAGTGGGAGGATTGGGTAAGTCAACACAAATGAGAACTTAGAATAATTCCTGGTGAAAAGAAAGTGTTCAATGGTTGCTGGCTATCATTATTTTTAAATTGCTAAGGAAAAGGTGAATATGAGGTCCCTAGAGAATTAGCTACATTTTAAAATGAATAGATAAATCATATGCCTCTTCCTTTGTCTCTAGGCAGGCTTGAATTTAAGCCCCAAATACACAAATAATTGTCTTTCCCAATCAAAAATAAATTCTAAAGAGGAGTAGCTGGTGTTCTATCTGTAGGAACTTTTTTCCCCCTGTATCATCCTAAAACATTTCAAGTGACTATCCCTGAACACAGAATCCATTTGCTTCAATGTTTCTCAAACACTTACAAATCTTTATTTTCTCCTAAGCTTCAGTCTCTAGACGCATGTCAAGGTATCCTCCAAACCTCGACTAATCATTGCCTCATATATCCCATCACATACACACGACAAAATGGTCATATAATTAACATTAACATACTCACTTACATAACATTAACATACTCACAATTCAATTCTAATTCTAAAATCTTACCTTAAATTTGATTCCATATTAAGTAAAGGGGAACGATGACCAGGAATTAAAGGGAAATATTCAAATGAAGTAACTCCAAACTGTACCACCTTATGGAACAATCTTTTTAAATGGCACAGCTAACTCTCCGCAAATAACTTAATTTACAAAACACCATACAGATTAAGACATTAACATGGATCATTTTAAACTCCTACCTAACACAACTGGCTAGCTAAATATGTTTCTAGCAGTTGTTGAAGTTATGGTCTGAGTTTTTGAATAATGACTTCATTTTGAAAGCGTGCTTCTATTCAGAGTTGTCATGCTATTTCTAGATTTTTAATATCCTAATAATTTAGCTCTATAAGATACATTATATATAAATAGCTTCTCTCTTCCTTGTCATATGCATGTGAGAGTGCATCTATGTTTATATATACATACGTATATATGTGTCTTCCCTAATGCACACAAAATTATGCATATATACATACATAGTCATTTAGCACATGTACTCATCTATACGTGTAGATATTCTGTTAGAAGCCCTTCTCTACTTATAGAGTTCTCTTTAATTCAAAAAGCTAGAATGTAACTACACTGATCTTAGATCAGAGGGAGATGGCAGAAAAAAATAGGGATTCAGAAGGCTGAGGGTAGGTGATCCAGGAAAGGTACTATAAATTTTGAGACTTTGGGAAGTTAGTTTTCTTTGATTTCTTAGACTCCCACTTTGATTTCAGAGATACCTTTGAGAAGGCCAAAACCCCCCAAACCGACTGTGAGATGCGTGACACGTTTTCATAATCTCCTTTCGTTGAGGAGGAAGCAGGCTGGGCAAGGTTGAGAGTTATACTCAAGATCACTATATGGTGAGATTGGTGCTTCTTACTCCAAACTCACTTCTTTCAGGGTATTACAACTTGATGTGACCCTGGAGAACATATAATTCATAACCCACATATCTAAATCTTTCTGGTGGTCTGAAAGTGTGGAAAGTTCCACAGCCTCTTGGTTTAAGTTGTGCCAAACTGTGGCAGTCACTCAGACATCTTTAAATGTATGGAAATCAAATAGTCAGCATACCAAGGTTTGGAGACGCTTGACATTTCCCACTTTCAAAATCAATCACCAATCTGAACACCATGGCTATTACTCAGAGATTCAGAGGTTTGCTGTAAGCAGAGACATGACCTTGGAACAATTATTTTCTCAAAAGGCCTTACCAACAATGACGCGAGCAAAGCACCCAGACTGCCCTCCAGTGTATGAATCCATGGCCAGGAAATGGCTACGAATCATCCATGAGTAGTATGAGTTTGGCTCAAATCTTAATTTCCATCCATTTATATTTCATAAGCATTGCATTTAGACAAAGTTAAAATCAGCAAGTAAAAAAAAAAATACTTACTTAAAGATTTTCTGTGCTCTGGTTTCTGTTCTTTTATATCATTATCGTAGTGACTTAGTAATTCAGTACTGGAAGATCTCTGGATTTTGAATAATTCCAGGTTTCTTGATGAACCACTTGGATCTTTTGGCTGGAAATAACAAACAATTAGACAGAATAATTTTACAGGGAAGAAAGGATTCACCAAATAGCTTAGTGATCTATTTTGATGTTAATTTTAAAAGGAAGACTGAACTAAGATAATTATTTTAGTACAGGTCCTCTATGCTAAGCTCAATATTCAAATTTAATAATAGCTCTATGTATATAAAACTTATTAAATGCTTTGCATTACCCCAAGCACTCCACTTGTATTAACTCAATTAATCATCACAGTAATCCTGTGAGGTAGATATCATCATTACCCCTGCTTTCCAGACAAGGAAATTGAAGCCAAAAGAGATAAGTAATTTGCCTAAGGCCACACAACTAGTAAGGATGGAACCAGGATTCAAACTCAGGCAGTTGGAGTCCAGAGTCCACTCTTAATAACAACAACAAACTCTGTGTGTGGGTGGGTAGATATGGGGGTAAGCACTCAAGCAAGCCTGGATAAGGGGACTACACGGTTGAAGGAGAAAAGTCAATTTGTTATTTTTTAAAGTTTTAGTCCCAAAATGTTATAAAGGAAGACTGCAATTAAATAGAAATAAAATCACACAGAAAATACAGTATTTTCATATTGTGTACCTTATTAAAAGCTCCTGAGAATAGTTATTTTTTCCTCAAGATTTTGCAAATATTAATAATCCAAAAATTTAATGTTTCGTCTAGAATCAGTATATAATGGTAGTTTTAAATAATTTGATTCTTTAAAAATATACTCCGAATGTATGGATTTTGGATAATTTCTTGAAGTTTTAGATTCATAATTTTCACGGGAAGAACAATCTAACTTCACTGGAAGAACAGTGAAAATCAGTATAAAGGATTATTATTTACTGGTATTATAACAGTAAGTATGGGCTCAAATACTCTGATATTTATTTTCAAGAATGTGTATTACAGACAACATAAACTGAAAACGTGAAAATTCAGTAGTCATTAAGTGCTTGTGTGCTTTTTACAGCTTCTTGTAAATGAATGTCCATGTTATTTCAGGGGGCGGAAATGAATGTACTGTGTTTTTCATTTGAAAGAGAGAAATCAAATGACATTTAGCTCTAGGAATCACATCTGTTGAAACGGGTTTTTAGTGGACTTTATTTAAACTTAAAATAACAATATCTCCTGATCTATAGGATCTATTTAAATATGTGTGTTATATGCCTAAGCAACACAATTTAAGTGACAACATTTTAATTAATAAAGGTAACAGCCAAAACAAATACATACCAATCTGTCAATTGCATTTTTGATAGCGTGGAACCAATCCAATATGATGAAGTCAATATCTGACTGCAGAAGGAACTCATTTCCTGATACCGTTGTGATCTGAAAAAAAATCGACAGGTAAGCAAACCATATCAAATATAAGTCTTACATTAAAAAAAGGAGATATATATATACATATATATCATATAAGCATATGTGTGTGTGTGTATGTGTGTGTGTGTGTGTGTGTGTGTGTGTATATATATATATATATATATATATATATATATATATATATAGTTTAAAAAACAAGACTTCAATACAACAAAATATTTTCTTATTTCCGGTAATTGTCTTTCTGGGAACTGAAGACCAGGATCATTTTGAACTGCTCTCTATAAACTGTTTTTTCATGTCATAACAAATACATTATTGTTTTAATAATAGAACGATTAACTCAGAGTGGGACTCAAGCTGAATTGCTCCAACTCAAGGAGAAGCGAGTCAGGAAGTTCAGAACGATGCAGACAGTACCCACTTAAGTCAGAACCTCAGAAAAATGCACCCGGGTGTGTCAGAATTCATTCTGCACTTTCGGCTCTTTCCTGTTTGTCTTTTTCAAATCTAATAGTATCTCTATATTTGATTTCCTTTTATGGAGGGCTGTAAAACAGATTATTTACCAAAGAGACTAATGCAGACTTTTCCAAAAAGGTCATTCAAATGAATAACATTTGGCAATTTCTATTTTCCTATCATAAAGACCTATAGGAAAGTAATAAAGGACTAATTTCCCCACAAACGGAGCGTATTAGAATAAAACTTTATTTACATATTTGAACCTCTCACAGAGAGTATTTATCAAGTGAACATCCCCGTTTC
The DNA here is from genome assembly GCF_002288905.1 of Enhydra lutris kenyoni. Taxonomy (NCBI): domain Eukaryota; kingdom Metazoa; phylum Chordata; class Mammalia; order Carnivora; family Mustelidae; genus Enhydra; species Enhydra lutris. Next base: position 87,830,993 of record NW_019154085.1, read on the forward strand.
AGACTCTGAGAGCTATTAAGTAGTTGGCAATATTTAACATGTAACTATACGTTTTTTCATTACGGTGAATCTTTTCCTTTCCAGAATTGTGAGAGAAGGATGTGACCCTATAGAAACAGAGCGGTGCTCTTGATTTCACACAGAAAAGGCTACTTAGAGACGAATTTGATTAGAGTGGGTATGGACACGCTTTCCGTATTAGGCCATCCATCTGAACTGTGAAGATTCTCCCTTTGTATTGACTTTTTGTTTCAACAGGAAGATGAACATTGCCCGACTACTGTCACACATCAAGCAAGGCTTCAAAGGTTTAGATGACTGCCATTTCAAAATACTCAGTCAGGGGCTAGTCACCTCTTCTCAGCCTTCCTTGCTCTAAATCGGAGGTGAACACTGAAATGTGCCCACAGTTTCAGAAAATCACAAATCACTCTTCAGGATGTCTCTATAATTCTATCATTAAAGCGAGGATTATTACCCAAAATAGCTCAGTCTGAAGGGTTCAGTGATTCTTACGGCAACATCTAATGACAATGATCCTGGAGTTTTAAGGAAATTTTCGATTATATCCATACTTATATATTCACTCTTCATTTATTTTGAGAAAAAATGATTCAGAGGTACAACATCACTCCGTCCCACGACGCAACCATTGTTGAGTGAGATGTGTTCTCACGTCTTACAACTGTAAGAAGAGGAACTAAGTATATGCAATTCTGAGAAGTGAAAGATTAGAAACTAAGAGGAATTTAATTATCCACATTAGAATTTGACAGACTACCGGGACCAATTGCTCGCTCCTTTTTTTTTTTTTTTAAGTAAAATTGCATGTAAGATTTGGGATGGCTCAAAATAGCCTCCAAATAGTCCTCTGTCTTATTTATCTATTAAAAGACAGTTAAGCTGATGTTTGCCTAATTATCTGAACACCCTAGCAATGTTCTTTACTTACATAAAGTTCCAAATATTTAAGTTATAAAGTGTTGCCACAGAAATAGTAATCTAGAAATATAAGGTCACTTGTAACTAACCCAAGAAAACCGGTAATGTCCCTGACCTCTACCTTCCTCCTATTCTAAATTTAAATATTTTGATTATGAATGTATTATATAACATCACAATTTGATAACATACACAAAGAAACACAAATTAGCCCAAACACAATGTACAATCTATTTTTTGCCATTATAAATAAACCATTATTAAAATTATAAAAAGAAACATTTCAAAGTACAAGCAACAAACATAATTAGATTTACTATATGCTAAGGGTTTAGGAAAGAGCTCACAGTTCAGTTTTCAATCTAGTAAATTCAAACAGTGATAAAATATAAGTACTTCAGCCGTACGTTCGCATTTTTGGTGCATGCTATGCAAGGAAAGGGAATCTTTTACAGCCAACACAACCAAAAACAAAACACATTTTAAAAGTTTCTTTATCCAGATATATTACTGCTTTAATCGTACATAATCAGTGATCTATGAATTCATTTGAGGACGCTGGATCAGGGAACTGTATGAATGCAATTCATTCAAAATATACTATCAGAAAGATACAGTTCACAGTCTCTCCTCTGTCTTCCCACTAATCTTTCCAGTTACTAGGCAGTCTGGAGAAGTCTGCTACTGCTCTCTACAGTTTAAATGCATCCACTTCTTAATTACAGTCAGTAATTGACTTTGTTCTGCTATATCCCAGACGTTCACAGGAAAGCAGTTTCAAAGTCTTTGACTGCTCAAGTCCATTTAATTCAGGTTTCCATCCACATTTTACATTACCTCTTTAAGGTTTTCTGATAAATGGTTTGCTGAATCATATTTGCAGTTTGAACAATCAAATTTTCAACACTCTTGGGGGAAAAAGACATCAGTAAAGACTGTTAGCTTTGACTAAACCTTTTGATTGAACAATTCCTGTGACAATCTAAAGTGATGTAAAACTAATAACAGGCATAAAAGATCTGATATTAAGCCATGCTAATGTACTCTTGCAATATCATGTTTTGCTTAAGTGAGAAAAACTGGCTGGCGCGAGGTGGATGAAGAAGGAACTTAGAGAAAGTACAACGGGTTTAGGCAAGAGTTGCTGGTCTCCCATTTTGCTTTGAAGCCTACTTTAGACCAACATCTCTTGAAATCCGTCCTTGCCACCAACTCCTATTTTGAAGGGATATATCCTGGCACCAAAGCAGTCTTAGTGAAATGTGCCAGTGTTGTCAATAATAGATATCTTTAATTACCTGTCTGGGGAAATTTTCCTCAAACTTTTCATACTCAATCAGGATATGTCTGAATTCTTGCTGGTGTCACGTGGATGTCTAGGAAATCATATGAATGTACCCACTGAGCAGGATGAAGAATATTGGTATTATTTCAACAATAGTTTTCCTCTAGGCTAGGAACCTAGGTCTGTGTCCTTGTTGTGGTTCTTCTGAAGATGGAAGCAGGTTATCTCCCAGCTCCAAACTCCACCAATAAGTGGTGAGGAGAGAAGAAATGTGTTGTTCAGGCTTTAATTAACACATGGAATATTGTTAGGCTAATTTAGACAACTTTGAAGAGTTTTCATGAGCAATGTCTATGTTTATTTAAGTATTGCCCTTTTCAGTATCGTCAATTAAGCATCGCCCTTGTCTATATACAGTCTGGCATTTAGTCTTTCCCATGGTCAATTTTAATTTAAATGAAAAATAATATGTAGAATGGCATTAAACTATTAAAAATTTCTGTAATTTAGTTTACCAGAATAGAAACAAAAACTTTTTATAGAATTTCACATTTTTTTCCTAATTATAAGAATAATTGTATCTCTTATGAAGAATTTGGAAAAAATAAAGATAGCAAAAAAGTAGATTAAAACTATTCATGACTCCACAGAGTAAACACTATGGACATTTTAATTTAATTATTGCCAATCTTTCATAAATAAAAACCAAATGTATATGACAATGATCCGTGCACAACTTTATGCTATGGATAGATACATTATCAGTTAAACGTATTTGATGGCTTAGTATTATTGCTATTTCCATTTTAGTTGACCTCAAATGCATGTTGAGACTATCAAAGGTGCAAGAAATAATGAATGATATGTGTTCCCCCCTTTGAGAGCAGCACTTTTCCTATCACAGAATAATTTCTGCAAATAATTCTTTGTTCAGGAGACTGATCAGAGTGTCTTTGGCCAAATATACCTCTAGTCATCAAGGATTGATTAAGCATCCATTAAATGCGAAGCACATTGCTAGAAATTGAGGATACACCCTCCCCAACACTCAAGAGCTCACAATCTGTTTGCATTGATAGGACATATGCATATAAAGATAAATAACAATAGAAAATGGCTTATGCCAAGTCCCAATGTGAATGCCACAGACAATGCTCATGTCAAGATTTCAGAGGACGGAGTAATTACTGCAGACACATTTACATCATGGAATTACACATAAACTGTTGGTCATGATATGTTATTCTTTAAAGGTTGATTGTATCAGAACTTTAGTATATTAAGGATATGAATACTACCACTTGGTATGCAAAGTGATATCAGCTTTAATGATCTCAAAGCACATAATAAACATTCTTCAAATGCAGCTTCCCTCCACTATCATAAAGTAATTTTGCAAATGAAGAAAATGAAGCAAATGAGGAAAATGAGAATGCCATTCTATCAAATTGGCATCATTTTAAATGATAGAATTAAGAGATTACAAAGATCTTGATTTCTAGTTCACTAGTCCTCAGCAAACAATCTTACAGTCAAGGACTCTATGCATATGGGAAAAGGACTATGGTGAGTTGGTCTCAGTTATGAAATCTGGAATGGAATGCAGATCTTAGAAAAAAGTCATTTGTTTCTTTGCTGTTATGTTAAAGATAGTCCAGTTTTAAAGGATCACCCAATAACCTTATTCAATTGTTTTCTTCTCCTCCCCCTCCTGAAAAATAACCACTATTCTACTATGAAAAAAATATATCTAAAACAGGATTGGGGCATCCAAAAAAATCCCTTCAAATCTTAGAAAGGACTAAAACAATCCTACGTTTGATCTAAATATCATTCATATTTTGCTTACGATCAATCTTTGATTATGAACCAAAAAAGAATTTATTCCATCTTAATGAAGCTGAAACTATATGTAGAAAATGTGTAATAAAATATGCCAAATATTCAAACACTCATAAAAAATGTTGAATGATATGGCTACAGTGATTCTACAAATAAATGGATTACCCATTTAGGAGGAATGGAATTTAATTACTATTGTATTTGGAGACACTTTGGACTTCATGATGAAGTCATTATATTTGAATTAAATTAAGTAGCTATAACAATTTATGTCAAAATATACTAAATTCATTTGAAGTGAATATAAATTATTTTTGAAGTTAATTTTGGCTCTATCTTTATTGAATTCTAACAGCATAAAATATAGGTATATACTTTGGCTGCATAATAGTGAGAGCTCAAGACCTAAAACTGAAGAAATAATGCTTAAATAAAAACCCTCAGATTCACATTTTTTTCATCTTGCATCACACTCCACAAATATCCATTTGATATAGCTGATCAAATAAAGGTTGTCATGGTTATACTAATAGTTATATTACTTGGTCTCAAAGGTGTTTATGACCACCAAAGAAATTACATTATCAAGTTGCATGTCTATCTCAAATTAGTCTGGTTTGAGTAACTCCCAACATTTTCCTTAACATGTTGAGCAAAGTTAACACAAAACTATGGGTAAAATATCAGTTAGAAGTAAAAGGTCTTCAATTTGTCTTTCCAAAAATGTTTCTTGTTAAAACATTTTGTGAGAAAGTATCTGCCTTGTGTTCCCAATGTTGCTAGATGTTAAGTAAATATATGCTGATTATAAGGGGGAAAAAGTTGCTTTGGCAACTCTCTTATTAAAATGCATTTGTAACCCCCATCTGTCATGAAAGTTTTGAAAAGTTTGTTTACTTTGGATAGCAGCCTTGTCCAGGGTTACCCTAGCAAACAATGATAGCCGTCTTCAGAAGTTGTGTGAAGAACAAGCCACTAGGGATCCATTTTTGTTTTAATTGGCACACACTAACACTTTTCTGGTCTGTCAGGAAGATCAAGCTAATATGCATGGAGGGTGTTATATTCTTAGCTTTGGGGAGCAGTAAAGCTCCCTTTATTTAAGTAATTTAAATGATAGACTGCAAAAACTTTGCAAGTCAGAAAAATGTTTTATACTTTCCCAGGGAATATTTGTTTTAAGCAACGGAAAATGTTCTACATATCTAAAGATGTTGAACCTTATGTTATAATTACCCATTCTTTCTTCTGACTCCATGAAATATTCTTAAATCCACATGCTACTAAATCAGGCTAGCCACCAATGGATCCTGAATTTCCACAACTCCCCCTGTGTTAACAAATGTGTGTTCATTAGTTTCCAGATGTTTATTGGATATGTTTTCAATGTATTTGGGGTTGATTGATTTGCATGTAAATTTATTAAAACCCTCAGTGGTGTCATCATATCAAAATAACCTGCCCACGTAAGCAATTTCTTATTTAATGGAAAGTAAACAAATGTTGGGCTACATACACAACAGATCTCAAGGGCATTCCAAAATCTAAGGTTTAAGGCCAATCTTTCAAGAAACAGTGCTTTTTAATTGAAATTGAGTTGTACCTTTGACACCCAAATAATTTGGTTCACGCAGATTTGTTCTGCATAATAAAACTGGCCCATAGCGAATAGTCACGTCTATATCACTTGTTCACTTTACCTTTCTATTTGTAAATGAAATACCCAAACCCCAAATTTATTTCAATCAAACAAATGTTAGACAAAAACTCATGTGCATTCTTTTATCAGTAGGAAAATATTTTAAGTACTGAGAAACAGTCTTCTCAATATTCATGAAAGAATACTATCTAAGTAATTAGTAGATAGTTTAGCAGTTTCCACAGTTTTGCAGTCAGCTATACCAAAACTTTTGCCTGTGGTGCTCATATGAAACACGACAGAAAAAGTGACTAATCGAAGCAGTTGGTGTATAAAGATACCAGCTTAGAGTTCTATTGCTGTTAACATTAATTTCTAAATTTGGGAGGAGTAGTTGCCTCTAGATAAGGTAATCATCCTAGGACTCATGTTTGCTGGTACCCAACACTCAATCAGTCACTGCCAATCACAGATCAGTGTTTAATCTGAGCTATGTTCACTGTGCAAAATTACACATTTAGTCCATGGCATTTGGAAATCTGCAGCTCCCACTCTTTTCAAATTGGAATGATTTTCATTATGTCTGTTATTTATGTAATGCCGATTTAAAAAAATTAACAACTCAAAAAAGTATAAATTTACAATCTCCCTTTCCCCAAAGTATACTAAATTACTGTCTATCCTTCAATATTTTTTGACCCATGGATTAACATTGTATATGTGCTTATATTATAATGAAAATGTGTCATGAAAAATTTTTATGCATATAAATATCTGTACTACCATAATCTCCCACTTGGATTTAATAACAATATCTTTTGATTTCTCCCCCATCTCATCCATACTTTCTCTTCCAGCCCGTATTTCATATTGCAGCCATTGTGATCTCTCTGAAATTTGGATCTAATCATCCTATTCCTCTGCTTGGTTACATTCTGAGACTCCCCACAGATGTTACATTGCCGTGCAGTTTTAATTCAGCCTACCAGACCCTGTGTTCTCTGCCACCTACCCACAGTGCAGCCCCCTGTTCTGTATTTCCTTTTATGTCTCTATGATTCAGCCATATTTAATTTTCTCGTTCCAAGCTCTCCCATACTCATTTTCATTTCTTCCCTTAGAGTAGCTTTCCATTGCCCAGAACCCTCTGATTCCTCTATCATATTATTCAGATCAATTTAGATGACACCTTTTCAGAAAAGGTTTCTCTGAAATAGATAACACCTCCTAAGAGCTCCCATGATATCTTGATCCTACTTTATTATAAGAAATATTGGTCTGCATTAGAATTATCTGTTGATTTCTCCATTCCCCTTACTATACTATATTCACTCTGAAGCCAAGGGCAATTGTCTACCTACTGTGTGGCTGCATAACCCACACCTAAGGGGCATTAAGTAAATAATAAATAGAGGAGTACGATCTGCCTTCTACATTTCAGTGAATATATTATATGATAATGTTTGATATACCACAGTATATTTAACTCATCCTCCATTGTAAAAAAAATTAGGGTAAATAAATTTAGATTTAGATTTAGCAAGCTGGACTCAGTTTAGATGATCCCAATTTTGTTGGCAATATCCAAAGCATCATAGTCAGGGGCCGGGCGAACAAAGGCCTTTTTCTCTCCATCAGGTCTGATCAAGGTGTTACCCTTGGGCATGTCAGTGGCCTTCTTTACAACTATTTAATCTGGTTCCTGTTGGCTTTGACAACCACAATGAACACAAGTGAGTTGCTTTCTTTTATTTTCTTCATGGCTGACTTGGTAGTGGGGAGAACTTGATGATGACATAGTGGTCAAGCTTGTTTTTCCTGGGGGTTCTCTTCCAAGGATATTTGGGCTGCCTTTGAGGATGCAGTGTCTTGGACTCCTGGAAGGTAGGTGACATGCAGATCTTTCTTTTATGACTGGGAATGTCTTTAAGTACCCTGTTCTTGACCTTCAAAGCCTTTGCTTTGGCTTTCACATTGGGAGGGGCAGGAGCTTCCTTCTTCACCTTCAGCACCATCTTCATGAAAGGCATCCATTGTAATAACATTTTGAAGGTTGTAAGACCATTGTGTTCTTTTAGGCAATGCAAGTAGTTTGTTTTGACATCTACTAATATCATGTTTCTCAGAGTAGAGTAGGCAATCCATTATGAAGATTGATAACCACAGTCTGGGGCTATATTTTCCCATCACTCAACAAGTCCTAGACTTTAGACAATAGAATTAAATTTGGAGGAGTCAGGAAGCACAAAGAGTGGGTCTATGTTTCCATACGTATCTCTAGCATAGAATGTTCTTGATTATATTACAAAGCCACCATGTGTTCTGCAAGGATAATCTACTAGATCAACCAAGCATCTCACCCTATGTATGGACCTTTCTAACTGAGAGTTGATAACGTGGGAAACCAGATGTAAGTTTAAGATTTTTAAGAGTTAATACTTAGGTTAATGGGTCAAGTCTTCAGAGAACCTCAGTAATGCAAAGGTGCTCATTGCTTGTCAATCAACAATGCAGCCATGAATTTCACTAAAATACTATTAACATTAATAAACAAGCAAACTGTGGGAGGACAAGTGGCAATAGTTATGTTACCAAGAATTTTATTTAAAAATATTAGCTAATTAAAGATACAGTGACTCGTGCAGAAACGGGTATTGTCACCACAAGTTTATTACTTACACATTCCCCATTAATAAGTGCTGAGATTGCACAACAAGAATAAAAGATGTTGCAGTATGTAGCTCTATGCTATTGTAACATATTTGGCCATGATTATGAGTGTTTATAAAACATTCAAGAATTGTTCCATGTCTACTTACATTAATGAGAACACCTGTTAACTTTAGTGCTGTACAGACTTATTTGCATTAGATTCAGGTTTTTGCATACTGTACATCACTTTTTGAAACAATTAGATGCTTATAGAGAAATATAGCTGAGTGGAAAACAGCAGCTTGAATGCCTTCCGGCTCAAGACAATTCAACTCCAGGTTTCAGTGAAAAACAAAAATCTGCTGAATTACAATACTGACAGTTAAAAGTGAATGTAGGTGTATTTTATATACTTTTTTACATTCAGAGAACAGAAGATACATATTAAAATCTGCGCTTTATTCTTCAAGTAAAATTAAGACAGTTTCCAGACAAGGATGCCAACCAGTAACAAATGACAATGCCATCACAAAGTGGATTCTCCGTAATCTTGGGGACTTCTTACCCAAGAATGATCTCTTTACCAGTCTCAGGAAGCTAGATGATTTCCACAGGTGAAAATCTGCAGACCACTGCCCACCTGGTATTGTTTACAATCACTGGCCACAGGGCCCTTTCCATGTGAGGACAGCACTGAAAGACGTGAAGGAGCTGAGGACACTCCCCCCAAAACCTCCACCGAGTCTGTCACTTCTGAGCTCCCAGTCACAGCATAACCCAAATGTATGCACTTAGAAAAGTACGATAATTTCCTTACATAAGCCAGTGAGTCTGCCTTATTCATTACTCAGAAAAAAACCGTCGTAACTTTCGTAGGTCTCACTCTATTGACACATCTGTCTGCCACTCCCCATGGGATGTTAAAGCTTCTGCGATTTAAATATTTTCAGTTATTGAAAAGGGAGCACTCACACAAATTTGTGGATTCACAGCCTCTATTATCATCATTATATTTAAGAGGTGCAATATTTACATCAAAATGACTAAGTTGGTGATATATTCTAAAGATAAATGTGTATTTATGATCTGAAGAAGTGTGATTTATAACTACTTTGTCAGACATAAACAGAGTGCCTCTGTGCTGTTCTAGTAAATGCAGATTAGCCAGGGCACAAATGAACTCTTTTCATAGGGTTAATTCTACCTTGACTTGGGAACTGAGGGAACTGAGAATTCCCCTTGGAGAAGGTGCAGATCACAAGAAAGAATGGTATCTATTTCCTTCTGTACTGTCTCACTATATAGTCTGGGAAGAATAACGAATATTAGGTGAGGATTTGGGGATCAACTAGTGAATATTTTTGAAGATCTGCTTATTTGAGAGAGAGAGTAGCAGGGAGAGGGAGAAGGAGAGAGAGTCTTAAGCAGACTCTGCACTGAGCATGGAGCCCCACATGGGGTTCAATCTCATGATCCTGAGATCATGACCGGAGCTGAAACCAAGAGTTGGGACGCTTAATCAACTGTGCCACCCAGAAGACCCTCAATTGGTGAATTTTTGTTGTCTGGATTCCAAATCTATATAATTCAAGAAGTTAATACTATAGTAAAACCTTACTTTTAGATTTCAAAAATTTCTTGAAATTGTTTTTAACCAAGTACCTGACGATCTAGATTTTGCCCTCCATAAAACAGCATCATTATTCATGAAGGATGATACATTAAGCATATTTATAATTAGGAACTTCATAAATGAGAAGAAATTTCTCTTTTTTCATGAATTCTAGGCTTAAGTAAATTGAAGATTTTGAAATTTTTTCCTGAAAATATACAGTAATGATAATTCTGCCTATTGGAGAAATCATTCACTGTTTATTCAAAAGGGTTATCTTTAAACAAACATGAAAAAATATCTAGCATTTTAAAAACTACAGTTTAGTGGCATATTATATATAATACAATGGTATATAAAATATAATTTAATGGTACTTTAAAAAATACTTGTGATTATATGGTAGAAAAAAGAAAACACTTGTGATTACATGATAGACAATGACCTCTGACAGGTGAGCAAAGGACAGATATTTAAAGATACAAATGTAGTGATCTGAAGGGGCATGTGCACCCGAATGTTTATAGCAGCAATGTCCATAATAGGCAAACTATGGTATGAGACTTGATGTTCATCAACAGATGAAGGGATAAAGAAGATGTGGTGTGTGTATATGCATATACATTAATATACATATATATATAATATACATATATATACATTTACACACACACACACACACACACACACACACACACACACACACAATGGAATACTATGCAGCCATCAAAAACAAAATCTTACCATTTGCAATGATGTAGATAGAACTAGAGGGTATTATGCTAAGCAAAATAAGTTGATCAGAGAAAGAGAATTATCATAAGATCTCACTGATATGAGGAACTTGAGAGGCAGGGTGGGGAGTCATGGGTGAAGGGAGGGAAAAATGAAACAAGATGGGCCTAGGGAGGAGACAAACCATAGGAGGCTCTTAATCTCAGGCAACAAACTGAGGGTTCCTGGAGGAGATGGGGGTGGCAGGGATGGGGTATGGGTAATGGACACTGGGGAGAGTATGTGTTATGGTGATTGTTGTGAATTGTGTAAGACTGATGTTTCACACTCCTGTACCCCTGAAACAAATAATACATTATATGTTAATAAATAACAACAACAATAATAATAATGGAGACATTTGACATTTGGAATGACATACACATTACTCCATACTAAATGTGTGCAATAACACTTAATACACTTAATCCTCCCACCCAGCCAAAGTAATATTTGTGTTAAAAATAGAACCACTTAAAAATGTTGGACTTAAAAAAATATTAGTTGCATTATCAGTGACTTTATAAGGTGATTACATAATATATTGCCTAAACTGTGATAATTTTGAAAGCAAAAGAGGTATTACTAATAGTTATACCAGGACAGTAAGTCTACTTGGGACCAATAGGGATACATTGGGACATATGGATCACTATTTATCATACGCAACAGTGGGGAGCAATTCAATAGCCATTAGTATTTAGGGACCTACTGAACTCCCACTAATGTCAAATTCTAGGAACTGTGAGGTATTCCAAAGTAAATTACCTCTTTTGCTAACTCTTTGCTCTTAAGAAGCTTATAATCTAGTGTGACAAATAACACCAACATGGGAAAACAATGAGAAACAATAATTATGATTCAACATGGAGCCTATGTACTCAATTTTAAGGAACAAACCACTATTTCTCTATGGGTAAACTGGAGTCCTCAAGGAAGGAGGTTGGAGAAGGTTCTTACAAGGACAAATGAGACTTAGTAGAAGAAAAGGAAGGGAGAGGGAAGGTGACAGGAGCAGTTCGTGCAGTTAGTGAGAGGCAGGAAAGAAGATAGTATCTCTAGAGGACATTCATAAGCTATCCCTTTGTAGATTCTTTTCCCTTTGCTCATCCTTTGTAGATTCTTTTGTAGATTCTTTTCCCTTCGCTCATCCTTAAATGGAGGAGACCATCAGCATTCTTGATTTTTCTTACTTAAGGACACATTCCTGAGTGACATTACCAACTCCATTTTGTTTTAATCTGAGTAATAAACTGATAAAGCCTTAATTGATATCGCTAGTTCAGACATCTTTACTTATGTAGTATCTATTTGGTATCTATTTCAGTGTAATCCACCATTATCCCTGGTCTGATCTCTCTACTGCTAGTTTGTGTTTTTATAAACCATTCTCTACATCCTCTTATTAGTGAGTTCTTGACTTCCTCCTTGGAGAACTTTATAAGTAGATCCTCATGTTCACTGGGACCTAAAGAATCAGACCCTATGTGTAGGGCCCCAGAATCTGTTTATAGAGCTCCACGTGCAATTTGAAAGTTACTAGCTATTCTATACATTGAGTAGATGATCTCCAAAACCATACCTGTTTAAAAGTAACTGACTGAATTCCTATTATCCTAAAGATAAACTTAAATTCTTTAATATGGACCACCAAGTACTTGACGACTTTTCTCTCTCTCCAACCTTTTCTGTTCAAGTCCTCTACTTACTAAGTACATAACTTTGAGCAAGTTATTTAGAATCATTGTGTCTCAGTATCATCACCTATAACCTGATGGAAATAATACCCCATAGGACCATTGTGAAGGCCATATGAGATATAATTTAGGAAAAGAATTTAGCATGATACCTGGTACATAGTTAGTACCTTAAAATACTATGGTTATTGTTATTTGATTCTTTGGGTTCTTTGGATTTTTACAAACTTACTCTCTTCCTTCAGGAAACTAGCCAAATATTACCTACTCAGGGAAAGCTTTCCTGACCTCAGGAGGTCAAAAAAGGAGTATCCCTCTGGTCATCCATACCTACTCCATCATGGCATTTATCCCACTATTGAACTTATCAAATTTCTTGTCTGATATTTGCTACACTTTAAATTCCCTGATGACAAAGACAACGTGACCCCAGAAATTAGGGGATCATCTGGAAGACCACAGGCCCTCAAGAAAGTGGTATGGAATGAATGGAAGCTCAGTTGACATAGGTTAATACTGTAGAATTATAGTATTCAGATAATAGAAGACCTTTAAACTTAGAAAACATGTTTGGTTTGTTCTGTTAAGCAAGAGGAGAGCAATGCTAGATCCCTGAGCAGATCTATCCATAGAGCCAGGCATAGGGTTAGAGGAGCAGAGGCATTTGCTTAAAGCTGGAACTGTATTGCAACTTCCCTAATCGTCTGCCTGAATCTGTCTTCCCAGGCTGTTCCCGGGCAACTCTTCTGAAAAGATGATACACCACTTCTGTCTGATGTAGAGCGCCTCTTCCAAGGCCTCCTAGGTTTTCTGATTCTCAGCCTTTTTGCCCTTCTTTTTACACAGTTCAAGGGGCTTGTTTCCCTGCCTTCGATTTTAGATGCTACCTTCTGACACGCCCAGTATTTGGATTCAGATCTTTATCTCACCTCAAGGTGGCTTGCCACAGATCTCAAGTCCTGGTAAGTAAGAATACAGCCAGTTCTCCTTCGCTGAAGCTCAGTTCTGTAAGTGTATCCTTATCCTGTTTCTTGGCTTCTGATTTCCTAGTCTGGTGGCTTACATAGTACACCAGACCCTCTCAGCTGGCAGGAGTCCTTTTGCCAGTATCCCTTTCAGGAACTGGGGCTCTGCTGAGCATCTCTCTGATTCTCTCTCCTTGCCCCCCTTCTTTAACTCCACCTTCCATCTGCCTCATCCACCTAAATTACTAGACACGTAACCAAACAATAATCCATACTTGCATTCAAGGCAGATGGTCATATGAGTATCTGAAAATGAGCCATTTCAGTGTATTCATTGATTATCAAATTGGCCTGTGAAATATTCTTGTTATTTCAGGTTGGAACTCACACTCTTAACTCTAACAGCCTGGGCTGTATTCTGTCGTCTTAGTTTTTGTTTCTGTATTCTGTCCAGCAGACACACTTCCTTCCAATATTAGCAGTTTGACTTTTCCCTAGTACCTGTCTCAACTACAGTTTTTTGTCTGCTTCATCAACATGGTTCTATTGCCATTAACTGGATTTTTCCTGAGCCCAAGAAATAATCCTAATCCTTGAATAAATGATGTCTAAAGATCATCAATACAGGGAGTTGCTCCCCTAATTTTTGAGGTTCACCACAAATCATTGTGTGATTTATTAGTCTCTAGAAACATGAGGAGCAGGGCATTAAACAGAATGTTTTCCCATCATTACAACCAGTATCTGGCTTTTAATTTGTTACTCTTAGTGAATGGATCATGGCATTGGATTTATATTTTCCTGAATTTTACCCATAAAGTTTTCTAAAAATGTTTGTTTTTATTAGATTAGTTTATATGTAGCTTGTGAATTTACCTGAAAACGGATGAGAGAGACATTAAGAGAACAACTCATTTCAAAGTTAAAGAAGACACTGCCCTGGAGATAAAGTCTCATGATGGTTTTCAAACTTTCTTGGCCAAGATCCTTGGTAAGAAATATATTTTACATTGCCAATTCATACCTCTTCCTTCACTCTCTCTCCCTGTCTTCCTCAGACACACACAATTCTATCTGTCTACCTATATCTATCCATCCATTCATCTATTATTCTATATATAATATTTAATACACATACTATGAGTCTGTGCGTTTGTGTATACACATGTATATATCTGTATATATCATATACTGGAACAAAACTTGTGAAATATGAGATACTGTATGCATTTCTATTCTAGTCCATTCTTCCTTTAACTGATTTCTTAAAAAAAAACAGCACTAGTCCCAACTCACTAAATTGGTTTCTTCACCCACCAAAGGGTCTTAAATGCAATTTGGAAAACACTGGCCTACGGATCATGAAAGATGAAATAATCGTCAAGCTCTGCTCTTCGACTTTCTCCCTTCCACCCCTCTCTTTCTCTCTCTCTCCTGGTTTATAAGATGCTTCAAAATATCTCCATATGTAATTTAACAGTTGACTATTTAAACCTGTGGAAAGACTCCAGAATATCTGCCATGTTTTCAGCAATTAGGCCTGAGTGATCAGTAACCCTGTATAGGGGATTCTGTTCTGATAAGTCATTTCCTGCCTTTTCAAAGTAGAATTAGGATGTGGTTCTTTGGAATTTGGCTTAGACCCTGGCTTTTCTAAATATACCTTAAAGCAAGAGTTTCTTTATAAAGGAAGAAACAAAACGTGGGGGTAATGTGCTGTTTGGAATACATTTGAGATACCTCAGCATGATCCGAAGAGAGAGAAACCAAATCAGTTAAAAGCCTGGGGAACTATCACAGGCAGAGAGAACAGCTATTTGTTTTTAAGTCCCATGCATTGAGACAATGAGCGTGCTCCACGCTTCATCCTGCAAGACCATGATACAAAGTCTGGGAGTAGTTATTAGCATGTGTCTGTGTGATGGGAGAGGGAAAGCTAAACATTTTAATAGTGTTATGGCCTCTTCTTCTCAAGTTCCCATTAATGCAAATACAGCACATGTGGTTTAATTCCCAGGAGCCTTGTAGGACACAAATCACAGATGTGGAATAAACATTATCAGAGAATAAGACTCCGTGGTCTTCTCCTTGCCGTCAACAGATGCCCTCACGCTTCCATGATGTCAGACAGATACCTGATACGCTATCTTGAAGAAAATCACAGAAAGTCAGGGTTCTCAAAGGGCTCATGATGGCAAGATTTGAAGGTAGGCTCCAAAGACTTCTTGGTAAATTACGGCCAAGGCTTGGACCAGATCAAGGCTTTCAGAGAACACTCACTGCTGTGATAACAAAATATACCAAAATTTACTTATCCTTTATGCATCAAAATTACCAGAGATGTATGATGCTGCGTATGGAATATAGTGTTCTTATAATATAACCCAGACAATATGATGGCAGAAGGCTGACAAAATGGAGCTGTTATAGTTCAGATATTCAATAAAATTTCCCCCAGCTATCCTGAATCTTCTATGTCATCTTCCACAAGACTACAGCTCGTGGTGACTGCTGCTCTGAGATCACACTCTTCTGCTTTTCTGTTTTCCATCCTCTCCCCATGACATTCTTTTCCAAAATTCTCAGGCTTAACAATGGAGTAAATTGAGTCTCTGCAATATAATTCATTATCATGACTATATTCTAAAAATGCCACTACATTTGAAACATTTGAAAAACTTATATACTGATGAACTGCATTACCCATAGGTGAGACTTCAGCATCTGTATGCTGACCTGACCTTAAAACTTATATTGACAATATTGTCAATTGTCATGTAGTGCAATTCTAGGAGCATTAAGAAGGCTCTTTTGATGACAAACAATTCCCTAGATCTGCTGTATTAGAACTGGAAATATAATGATCAGGTTAGTCCTTTAGATGAAGCCTTTTAAACAGTTAAAGGGAGGGATAATTTTTTTGTATAGTTATTTGTTCAGATATTGGTATAATATGTACATTAGAAAATGTATTATAATAAATTATATCTAATAAATACAGTTTATGAAAATGTTAAAAATAAGTAAAATTATAAATATGAAAAATGAAAATTAAAACCTGCCTCTAATCACATTACTCAAGACAACCTTTTAATATTTAATGTACTTCTTTCTAGATTTTTGAATGTGGATGATACATACATTTTATATTAGCCATATGTAGGTCAAATTAAATATACAATATTGTATTTTGTTTTTATTTTTAAATAACATTTTTTTAAATGTATTATTTAATTTTCTTAGAAGAGAGCCTTAGAGAGAATTACTACATCATAAATACACTTTTAGAAGGCTACTGAAATGCATTCCTAATTTCTTCTTAAAGACTGTTCTCAGTTGTGCTACCTCATGAAAATTTAGGAATGAGACCATTTCAAATCATATTTTATCCTAAGTAATATAGTGTTGTATGTATAATTAACATTTTTTCTTAGAATTTGATGGTATTCTTTTACATTTTTCAATTGTAGGATTTTAAAAATTTATTTAAAGAGTACTAAGTTTATTAAAACTTAGTCATAATTGCTACAAATATTGTGCCCAATTTATTTTGAAAGTCACTTCTAATGAAATTATTTATATATAAAAGTGTTATTTTTAATTTTTACATTGTAAAATTTGAAATTGTTCTTTTGTGATTTTTCCAATTAATGTTTTAATTCTTAGAAATTCTTAACCATCCAGATATCAGATTGTGACTTATATTTTTTGCACTATTGTTATGATTTTTTAAACATTTGTATACTTAATTCTTCTTAAATATGTTTAGTTTTATGAGTACATAAGCATCTGCTGCTCTAAAATTTTTTCCAAATAATGTATTATAATGCACTATTCATTAATTTTTTCTCTCCTTGTAGTTTTGTGATTCTCCTGTTATCATATAGATGCCATGTTCTTTTTGTGGGCTCTCTGTATGTGATTTCTCCTTGACTTATATTATTTCAGCTTTTAATTATTCTTATTTTAGATTTTTCACTGTGCATGTTTCCACTGTTACTCCTTTTATGATTTTTAAAAACTCTTTCTAACACCAAAACCTATTTTTTTAAGATTTTATTTATTTAACAGAGAGAGTGAGGGAGAGAGAGAGTACACAAGCAAGGGGGAGAAACAGAGGAGGAGGAAGAAGCAAACTCCCCACTGAGCAGGGAGCCCAACGTGGGGTCCGCCCCAGTATCCCAAGACCCCAGGATGATGACCTGAGCCCCAGGCAGACCATTAACTAACTGAGTCACTGAGGTACCCAATTCTAAACCTTTTAAATAAACTTTCTAATTTTTATTTCTCTTTCCCACAATATCCCATTGGGATTTTGATATTATTGTACATTAATTTGGAAAAGATGCAAAATTTGCAAAGAGCAAGACTTTCTTTTCAGAAACCAAGAACGTCTCCCTATTTTAAGGTTTTGCATATATCTCTCAGTACATTTTTATAGTTTTACTCATATAGACACATGTAGTCTTAGGTATTAAAAACAGAATTTTGACAGGAGAATGGAGAGAAACTTGAGGTAATACATATTTTACAAAGAAAGGAAAACTATAACTCCAAAGAGAGAAAATGCTCAGGACAAGTAGATGGGGAACATTTTTTTGTGCTGCAGCATTTTAGCATGAGGCCAACAGTCTCTCTGCTGATGACCCCAGGGAGCCCCAGGCCACTCATTCCCCTGTTCTATTCATTGTCTGGCCCATGGTAAGCATTCCCCATAGACCACAGTCCATGTAAATAACTCTAAGCTAACTAGTGGAATAATCTAATCCAGAGCCATATTCATTTTCTGATAATAAATAAAGAATTATTAATAAACAAAACGTACCATTTCTACTGATCTGAGTTTCTTGTTCTCCGTTGTTTTTTTTTTTTTTTTTCCCTGAGTTTCTTGTTCTTAATCAGGGTAGATAAAAATAAAACCCTTCCCCATCAGCAGCTGCAAAAACATTCTTCTAATTTTGGACTAAAGTCTCTACCTCTCTCCAAAAATCTATCTCCCAAGATACTGTAAACTCTTCATACACAACCTTTTTAATAGTCATGTAATGTTTCGTCATTTGGATGTATCTTATCCCATTTTCAAATTCTGGGAGTATGGTTCTAATTTCTTTTGTATCTTGATACTATCTGACAAAATAGGAGACTATGACTTCGAGTACAACTCCAGAATATAAGAGACAGTAGAGCTTGAGCAAATATAGCTCAAGTTCAAATACATGGGCTCTATAGATAACACTTTGTGGCCTGCCTTTCACAAACTCATGTGCTATCCAAAAAAAGAAAAAAGGACCTCAGAGTACAAGCAAATGGCAGAAATCATATATTTGGGCAGTGTTGGCAGCTTGATGCCACACAGAGAACAAAAGGAAGCAAAATAAACGGACAACAATAACAAAAACAGGTTTAACAGAACAAGAGAGGACAGAGAAAAGCAGGGCACAGACCAGACCAACCACAATAGAGACTAAGCCATGACTCTCCCCAGAATGTAAACTCTGTTACAGGCAGTGATTTTTGCTTCTGTATTCATGACAGGGTCCCCAGGACTTTGAATAAAGTTTGGCACAGAGTGAGCACTTAATAAGTATTTATTAAATTAATATATGAAAGACAAGGAAAGTAGAAACGATTTTCTCTTTCGTCATGAGGCTAAGTAAGTGTCTCATGTCACTTAGCATCTTGCAAAAGATGAGGTGGCAGAGCAGATTCCTGAAGAGGTTACAGGAAGGAAGATGGAGATAAATGATAGGCAGGTGTAAGTATTTCCGTTTTTGTTGTTTCCTTTCACTCCCCCTCGAAGAAATGGGGGATCCAGGGTGAAATGAATTAAGTTATTGAGTATAATAGATGTTTTTTTTTTAAAGTTCTTTGCTTTATAAGAAGTGACGTGGACCCCCTTGTAATTATCTCCCTTATATCTGCTACCTCAGTAGCTGTAGGCAATTAATCGTCTCTCATGAATAATCTATTTTCCTGGCTTTTTCCGAATTTCATAAATCCTTCTCAGTCTTCTTTGCTATACCCCTAAACAATATTTTCTTAACTTAAAGTTTTATTTTATTGCAGTGTAACTGCCGATATTTGTTTAAATTGCTCATATAAATCCAGTCCTTCCAAAAAGGAAACGTGAAGTGCTCCTAGCAATGCAGCCACAGCTGGCATGCCCCACCCAAAGGCCTTCCACTGGAGTTTACAGAAAGTCTAAATGTCGTAAAACCACAAACTGGCTATTCTTATTCTCCTGGCCATAAGAGATTTTCAAAAATCAGTTTGGTTTTTAAAAACCCATTTAATGTCGATCACGGCTGGGAAGACCAGTGAGCTGATTTCTGAAAACTAAGTTAGGCTATTACTGGACATAATTTATCCATAATGATTACTGCCATCAGGAAGGGCTTGGGGTAGGGGCTCTTCATGAGTAATGTAAGTGCCACTTGTGTAAGAATAACTGTGTGTCCTCAAAGCAGTTGTGGGCTTGAGACTTCCTCACTGCTTCTTCCTTCCCCATGGTACTCAGACCCAAGAGATTGAGAGGAATATGCTTCCTTTGGGTCCAAATTCTTCTTTCATTCTGACCATTTACCAGGTGCCATCACTGATATATATATATATATATGTATATATATATATATATATATATATATATATATTTTTTTTTTTTTTTAACACGGTACCAGCAGATAAATAGTGATTCCCACATTAGCAAACCATTCTTTCTAACCTTTGCTTAGTTTCTCCAGAACACCATTCCCTATATACCTCAATTTGTTTACTACCTACCTGTAGGTGTTTAATCTATTTGCTATTACAAAAACCAATGCTACAATGAACACTTTGGACACATACCTATTTACACAAGTACAGGTGCGTTTGATAGATTCTTCAAAGTGGAAGAGCAGAATCAAAGATTATAATCAAAAATTATACAATGAATTTTTAATAAGTTCTGCCAGATTCTACTCAAAAACTGCAATTATACTAATAACGGTCTTTCAAAACTGGACATTATGGATCTTCCAAATATTTATTGACCTGATGAGTGAAAATGGTGTCCCACTGAAGGCTGCAATGCTATGCCTTTTAGTGTTGGTAAACATTTTTTTCCCATAAGCCCAGTAACAATTTTAATTAATTTCTATTTTACAATTTCTTTCAATTTTTTCCCTCAGGTTGGCATGTTTCTTGTCATTTTTCTTCTTCTCTTAATCATTTGGAGGTGTTTTCTCTTCCTCTGTCCTTGCAAATAAATTGTTTTCACCTGTCATTTTTCCTTTCCTTTATTCATAGTGTCTTTAATCATATAGAGGATTTTAATTTTATATGTTCATATATGTCAGGGGCTTTTTGTTCTTCTTAAAAGTTTTTATTTCTATTGCCGGCATACTTTTGTTTTAAGCAGGTATTGAATTTTATTACTTTTTTTTTTTAACATTGAATAAAATAGCTTCTGGTTTTTCTGTTTTAATGAATTATAGTAAGAATGAACAAAAACAGATTTTTTTTTTCATGTTAGAGATATTTAACTTTTGGGATTAGCATTTCATTTGGTTAATAAGATTTGATTGCTAATATTATATTTAGAAATTTTACCATCTTATTCATCATTATGATTTGCTTGTAGTTAGTTTTCTTTTTGGAGCTATCCCTGTTTGATTTTGTTTTTAGGTTATGCCAACCTCATAAAATAAATTAGGAAGCTTTCCATATTTCTATGAGAAAGTGTTTATGTAATATGACGATCTCTTGGTATTTGAGTTTGGTGAAATAGATCTATAAAAAGTGTTTGTTCCTGATGTTTTTCCAGGTATAGATATTTTATTCCTTTAAAAAATTCTTCTATGATAAATTTCTATTCAGTGTTTCTATTTCTTGAATAAAATTTATAGATTCAAATTTGACTTAAAAATAATCCATTTCGAGGGTACGTGCTATGGTGAGTGCTGTGAAGTGTGTAAACCTGGTGATTCACAGACCTGTACCCTTGGGGCTAATAATACATTATATGTTAGTAAAAAATTTAAAAAAATTAAAAATAAATAAAAAAATAATCCATTTCATCTAGGTTTTCTGATTTGCTTAACCAACTTTTATGCAAATTTAAAAATAATTTCATTTTTATAGTCATTTTTTTGTTTCTAACACAATGTCTTTTCTCTCTCCTTGGTTATAATTGCCATTTTTATAAATTTATTGTTGTTTCTTTTTGAGAGAGCAGCTTTTAATTTTATCGATAAAATCTGCTTCATTTGTGATTAGCCCCATCATCATTTTTTACTTTTATCTTTATAAGGTTCTCAATTACATTTTATTTGGGGTTATTCTGATATTTTATGACAAATCTTTTATATCTTTGTTAAATTATTTACTTATATTTTTATTTCTAAATAAATGCATGAAGTTAATAAATATTTCTTTAAAAACTACTTGTATTCCACCATTATTTTTGTCATTAAACAAAAGTTTCAAGCAATGGTTGACTGGCTTCAGATCAAACTCTGCCAGAGAAACACACACACTCACACTCA
This sequence comes from Enhydra lutris kenyoni, assembly GCF_002288905.1. Classification (NCBI taxonomy): domain Eukaryota; kingdom Metazoa; phylum Chordata; class Mammalia; order Carnivora; family Mustelidae; genus Enhydra; species Enhydra lutris. The sequence continues at coordinate 87,852,926 of NW_019154085.1, forward strand.
CAGCATACACGTAACACTTCTCTTTGAAGAAACTGAAGAGACAATAAGGCACAGAAAATTTATAAACCAAGATTGTAAAAAAAATGGAAGCCCAGAGAGGTGTGCTTAGAATTTGGTCTCTCTTTCCTTCAGATATCCTTCAAGTAAAAGCTATGGATGGTATGCTGAGAAGTTCATCAGAGTTGGTAGTGATCTCACAGGGCTTGAGGAACAAAACTGGAGTTTAGGATCTACCCTGGTGGAGAGGCTCTGTGTATTTCATTTGGAACCCTGAAGCACTGTGCCCAAGCACATTCACCCTTACAAAAACAGAAGCCCAGTACTGAATTAGCTTTACCCCTACTTGGATAAAGATGAGTTGCAACTAGTCTAAAGCATCTGCCATAAATAAAAAGTAAATCCCTTCTGAAAGAAAATATTATCCAGATTCTTAAATTATCTCTCTAACTTTTCATACACAATGTTTCACACTTGATTAAAAAGGTAGATTTGCAATAGGTAAACAATTGACAACAAATAGAAAAAAAATGAGAAAAATAGATTTATAATCAATCTAGATATTCCAGTTGTAAAACATCATATAATATATTCCAAAAAAATGAGACTGAGTTTTGTCAGAGAATTGGAAATAATTGATTGAATGAAATGAATTTTAGAACTGAGAATATAATAACTAAAATTAAGAGATTTCCAGCAGATTCAATATATAGAGAAAAATGAAATGAAATTAGGTCACAATAAAATATGTAGACTGAAACACAAAAAATGAAAGACTAGAAAATAGTGAGGCGATCATAAGATACAAAGAAAAAGTCCGTGATGTTGGGGAGGGTATGTGCTATGGTGAGTGCTGTGAATTGTGTAAGATTGATGATTCACAGACCTGTACCCCTGAAACAAATAATACATTATTTGTTAATAAATAAATAAGAAGGAAAAAAAAAAAAAAAAAGAAATGGTCTGTGAGATAGATAATGGGAGTCCCAGCAAGAGAGGAGAGAGACAATGGGGAAAAACTATATTTAATGATAAACAGAATTTTCCCAAACTGCTTAAACACATCAAGCCACAGATTCAAGAATCACTGCAAATCCAGAGCAGGATAATTACAAAGAAAGCCATCCACAGATTATCACAATTAAAAGCTGAAATCTAAAGAGCAAGAAAAAAATATCTTAGAAGAAACAAAGGGAAAAAAAAGTAGTATTAAGTGGCAATAATGAATTACCAGTTAATATTAGTAGGAAAATTTAATTCTTGTTAGAATAATAGGAGAAAAACACATAAACAAGTTATAGCCAATGTGGTAACTGTACTAGAAAGACAATGTCCATATATAGTGATCTGAAGTCTGGGGGTTTTGTTTTGTTTTGGGGAACAAGAAATTGACTAATTTATCATCATCATAGAGCTGGTTAATGATTACCCTAAATACTTGTATTTGGACAAACATTTTCTGTTAAGTTTACTAAGCACGGAACTAAAGGCTCTGGTTCTTAAAATATAAATCGTGCCCTGCTCTTTGAAATACATAATTTTTAAAGTTCTGTAAATAGTATAGCCTTTCCTACTATGTTCACATTTTCATTATCACCATGATTGAAGATAACATGATCATATAAATCATTGTCATCAACAGAATCTAATCCTAACTTTAATTAACCCTTACTTCCTTCAGATTTTATTCAAATGTCACCTTTTCTAAGGCCTGCTCTGGCCACCCTAAGGAAATTTCTAATTTCTGTTCTTGGCTTTAATTTTCTAATTGTCAGAGTAACGTCATTATATTTTGCTTTATCTTATTGTTTGGCCTATTTCAGCCTCACCAAATTGGAATGTAAACCCCATGAGGGTGGACTTCTTTTCTGTTGATTACTTGCTGCATCTCAGCAGCCATCCTAATACTTGGCACATAGATGTACACCACGGCTTGGCATAAAGAAGATGTTCAATTAAGTATTTGTTGAATGAATAATCACACATTTTACATGTTTTCCTCCCTCCAGATTGGGATGTTGGTATTCTTTTTTTTTTTTTTTTTTTTTTTATTTGACAGACAGATCACAAGTAGGCAGAGAGGCAGGCAGAGAGAGAGACAGGAGGAGGAGGAGGCAGACTCCCTGCTGAGCAGAGAGCCCGATGCGGGACTCAATCCCAGAACACTGAGATCATGACCTGAGCCGAAGGCAGAGGCTTTAACCACTGAGCCACCCAGGCGCCCCTGGGATGTTGGTATTCTATCTAGAATACTAGAAAATGCTGACATAGAAGGGAGGAATTGTAGTAGACGACCACATAGACTATGTCGATGAATGAATACATTTTTACATTTGTCCCAAAGATGAATTTTTGACTATGGGCATGTTTCCACATCAGTGGCTGATGAAATACCAGGTGTAGCTTCAGACTTACCAAAATACATAATAAAGTAGATTTTTCCTGTTACAAAGAATATTCCATTTTATAAGAGAATTTACCATGAGTTTAAGTGATAAATTTTTATAATATGTTTAAATTAAAATTTTATCAATGTCCAGGATTTATATATTATTTTCTAAAATAATGCACGTGAATACTAGTTTCAGAATGACTTTTAGTTGGGTTTTAAAAAATTATGATCTCAAATTCATTTACATTAAAAAATAAATATATAATAGGGGATATATAGGTGAATAATCATAATTCCTGTCTTCAAGGAGCTTATCTTATGATATAGAAATGATCTTAAAGCATGTAACATTTACATGAAGCTCAACAAGTTTGATTAAATAAGTGAGTAAGCCCAGTTAAAGGACCATTGGAGATACTCCCTTATGAAATTAACGCTTCTAATATGACTGTCTCCACTTCTGTTTCTGACATAAATTAATAAGATTCTATTTGGCTAAAAAAAAAGATTCTCTCATTAGTGTCCCATCAAAAATAGCACCATTTGCCTCATTAAATTTAATGAGGTGGTTGTTGTTGTTGTTGTTTTTCCATTGGTAGGTGTGGGTGTGTGATATATGTGTCAATGTGTTAGACTTGTATCTTTGAAGAACATGCTTTACATAGACTAGCTATTCTCTGAACTAACGTTGCTTTACAGTAAGCTATTTCTAGAAGGTGGTGGCACCTTAATGGGTTTGGTAATACATCTTTCACTTCATTCTGAAAAAAATGAAAGTGTCAGAGACCAGTGCCTTTTATATCAAATCTTCATAATTAAACAATATTATTATCAGGATATTTTATATTGTATGTAATATATGTAAGATACATACTTCAAACAAAGATTTAAAGGAAAAGAACATATCCTCCTCTTCTATCAATAGTCCCAACTAAACAAAAATCTCAAAATAAGAAAAGGGTTGATTCAAGCCAGCAATATTCCTCACCAAATAGCAAGAATTTTTTTTTCTTTTGAAAGGCTAATATATCATGTCATTATTATAGTGATCAAGTCTTCTGTTTTCAACTTATAAAAGTCAATATGATTGTTTTATACTTACATATAAACTAATCAAATACTGCAAATACTGTCTGTATTTAAAGAGATCACTTCTTGTCTTTTTTTGTCATCTACAAAGTAGAGACTCTTAAACACACACATAATGTTGATGTATTTAAAAAGCATATGCAGTGTCTGTGGAGTTTCTAATTCATTTGAACTTATCTTTGGCAAAAATGATTTGAAGATTAATTAGCATAATTAAGGGAAAAAAGAGATCGGAGAAATTAGGTGCTAGACAATCCTTAATCCAATCTCAGCTCTTAGATGGGATTAAACAATTTCTAAGAAGTAATAATATGGTCTCAAAAATAGCTGCAAACTTAGATACCTGTAACCTAAAGCTGGAAGAAACTTTAATAGTCTTCCCAGAGTTCTCAATAAAGAAGGAATAGAAGGAAAATCCAGAAATAGGAAAGTGCAAGAATTCAGTATGTGGATTGAAAATGAGGGAAGGAAGTAGAAGGGAGAAAAAGAAAGAGAGAGAGAGAGGGAGATTAAGATTGTCGAGGAAGGAATTTGCAGCTTTCTTCAGATTAAATACTTTGGGTTTTAATACAGCCAATTCTATACTGAGGAGATTAATAAGCAGAGAGCATGGCATATGGGATTGTGCACAGACACTGCAACTCTTGTTCTCATTCCCTCAAAAAAAGAGGGTGATAAACAGATAAAAAATAAATAGAAGTCAGATTTGAAAATCCCACATCAGAAGAAAAATTCTTCCAGGGAACAGGAGCAAATGTCATCCATAAAAAGCTACACTCCCAGGGGAAAATATAGGATCTTGGACCTATTGAAACAAGGACATAAAAAGAAGCATAGATGATCAAAGAAAAATTGATTTAGAAAAAGCATAAAATGAGAATTTTCAAAGCTCAGAACAAGAATTGAGTGCTAAAATGGAAATTATTGGAGAAATTAAACCACAATAAATTCACAAAGAGTGGAATAGGTATAATGATATGCTGAAGAAAACATAAAAATATGAGATCAGTTATTGGACGTAATATTGGAAAGATTTAATAAAGATGCTATATAGAATACAACCATTAATTCTACTTTCCTTCCATACTCCCCTCAAAACAGTAAAAGCCAATATCTACATGAAGACTATTCAAGTGTATTTATTTGTTTGTTTTCTAGTAGGGGGAGGGGAAGCATGCTGAGTATTTTGACACCTTTGTATGTGAACATAAACTTGACTGGGTACTTGTATAACACTTTCATTTTTATCAAAGCCACTAGGTTTTTTTGTCCATGATTTTCTGAATATGAAAGTCGATACGGAGAAGTCTGAAGCTAGCCTGTTTTTTGCTCTAACAGGTGACTTCATGTTTCCAAAGGTCTACAGTACTTCTTTCTTTATCCATAAAGTCTGGTAATTCAGCAAAGGTGCCTCTTAGTATTTAAATTCTATAACAAAATTTCTTGGGTGACTCATTTTATCTACTTGTAATTCAGGTTTCTCCCTATTTCAGTGAAATTTTCATCTGTCACATCTTTGGATATTTCTGTTGTTTTCCTGAAATTTCCTTTTTTTGAGTGCACCAGTAATGAGTATATAACACTTTCTATGTTGTTTTCTCATATCTATTGTCTTCTATAAGTAGAAATAAATGTGCCTCAGTTAATAAATTTTCTTATTAGTTAGTATTTGATCACACCCTCCCAGGTTTTATAATCTAATGCTCATTTTTAAAGTGCATAATTCAAGTTTTATGTCTCTTTTAACCCAAATATTTTCAGAAAAGTGTGTTCTGTTTGTTCAGATGTTATTAATTTCAAGGCAAGAGATGCTTTTCAGCTATTTTGTTTGCTTTTAATTTCTAATTATAGGACATAATGGTTTAGAAACATGGCTTTTACATTTTAAAAGTAGAGCTACCATATGGTCCAGGAATTCTACTTCTGGGTATATTTATGAAGGAAATAAAATCACTATCTTGAAGAACTATTTGCACTCCCATGCTATTGCAACACTATTCGCAATAGGCAAAACATGGAACAAATTAAGTATCCATCAGTAGATAAATGGGTAAAGAAAATGAGGTACATATTTACAATGGAATATTGTTCAGCCATAAAAAAGAAGGAAATCCTGCCATTTGTGACAACATGTATGAAACTTGGGGACATTATGCTAAGTGAAATAAATAAAATAGAGTTTCAAACAACCAATCTAAATAGTTCAAAAAATAAATTTTCAAGTGAGAAAAGTGTATGAAATGAGAGACCTATCTTAATTAAGCTAAATAGTCTGAAAATTAGAATGACAGAAAAACGTGAATATTGTAAACATGAAAATACAAAAATGTAAAATAGATAATTTATGACCAAGTGGAGGAAGTAAAAAGCTTTCTCATTTTACATAAAAGGGAAGTCAATTCTGCTTAAGTAAATAAAGCAAGTATTAATTTCATAGGGATAATTGCAAGTATAATGCATTTTCATAACAGTGGAAATAGAAAATACACAATGATAAACAAAATATGATGGAGACCACAATGGAAAACAAACAGAAGCCAAAAGAACTTGCTAATACATACTCATTTATTTTCTATAAGGAAGTCTATCTTATATCATCAAATTTTTTTTTAAAGATTTTATTTATTTATTTGACAGACAGAGGTCACAAGTAGGCAGAGAGGCAGGCAGAGAGAGAGGAAGGGAAGCAGGCTCCCTGCCGAGCAGAGAGCCCGATGCAGGGCTCGATCCCAGGATCCTGAGATCATGACCTGAGCCGGAGCTGAAGGCAGAGGCTTTAACCCACCGAGCCACCCAGGTGCCCCTATCATTAAATTTATTAAATGCACTTCCTAAAATACATTCTCCCATCACAAATTGGTATAAAAGTCATTGAAAGGATTTGTTTGTATTTCAAATTATTTGCCTAGAGATATTTTCTTTTTCTAAAATTTACCTTAACTTCCTAGAAATTATCTTCATACTTTTGAGTCATTATAAAGAGAAAAACCTAACTACAAATTGTGTTGAAATGGAAGTTATACATTTTGATACCATGAGTTTCATCTCAGGTGACCTTTAGGAAATTCCATATAGTGTATCCCAACAGACTATCTCTTGAGAACTTAAGAGAACTTAAAGAGCAATTAACTTAAGATGTAAGAATAACAGGCATAAGTTCTTATCACTAAGTAATAATAAATTTCATTCATTTCAAGACCGTAACTGAGGGTCTCCTTATTTACTTTTTTTTATTTTGCGAGCTTAATTCAATTCACCAGTTCTCATTAACTCTGTTGCCCAGTGAGGTATCCATCTCTCTTTGGTGGCTTTGTGCCAGATCTTCTCTTAGAACTATCACTCACTTGTACCCACAAGGTAGGAACTCCAATAATGAATAAATCAATCATCACTTAATTGTTTATATTGTATTTAAGCTGAACAAAGTTTAAATGAAATATTATTAAACTAATACAAATCTAGTGGAACTACATATGAAGTATTAGACATTTACTTGAAAATTATACCATGCTTTAGGAGATAAATATGATCCTAAAATTAATATATATTTTTCTATTAGATTAACTTAAGTGACATCCATCAAAATTTTTAGTCTATAATTTGATTTCTAGAGCTGTCCCTCAACAGATCCATTCATATTCTAAACATATCTCAGGGCTTATATCAAATTTTATTTCTTCAGTAAAAATTTCTTCCTTAAAATGTTTTTTCTGGATTTTCATAATTCTTCCAGTGCTACCATCATCGACTTCATCAATTTGTGTTTTTAATCATTTTTATTTTCTCCATCTCCTTTTTCCCCAATACACGATCATTTACAATGTTTCCTTTGTCCCTGAATGTTCAGAAACATCAGTATAATCCATATTCTATTTACTTATGCCAAGCTTTGCCACTACGTTGACTCTGGACCCCACTTCCTTTCAATCTCTCTCTCTTAAGAGTTTATTTATTTATGTGAGAGAGAGAGAGAGTGCCCGCATGTGCGCATCAGTAGGGGTGGGGGTGGGCAGAGACAGAAGCAGACTCCCCACTGGGAGCAGGGAGCCTGACTCCTGACATGGGCTTGATCTCAGGACCCTGGGATCATGACCTGAGCTGAAGGCAGATGCTTAACTATCTGAGTCACCCAGGGGTCCCTCAATATCTCTTTAATATCATGGATGCACCAAGGTTCTTACCTTTTAAAAAATAACATTATAAGGATTCTTCACTTAAATTAGAGAAATCTCAATATTCTTTCACTTACGGAAATTTTGAGTAATAAGTCTCCTTTGTCTTTTTCTTTAAAAAAAAAAAAACAACAACAAAAGACAAAAAACAGGGGCGCCTGGGTGGCTCAGTGGGTTGGGCCTCTGCCTTTGGCTCGGGTCATTGTCTTGGGGTCCTGGGATAGGGCCTCACATTGGGCTTTCTGCTCAGAGAGGAGCCTGCTTCCCCGCCACCACCCTCTGCCTGCCTCTCTGCCTACTTGTGATCTCTGTCTGTCAAATAAATAAATAAAATCTTAAAAGAAATTTTTTAAAAATTCAAAAAACCCAATTTTTTTTGAAAACCCAAAAATTCAAAAAAGAACCCAAACCAAAACAAACCTTCATATCCCAGTATCACACACATGATCCTCACTGTGCTGCTCCCAAGTGGATATCTTGTATATATAGTTGTTCTATAATACCTCTGGTGAAAAGTTTAAATTTCCTTTATATTAGCTTTATATACTTACAGAAGAAATAAAATAACAACAATAAAAATAAATGAAAGATTTTATAATTTGTTTTATAAAACTTGATAAAAATGGTACCTGAACTTCCTCCCTCTCCCTTTTTATCTCCCTTGCCCTCTCCTGGCCCCAATCTACGCACAGTCTACCTACCCCCTCTCCTTTCCCGTTCTCTCTCTCTCCCTTGCTGTCTCTAGTTCTCCCTCTCACCCTCTCCCCTTATCCCCTTCCCTCTTCCTCAGATATCTCCTGAACCTCGAGTTTTCCTTCTCTGGTCTGTGTTGGTATCTCACTCATATATTTCTTTTCATTTCTGAGCATAACACCACTGTTATCATGGATTACAAAATTTCAGAAACAATTGAAGCAATTTGCTATATTTTATCTTAGGTGTTTTTCTTCTTGTTTCTTCTTTGCTTCCTAGCAACAACATTTTTTTTTTCTGGAAGCAGTACGATTATGCACTTTTTTGCAAGCCTCACAATACTTAGACTATCTCAGGGCTAATGATTAATAAGTTAAAATTGAGTTGACAGAGTTTGAAAATTACAAGAAATATATTAAGTCCCATGAAAGTGAGGCATGTGAACTAGAAGTGGTCAACAGTAAATAATCTTCAGGACTTTAAGGAAGATTGACACTGGCAAGTGGAATGCAGAGAGGAAGTAGTGTGCCCAGGTCTCCAAAGTGACACCAGACTAGAAATCAAACACTCTCTTTGGTTTCAAGACTAAGGAATGAAAATGTTCATCCTATCATAATTTTGATGAGAGACATGGTTTGAAAAGGATAAAAAACTTATTTATTTACTTCCTTTAGAATATACCATGTTTATTTCAGTTATCAAACTTTCTTCATTTTAGCCAACACAATTTCAAATTAATTTATGGTCTGATATTCTTTTGTTCCCACATCTCTATACTTAAATAGTTTAGTATCTAACTAATTAATTTTGTTTAGGTTCTGCTTAAGAATCCTTTTATATTCTTGAAAACCTAGCTTTAATATTTTTAATTATGTTAGCAAAGCTGGGTAAGTTTAGGATACATTATTCTATATGAAAATAATACCCATTGAGGCTGTTCTCCAGAAGTGTCTCTTAGCCAGGTAGACAGCTAAAAGATAGATGGGAACATTCCTTTCATTGAGGTCCCAAAGTGGACTTCAATTAAGAAAAATAATCAACTGATGTTTCTCTATCAGATACCAGAAAGCTTTGTGCAATGTTTCTAGACTTTTTCCTTCAATCAGCCCAACATGAGGTTGTGTCACAAGCTGTGATTTTGTAAATCTTTTTTTAGTACCTATTGGGGCATCCTGTGAATTGTGTTCCCTATCTGCATCCTGGGGTAAATGCATACCGACCAGAAAGGACTGGACAATTTCACATCTCAAAATATCCCCACTGACCCACACCCCCCCACCTTCCAATTCAGAAAATAAAATTAGCTCCGAGTTTTTATCCTGGGAAACCACATATTTTGGAAACATCAGAATTTTCAAGTTCTCAAGACGGGTAAATCTTTTGTTTTCCCGTCATTAATAAGCCATTTCCTTTTGTGAACTCCAAAAGCTAAAATCCTCACCAGCACCTTAGCTGTTTTCTATTTTTCCAGCTTTAGTTTGATCTGTACTAAAACAACAAAATCTCTCTCTGTTTCCCTTTCTCTCTCTTTAATCCTACATGGCCTGGCTAATAAGTCAGTCCTTTTGTTGGGGCCTATGGTTTTATTTTTTTTTTAATGTCATTGTAATAATATTATATGGCAGGCAAAAATATAATGATAAATGATAATTTGCCAAAAAGATTAAAAAAACACTGAGGTGTTACCTATCAAAAGTTCTCCTTCTGTCTGTGATGCAGCACAGATTGTGATCGTGACAGTAAATCTGGTGCTATTGTTAATGCCATGGCACTTGGGTTTTTGGCTTGCTTTAGTCCAATCTGTGACATGCTTGTGAATATCTTTCTTCTGTTCTGTCTGTATGGCATATGGATTTCTGGGATACAACGTCAGACCTATCCACATAACAAGTGTTCAGAGCACCTTATCATTTTAAAAAGCCAATTACTCAAAAAGACAAATGTGAAATGTTTCACATTTAATGATGAGCAAATCTGCAAAACAAATGCAATTTTGCTCCTTCTAAAAAGTTTAGTTTAACTGTAAATATTGCAATGGAGTCTTGCATGACACACACCACCGATAGAGAAAAGCTCATTTCATACATATTGTATATCATCACTGTCAATTACATCTGCACAGTATTTAAAATGAGGGTGGTATAAGTAATTAGAAATAAAGCAAATAGAATATTCTAAACTACACGGCTCTGAAATCACTGTAAAAATGTCACTGCTAACGTTGAACACTCTAAAAAAATATTTTGAAAGTCTCACCCAAAAAACTGAAAACTGCATATGTCTACAGAGGTAAAGGTCATTCATGAAACACTCAACAACAAAAAATACCAATTCATTTTTTAGAAATATTTGTCAATATGTAAAGAATGTTTTGTACATAAGTTCTCAGTTACTGTTGAATCAGTGGCTGTATGTAATATTCCCACATGGAATGATGTCCTTTCGAATACTTTAAAACAAAGGTTTAGTGAGAGATTTTATGTGGACATCTTGAGTGCTGAGATTTTATGCATGGGAAATACAACTAACAAAATACAATAACATTGGTTTTGTAATTGATTTATATATTTAAACTTTTACATCCACTTATGATGGAGACAATAGCTATTTTAGAACTATAATCCCTACCCCTATCTATTTACTCCATCTAAGCAAACCAAAGACAAGATCAAAAAAACAAAAAACAAAACAAAAAAAACCTTTCTCTTCAGCGTCTCCCATTTAGGTTTTATAGATACAGTTGTCACATTTAAATGTCTTTACTATTTGTTTTTTCTTTTCTTTTCTTTCTTTCTTTTCTTTTCTTTCTTTCTTTTTTTTTTGTCTACACGTTCGTTAAACCTTCCTTTAAACTGTGAACACTGGTTACAGAATATTATATGACATGAGAAATGGAATGCACCTGGCACTGGTAATTTTAGAAGAAACTAATCTCGATATTTATAACATCATTTAGCAAGCGGAACAGTTTTACCAGGCTTGGAATGTGGAGAAATGAAAAGTTCACTTAGTTCTTGGACTTTCATTTTACATTGGAATTGAAATGTAGTCAAAGATCAGAAAGTCTCCAATCAGCTGTTGCAAAGCCCACATAGAAAAGTCTACTTGACTCCTCTGGTAGTTAGTGATGGAGACTAGAAAACATCCCACAAGTCTGTCTTTTGTATTTCATGTCAACTATTTATTATCCAGGATAGAACCAAAGTAAGAAGAGCTGAACAACCGGTCCATCCATTAAAAATGGAGAGACAGGAAGTATAGTCAATCATAATATTTTTCAAGGTATTTACTGAAAACAAGGGATTCACTTGGTACTAATTATTCTTGTCCAGGGAGTTCATTCCAGCCGCATGAATGTTTATCTTAGTTTGAAGTGAACTGATATAATGATGTACTTGGCACTTGAATATTTTAATGTGATAGCTAATATTCACCAGGTGGTCTCAGGGCATTTAATTGACATTGAAAACATAAGGATATGGGCTGTCTGAAAACTTTGCTGGAAAGATACAAGGTCTAGATAAACAAGTAAACAACTAATCATCCCTTTCTGCCTTTCTAAAGTAGATAGATTTTATCCTATTTACAAATAGGATAATGTGAGGTCCAAACTCCTAGAAAACCACCACCTTAATTTCCCATGCTTCTCTTTCAACCAGTTGACTGCTTTCTTCCCTTTTACTGAGCCTTAAACTCCTTAAAATGTGATGAAACATGCAACCCATCCAAATTTCCATAGTCATGTTTAATTTCTAACACTTGGGACTTTAAACATGTAACACTAAAATCTTTACACAGCATTTATGTTAATGACTTGCATAGAAGCATTTACAGAGGAAAATGATGATGCTAATGGAGGTTTGTCAAGAAGAAACCGACTAACAGAACCTCCAAAGGGTATGACCTAGAGCAGATTGTGCGCCTCAGTTGACCTGAGGGTCTTTGGAACAAATCACTCTTGCTTGGAGTCAAGCTGCAACAGGTATTTGTTGACTAATCTGGTGCTTATTTCTATCATTCAGACAGTTGATAATCAAATCTCAAAATCACATTTTGAAACCGGAAGGGAACTCACAGAGCCTCTCTTCAAGGAAGTCTTTGTTTGACAGAAGGAAAGATTTAGATGCAGAAAGATTAAGGGGCTTTCCAGGGGGCACATTCCTAGAAAAGCCCCAGGCAGACCTGGAGTCAGATGGTCTGGGTTGGAGTCCTGGCTGCCTAACTTACTCTGTGAGTTACTTTAGGAAGGCTCTTAACTTTTTTAAGAGGCAATTTTCCCAGCTGTAAAAATCTGTGACACCTATTTCACAGAGATATTATAAATGAGATAGTACATGGGAAAACCCTGTAAACTATATTCCACAAATACATATAGGCCCCTTCCTCAACTCACCAGCAACTTAATTCCTAGTGCATTTATTGTTATCCTCCTATCTGTCTGTCTGTCTATCTATCTATCATGTATTTTCTGCCTTGTTTATCTTATAAGATATCAACCATTAAACAGCAAAGGAAACATTAGAGGATAAAATTCCAGCTTTTATAGATAGAAGCAAAGCTGCCAAGAAGGGCATTTTCTTGAGCCTCAATGATCTTTGAGACTATCTGAAATGGTTTCCTCACAGCTTGTACCCACGTTCTTCCAAAAAATTTTTCTAAAAGGAAGAAAAATGTAGTAATGGAATAAGGAATAATTATGACCACTGCAAGCCTCCATAGTCAGTCTCCTCATAACATTAGTATGTGAAATGCTATCTGGGCAGTACCTGAGTCCATAAAGTGTCAGGTGGCCATTTGGCAAGAGAAAAAGGAAGGAATCGGATCAACATTTTATAAGTGGTTTGCATTTTTTTTGCACCTGTTATTCTACCATTTCTTTCAGTTATATTTCAAAACACTGCATTTGGGATCTCCTTGCCAACCTGAGATGTGGCATAAGCCTGGATAACAGAACAAAATGTGAGAAGGTCCTTCTGTCTTTAACGCCTGTTCACCAGTGAATCAGCCTCCAATTAATCTGTTTCTTCAGTAGGAGTTTAATAAAAGTCAAGCGCACACATGTTCAGACTTGTTTAGTATTGAAGCTGTGTTAACGTTATCTGTCTAGCCAGGTCAAAAAAATCCTGTGTAATTAGATGCCAGAAACCATTTCAAAAAATTTAAGGATTTTTCTATTTATTATAAGCAATTGATTATCTGGATAGGGAAGTTTAAATTGAAAATGGAAGTGCAGTGAGAGGGATGCTTCTCATTAAACATCACGAGGGGAAAGAAGTTTGTCTCCTGACCAAACTGCACATAAAACTCAATATATTAGGTTTGCTATTTTCTATTTGTTTATGAACCAGAAAATTCAGGATCGTTCGGCAACTCTTATTTCCATTCCACTGTGTGGATGATGATCAGAGTCGGTCATTTACATTCAATCATATACAGCATTATGCTTGGAGGAAGCCCTTAACCCAATCATCTATGCCTACGAACTGAGTGTGCCTCAGTATTTTCTGGAGAAAATCAACAATGCTGCACATGGAAATACAGGTCGGATGCATTTACGACAAGCCGAGTTAGCAACTACAAAAGCTCAGAGCTGAGAGCTTCTCAAACCCCAGCTAGGCAGCTCACTTTAAGCAATGGTAGGGACAATAAAACCCTGGAAAAGTCCATTCTCTTACAGTATTTTGTTGAATGATATTTAATCCACACATGAGGGGTACATTAACTTTGCACGAGTCACAAAACAGTGTCACCCTAACCTCTTGAGTCTACTGTGACGTCTAACAGTTCAGGCTGAGGAATACGAAATCTGATTCTTGCTCTTATGTCTACAGTGTGGAAGGATGAAATAAAGATGACTCAGACATATGGGACTTTCCAAACAACCCGAAACTTTTTAAAGGCAGGTTATTTAAGAAAGCACTGTTCAAGGCAGAAAGCAGACATTTCATAGAGTTAATGAGCATGGACTACAATCAACTTCCATCTAACGATTCAGAAAAATAATTTGTCACTATCCTTTTTTTTTTTTGAGAACTTTTATAATCAATTAACTGAAGATATGAATCTGTCTGTACACATTCCAAATAATTACAAAGGAATTAATATTCCAAATGAAGATGGAACTTTGGGAGGTAGACCTCTATGTTAGGAAAATTTCAAAATTAGTGGAAATTTACAACATCCAGCACCATACCACATCTAATGCACTACAGAGTCCAGTTTTGCTTAAAGTGTTAAGATTTGCAGTGTTTTAAATTTTGTCACATCTTCCTACCCATGAAAAACAAATTAAACAGAAAATAGAAAGACTGCAAGTAAAAAGTCTGACAGTCCTATTGTATTTTTTCTTTATTCTTAGTCAATAGTCAACAACGTTCTAAGTTCCCAATATCTTTAAGATGTTAGTTACTTTCATAGAAGTATCCCTAATACATCAATTTTATTTTCCATTGAGGATGTGTGGAATTTAGTAATTTTTAATAGCAATTAAATGTTCATGTTAAAATAAGTACTGCTCCCACATTCATCATACAAACACTACAGCCAAAAACGTATTTATCATTCTTATTTATCAGTGTTGTCCATATTTACCTTTGTCATCATTCTTATTTATCATTATTGTCCACATAAATCAGAAATGTCCACATCTGCTTCATTCACTGAGGTGGGATAATTACCCATACTATGTCTAGGGTTTTACGTCATCTGACCCCCAGTCATACTGTCCTTCCAAAAAGTCTGTATCTACCTTCTTCCATGTATAGGTTATACTGGAGCTCAAAAAAAAAAAAAAAAAAGTATTCTGTTGGCCTTCTACTCTTTGCAGTTCTGGAAAGTTAGAAAGTTTCACAGAGGACCAGAACTCTATCTTCAAGGAAATGTCAAAGACATCCCAGTGAGTCTCCCACCTCCTCCACTGTCTCTAATTTTGGGTGTGTCAGGAAGTCTTACTACATCTTGTCATTTCTATTGTTAAATATGAAAAATTGTGAGATAATTTATATAAATATCCTTTACAAATTTCAAAGAACTTACATCCATGAAAGAAATTAGTATAATCACAATTGTTAATGCAGTTCAGGCGACTCCTAGGATATTGGATGTTAGGATCGTCATCTTCTGACTAAATATGCCATAATCACTTGGGTTTTGATGCACATTTAGCAGAGCAAAAAATATTCCAATAGATGGGTTGTGCTCAAGATTATTTTTATTTCCTGAGGAAAAAGTTCATGAAATCACTCAGGAAGCTACTAGTGATGCCAGCTTTGATTTTTTTAAAAAATGACTTTAATCACTTTTTATTTAGAATCTTTACATGGAGCATACTCTAAAAACAATTGGCTCCTTTTGATTGGATCAGACCCTTTACAGGGCCTGTCATAACACAATTAAATTATATGTTACTATAGTCCCTAGGGACCACTTCAGTGGGGGACTTAGTGCTTATGAAAGCCCATAACAGGTGATTCTGTATTCCTGATTCAAGCTGCCCATTAATTAACATTCCTTGATATATTATTGAAAATGCATGGGTGCCTGGGTGGCTCAGTCATTAAGCATCTGCCTTTGGCTCAGGTTATGATCCCCGGGGTCCTGGGATCGAGCCCAGCATTGGACTCCCCGCTCAGCAGGAAACCTGCTTCTCCCTCTGCCTCTGCCCCTGCTTGTGTTCTGTCTCTATCAAATAAATAAAGTCTTAATTAAAAAAAAAAAAATGCAGTCATGGCCCAGAGAACATCCTATGATTTGATGCATGACCTTCTGGTGATATCTCTTATAGTGTCTTTAGTCTGTTAAAATAGAAGAATGTGGGGCACCTTGGTGGCTCAGTGGGTTAAAGCCTCTGCCTCTGGCTCAGATCATGATCTCAGGGTCCTGGGATCAAGCTCCGAATCAGGCTCTCTGCTCAGCAGGGAGCCTGCTTCCCCCTCTCTCTCTGACTGCTGCTCTGCCTACTCGTGATCTCTCTGTCAAATAAAAAAATAAAATAAAATCTTTGAAACAAACAGAAGAATTTTCTGAAAGCACAGAGGTAATGATAATATAAAGTTTAAGTTTTTTTTTCATTGCACTCGAACATAGCTGAGCAAAATAGACTCAGAAAATTGGAAACTAAATGTGCACCATTATCTCACCTCCTTTTTGATGACACCCTTAGTGAAGCTTCTTTGATTTATGATGAAATTTTAGAGAAGTAAAATTTACTCAGAAGATGGCAATGTCCATGGTGGAGTGATAAACACCAATAGTTCTAGCATTATCAGTTAATATGATATGAAGGGAGTGCTTGTGTCCCTGGAAAGTGTGCATACTGATTCAGATTTTGATTAGCACTTATCTTCATCCTCACCCCACTAGGTGACTTGCTCTGCAATGTGAATTCCCCTTGTCTCTGCTTGCTAAAACTATCAATGGCATCTCACTGCCATTAGGTAAAAATAAAACATGTTTAATATAGCTAACAAGCATCTGCATTATCTGATTTCTGCCTACCTCAGAGCTTTATGCCTTACCATGCTTGATCCTCATTTCATTCTTTCCAGATCTTTTTGGTTCCTCAGACATGTTATACTCTCTCCCGACACAAGATTTTTGAACAAGATGCTCCTTGTGTGTGTCCTTCTCTTAGCCTCTCTTTACTTGTGTATATCTACTCATTCTCCTGTTGCAAATTGAAAGATCTCTTCCTTAAGAGAGGCTTCCTTGATCTTCCAGATTAGATAATGTTAAAGACAAGCATTATGGGCGCCTGGGTGGCTCGGTCAGTTAACCCTATGACTCTCGATTTCGGCTCAGGTCATGACCTCAGAGTTTTGAGATCAGGCTCCACGCTGGTCGTAGAGTCTGCTTAATATCCTTTCACTCCCTTTCCCTCTGCCCCTACCCTTCTCCTTCTCCAAAATAAATAAAAGATGAAAACAACCTTTAACCCAAGTATGTCTTTTGCTTTTTATATAAGAAAGAGATCTTCTGGAGATAACCACTGGTGTGTTCCCATTGTACTTTTTATTTTTCCTGAACAGCACTCTGTATTCTCTCAAGCATCTGCCTTTCCATTTAAACCATATGTATCATGAGGGCAGGGACTATGTTTTCTTTACGGATGAATTCTTAGTTCTAGATCAGTGTTGGTACAAGAAAAAATCAAAATTTATTGACCAGCAGAGTGATCCCTCTTTCACCTCCTTGCCTGTTGAGTACCTACACAGATCTTCAAGATCAAACGCCATGTCTACATTGTCCTCTCCCCCATAATCAGATTTAATCCTTCTTTAATATTCTTGCATAGTAATAGCTGTTTTTCAATACATTTCAAGATCCATTAATGTTAGCAATTATACATCTAAAAATTATTACATTCTTCACATTGTATACTCCGTGTGTTTTGAGTTTATCTTATTCATGTTTGCTTTTGTTGCTAAACTGCAGGAGTTAGTAGGGGACCCAGACAGACAGCGTCTTTCAGGCACGGCATAACAATCTCTTTCTCTTGTTCTCAATCCCTCTCTGACTTCTTCCTTCTATCCTCCCTGAAAATTTTTGAACATGTTCACACTTAGTTTTTCTTGAAGATATGATAAGATGGAGTCTTGGAATCTCTTATCTACTCCTTTTCAAAATTTGTGGCAAGGAGAAACTTCTGACCAATAAGCTGCCTCATTTCTCTCTGAAAACACATTTTACCACGTGATCTGGGACTTCCTCAGTCTCTTAGTATAATAACAACAATTTCAAAATGTGAAATAAAATTCATATTAATGTGTATTGCATGATTCGTTATACTTTGGAGGTCTTTAAATAAGATTAAAAAACAAAAAAGATGCCTGCTCCTGAGACATGGCTGCCATTACCTGGGAGTCCCTTTCCATATTTCCATTTCTACTCTTTTGAGTAGATAGAAGACAGTGCATCTGAAGTTGGTGACTTGCAGAAGATACAAGGCAGCTGTGATATTTAGTAGGGGTCCCTCAGAAGCCGTGTTTACATTGTATTTTTCACAGGTATTCTGGCCATGGTCTTCACTACTTTTCCAGGGCTCACAACTGTAGCTGTAGGATTTGTATTTTATAGTCTTAATTTTTTTCTCCAACTTGCCAACAAAGAAGAGAATCACTTGTATTCTACTTCTGGCTGTCACCTTGGACATCTCCCCAAGCTTCATAGGCTAGTATATTTATGGCTACTTTCATCTAGAAGAGTCTGTAAGTTTATACGGAATGATAATGAGGTTGTAGCTTGGAAGTTGTAGGGAAGTTGTTAAGTGTTTGTCACATTGGATGAGCAAAGAAGTCCATTTGAAAAGCTCTAATTAAGTTGTCATAGTACGTACTGTGTGCTTACTTAGCGATCATTGCATATACGCATCAACAATTAATAGCCTTGTTTTAGCAAAGGGTGAAGATTTTAGAAGAACATGTGTTAATTTTTGCTGTGTCCTAAACCACAGAAGCAGGTTTGATGTGACACTGGTGGGTCTCACCCTCTGGCACAGAAGAATGCCGATGCCAGAAAAGGTTACTGCAAAACAATGTTTGCTCCATGGACACATTCAGCAGATTGTTCTTCCTCCAGTCAGACTGGCTTTACGGTAATAGCAATTTGAAGTGTTTCTTTCTGTTTCAATTACATTCCAACCGGGAAGACAGTCCTATGAAAGACACCTCCCTTAATGGCTTCCCCCAAATTTCACTTTGCATTTCTTAAGTACCAATTAAGTAATAACATAAGATTTCTTGTAAATTATCTGGAGAGTTTTCTCAAAAGATAAATTATGGATAGATTGCATTCTTCTTAGTAATATTAATAATGATGCCTGCCTAGAGGATGAATCACAATTGGTGATATAAGTCCTAGCTCTTAGTGCATATAATGCAATACTGAAAATGTTAGTACCTGGACTATAAAATTTGAAAATAATCTAAATCTTATAATCTAGGCAAAGCAGAAGAGAGACTAACTTTGGCTGTCTGGGTCTTTTGGGCTGTCTAGGCGTCACTTTTTTAAATTTTTTTTTAATTTCAGAAATCCAAAACTGAAAACAGGAACAGAGACCTTTAGAATGAAACATATATTAAATAATCTTTTTGGAAGTAAGTATATAAATGTTATAATTTATTTGGTAGAAAAGGGAGAAAAAAGCTAAGATGTGTCTGAAAAAATCCTTTTTTTCATATTCATCTCAAATTTATATATATTTAACACATTCCCTATATTTTTAAGTTTGACTATGAGATTTTAAGCACATTTATCTGTCAAGATTTCTATCTTGGGACATGCATCTTCAATGAGTTAGCTTCAGAATATGACATTTTTCTCACTGAATACTGACAATTCTCAAATGATGACTTTTGTTGAAAACTAGACCAGTCACTCAGAGGTCAAAATCACATCAAGGAGCCACACATGCTGTACGGAAATTGTCCTATACCTCCAAAAGCCAAAACAACATGAAACTCTCAGCAAGTTCATTAGTTTTCTATTTATGCTTCTTTAAAACCTCATCCATCTCTATTCCACCTGCTGATTTCATAGCATTACCTCAAGCTGCTGAAACAACCACATTCATCCCAAACTATCCAAAATAAATTTCATTTGTCTTCTGTAAGTAGAGTATATGTGCAAGTGTGACCATGAACAAAAGGGTATATATTGAAGGGATACACTCATTATTTAAACTTGCCCTTCTGAGTGAAAGTTCACATGATATGGGTGGGATGTAATACTCAATAGAATGTTTAATGTTGTAAACCTACCAATAATATATTGATTGACAAAGTATACAATAATTCTTCCAGAAAATACAATTGCAATATATATGTTTTTGAAAATAAAAAAAGGTTGAAAATGTGGACCAGCTGGCAAAAGACTTGACAGGATAATATTCCAGTTTTTAAGTTTCCATATTTATATTTTGTATTTTTTTAATTTTCTTTGGAATTATTGGAAAATGAAAGCTTCATCTCAGAGAATAAAAATAGTAGTATTTGGAAAAATATAATAGCAACTATCAGTGATTTCCCCATATGTTCTCATGAGAGCTACATAATGTAATGGATAGAAGTTACTTTGGAAACTGACCACTGAGAGCCTGATAAGTTTCTATGGGCCCCTGTTACCTAATTTATTCCTGTCACCTTTCTTCAAAGCCAGTGGACCTCTATTTTTCCCCCAGGAATCTCTTGGATAGCCTGTGTGTTAGTTTCTAATAATACATTCTTGTTTGTGACCTGAAGTACCGCAAGAATAACCTTTCCCAGGTTCCAATGACAACATGATAAATGTCTTGAATCTTTAGTAATTATTTTTGAAATGTGAATTAAGGCAATGTTTGCTCATGATTTCCCTTAAAAAAGAAAAAGAAAATATACAATTTCAGTTTACTGTTGTGCTGGAAAACCCTTGGGTCTTTTTTGGCTGTTTCAAATCTTCTTTCTTGGGGAGAGGGGTCTCCTATCCTTAGAGTGATGGTGGGCAGGAAATTCTGTAACCTCTGACAACCTTGTGGTCAAGAGTGGATCAGGGCCATGGGGTTGTGCTCACAAGGTGGCAAGAATGGGGATTAGTTGTAGTGTACCATTTGCTTTTGTAACTTTATAATTAGGAGTCAATTGAGTTAAGTGCTTGCTTAATAATTGGCCTCCAGACCAAAGGCAGGTTTCCCAAAACCAAGAAAATAAAAATCTGTATTCTACAGCATAGCATGTTTTAGAACAGGGTAGAAATCAGATCTCGCCTCACATAATGGCATTACTGTTTCTCTGTGGTGGCGTCTAACAAAGGTATCACACGGGCATGAACCAATGAAAGTAACATATTTCACTACAGTTAATTATCCTGATTTATCCCAAGAAACTAGGTTTTATTCTGTAATCTGTGAGGAAATCTGCTGTTCTAGCCCTAAATCCTTTCTTCAGCCAGGTGATTATCAAGTACATTTTTGTACAGGAGGGAATTAATGCCACATACGGCCTCAGCAGCTTTGACGGCAAAAAGGCCCGGACCTGTAATAACTTTTGTGCAGGGTATTGATTCCGAGAGCATGAGGGAGCCCACAGTCCCAGGGGCTTCCGGGGGCTTTCTATGCCCTTCTTTACCTTTTGTGTTCTACCACACTTCCACCTCCACTGTGAACCCTCGCATTAACTCTCCACAGGGGACCCCAGGTAACTCTGTACTGGTGTTACCACAGGCTGAGTAAAACCGTAGGTAAAAAGCCGGCCCCACAATGAAATCTGATTTTCAAGCCAGCAACAATCAATATGGCTTTAAAATTTGATAACACGGAACTTTGGCAGAAAATAATCGAGGTTTGCTGTAAAAGGCTGAGGCACATTTTCTCCTGACTCCATGGTTTGTTCCTTCCCTGTAGGTTACTTCAGTAGGCATATTTAGTGTGCTTGTGTATGTACACCCGATGTCTGTATGTGAGTGTGTGTCCGTGTGCATGTATTTGTGTGTGTGTGTGTGTGTGTGTGTGTGTGTGTGTGTTTCCAAGGCTGTACTTGCAAATATCTATCTGAGGGTGAATCAGAAAGCTTTTGTTGGAACCAGTGAGCATACTAGGCTGAGGGCTGGGGGTAAAGAGGGAGAAGTGAAGGGAGGGGGAAGGAAAGAGGGGGGCACAGCATATCCTGCTCCATGAATTTATTCAAAAGCATTTCAATCTGCGTGCACATCTTCATCACTTCAGCGATAATTAAATCTCAGCATCACAGGTGATGTCCTCACACAGTCTCTTTCCCGGGTTCCCACTGGGCCAATGAAGCAGGCCTCCCTGTGAGGCCTGTTAGCACAGATCAGGTGGTAATGTGGAGGGACAGATGAGCTTTAGCTGACAGATGGCAAGATGACCTGGAAAACCTGCCCCCTTTTCTAGGATCAGGCAGCAGCTGACAGGTATTATTTCATAAAATAACGTCTAAAAGGAATCGCCAGGGTCTTCGCATTAATCTGAGGCTGCAACCAGCCATGTAACGTTTATGTCAGAACAAATCTGTCTCTATGCAGGAGAGGGAAAGTGGTTTTTGATGAAGTTGTTCATAAATTTTAATATAATATGCCTGATGGTGTCAGATATAGTCTCATATCTCTTTTATATTTAAAGGCTCTAGTGAAACATAGAAATATTCAATCTTCAACAAGCTACTTTTAAATAACTAAAAAGTTAACCAAGGATACCTTACTGCCTCTCTCTCCCTCTCTCTCTCTTTTTTTTATATTTTCAATAAAGAACTGGTTCATCTGAGCTCCCTGTTTTTAAATGAAAATGATTTCAATGCCATGAAAAGCTCTTTGCCTGGGGTACCAAACAAAAGGAGTAAGGCTGTTGCAAAGTTGCTTTTATAGAAAACTTGCTTTCTGGAAAGGAGGAAACTTGCCCAAACCCACAAGTAAACAACAACGGCAGGAAGCCCCTGTCTTCTACATACATAAATAATATTTCACAACTTCTGGTGAAAAAAAAAAATCAACTACTAACTGGTTGGCAGAAATAACCCTTTCATTAAATGAGTTCTCCAGGCACCTGACATTTGAAAGTTTCAACCCAAATGAATATGCAGGGAATTCAACCACCTGGACGGGGTTTCGCTTTGTTTGCCCCATGTGTTATTCCCCCCAAAATGATGCAGTAAGCCGATGACTCAATTTGCATCTACTTACTAAATAGCAAACTTACCTAATTTTGCTCTACACACACACACAGAGTCCAATATTTCAACATCAGACTTCTCAATCTGCCAGGGAAAAATGTTGACATCTTTCTATTTGATTGTTACGAAACAAGGAGAACCACTTATAGCGATTGTGTTAAAGAAGAGAACTTTTCCTCTTCTAGACCTTTTGTGGTATGAGGTTGCTTCTCCAAGTACCTCTAAGGATAGGCATAAAGTGAATTCATGAACAGAACAGACGCACAAGTAACCTGGAGAGGCGTGTATTGCAGAGATGGACCATCTCCGCACACCTCATAATCACATTTTCACCTGCCCATCTGGTGCAGACCTGGGCTTATTAGTAAACGCACGAGATACAGAATCGTGCCATTTTTGTGTTTCGAAAACATATACTGAACACAATTTGCAAAAACAAGTGATGCCTTTAAAAATAAAAGCAGGAAAATACAAATTTCAACATGTTCCTTTTAAAAACTGAAATGAGTGAGGCATATGGGAAAATGTTTCAATCTACTTAGATACTTGTAAAGGACTACCTAGACTGAACCTCTCTCTAAACTACTAGTTTACCAAATGCAAAAAAAAAAATAATAATAATAATTAATTTAAAAAGGTGAATTCTCCATTTGGCATACAATAAAATAGAGGTTTAAAAGTATTCATGCAGATATCTTTAGTTCCTTATAACATGATCAAATTAAACCTTTAAAAAATTCCAAATGAATTTTATGAAAAATTTGATTGTTCTTAATCTACATTTAACATAGAATTAAATTACAAATTAACAAAATAAGTATCAAATTTAGATCTAATCATCATTTAAAAATACTCTTATCTGTAGCAATTAGGACTGATACTTAATTCTAAAAGTTGTGAGGAATTATTATAGAATTATACATACATATCACCTACCTAAATTAAATTTTAAAAAACACATTATTTCATTTAGTCAAAGCTTTTCCTTGTCTGAGTATCAAAATTTGCTCTATCTCTTCCATAAATCTCTTTGTAATACATTTAGAATTTCTAGTTTTCATTTCTTTGGAGTAGAGTGCAAATTCTATGATACACACAAAATAAATGAAGTGCAGAATCCTCCTGTTTTTTGGGGTTTCTTTAAGATTTTCTTTTTCAACTTGTTACTGTTGTCTTGCCCATACCTAATTTGGAGTAATTTCTTTCAGCAACTCATTTATCAAGTCTTTCCAAAGCATTCACCTTTGGTGTTCATACAAACAATAGCTTCCTTTCTTTGAACATTCTTATGTCATTAGTTCATATAATACTGAATTAAATCATATATTTCTATTGAATTAAATCATGTATTTCTATACATAAAAATGATATAACTAGTTTGGGGGGAAAAAATGAAAATGTTCCTTTATAACCACTCCACTCAACTGTGAGGCACAAAATAGTTAAGACATACCAGAAAGTGGAATATTAGCTGTGAGCATTTAGCTTAGTATAGACTACAGTACATTTTAGAAAGAAAAGGGTAAGCTAATCTTTGAAGCATCTAAGTGAGGCTGTTGAAGAGATTTTCTGAATATCTATTTATTTGTGTACATATGTGTGTGTGTGTGTGTGTGTGTGTGTGTGTGTGTGTGTGTGTTTATCCTCATTCTTAGAAAATCCCATGGCTGTTTTCTTGTCTACTCAATAACATCCCACCTGACAATGTGTATATTCTCACACCCCATGATAAGGGTAGAGGCAAAAGAATTGGATGGCAGTTAAGAATTCAACCTTTTTCTCTCACTTTTATAATAAGTATTACTAGGGTGTTTTTAATTTTTCCTACTTTGGAAACATCTATTCTTTTTTATTAATGGCCTAGTGTTGTGCCTGCTTCACACCTGGTCATTAGTGAGGCACTAGCTATATGAGCTTAGGCTCATATGTGTTAGTTTTTTTCATCTAAAATGTGTGATAGTTTTTTCATCTAAAATGCCAATGATAACAAAACATCAACTTATTTTATGAATTCTGTGAATTAATAAATGCAAAAAGCATGGACGTGGCCCATAGTGGGTGTTCAGTAATTGGCATTCATATTATCAATATTCTTAAAATTGAGTCACTATTCTTTTTAAGTATAAAGTCATCAAAGATAAGATCTGATGACAGATGTTAAGGAAATTCCTGAACTGAGACTCTTACATCCTGTTTAATTCTTCAAAAACCTTTACTACCTGTTAGCAGTTGTTAAAAACATTTAAGTAAAAATTACGTTCCCTCAAAATTCATAGGTGTTCCTAAATTACCTTAATTAAGTCAATGAAATTCCTCTATTGCAAAAAGAAATGTGTAATTCTTACGTTGTTTCTTTTGCAACTCATCTTTTCCTATTGATTAATGTTTTATAATTATTCTGATTAAATATTATATTATATGGCAAGGTAATGAGATTGTTATGTATGGACTTGTGTTCTGGAATAGATAAGCTCTGTGCAAAATTATAAGATGATTTGGCCATTTAGAACAGAGATAAATGTATGCACAAGGTGTCTTTCCATAATATTTTTGTTTGTTTCCCGATGACCCTTTTTGGGCACATGGGGAAAGAAAAACAGTACAAAGGATCAACCCCAGTCTATTCCTTCTACATATTTCACTTTTTTGTTACCTGAAGAAAAGTCTATTTTTTAATAAGAGAACTTCTTGAACATGGGTCATCAGTAGGCATTGATTTTTTTTCTTCCTTCTAATCCAAGACAATTGTGCTTTTTTTCCCCTATAGGTCTTACAAAAAGTTCATTCCTCAACTGCAGAACAAACTCTAAGTTAAAAAAAAAAAAAAAAAAAAAAAACACAACTTTTTGACATACCGCATGTTCTTCTGGGTCAGAGTGAATACACATAGCACATTCAGCCATATCTATTTAGATTTTTAATGATTCTCTTCCTTGGAAAAACCCATGGCCATTTTTGGTCTACTTAATAATATCCCACTCTGTGTTGGTGGCTGAGTGGTTTCAGCTTGTAATACACATCAAGAGGAATTCATCCGCATTTCCTCTCCTCATCGATAATGTGAATTACATCATGTATGTTGTAAGGAAACCATTCATTTTTTATGCTTGGCCATAAACAAGACCATGACAATGATTAGAGTTGAATATGAACATTAAGAAGTCCCAAGAAACAATAGAGAGGAAGTATTTATTTATGTAGTTCAGAGCATTAACACTATGTTCCCCTGTCAAAGATGGCCGCTGAGACTGAGATGGTCTCAGCCTGGTGCTTAAGCTTCTATCTCCTCTGGACTCTTACCATTAATACAAACATTGATTGGAGAAAACCTAAAAAGGCTATATCGGTGTGTGCCTAAAGACATCTTCTAAGCCAAAATTACTTTTGCTTGATTAATCAGTCTATTTTATCTGGTGCAAATTAAGTGGCTTAGGTTTAGGAGAAATACAGGGCACTTCAAAATTATTCTGTGAGTTTGGTGGCTGAGAGTCAGAAAGTTATCTTGCAGGCTTGATAATGGTTACACTGAGTGTCCCATGATTTGAGAAAGGGAACTATTACTGTAATTCCACCTCCTTTAGTACAGAAAAAACACGGATACACATCTTGAATACATTCAGGTAATTTTAGTAATCAGTGTGCATTTTGGTGAAATGCCATCCAGTAGGAGTGTCCAAAAAATTAAAAAAAAAGACATTTCAATGTCCATAGAAAAACTCTCAACACATATGCCTTCACTTATAAGTTTAGCTATTATTTGGATAAAATAAAGTGAATTTTAACTTCAGTACTCTAAAAGTTGAGTGGCCTTAGCTCAACCGTGCTGAGTTACAGTTAGGCGACAGCAAACATTTTGGTTGACTCTTTTTTTTTTTTTTTAGCTGAATCTTCTCCACTAATCTATTTATCTTCTCTTCATAGGTTGTACATAAAACTTGATGCCCTCAATCATTGTAAATAACTGCACATGTCAATCTGAAATAGCCTTGGATTGGGGCAGAACTCCTCTTCTCTGTGTGGTTAGAAAGCACATGCTTGACCTCTGTGAGCTCTGTTTCTTCACTGTGGTTTATATAAAAACCTCAGATTGGGAGATTTCTGAAGCAGCCATCAATTTTAAATAGTGAATTATGAGAAGCTTCTCTCCAGGTAAAATAAAATGGTAGCCTAGAGCTTCTATCAAATGCCTTACAATATTGACATTTGTAGAATGAAATAAAAAAATCTCTTTTTCTATAAAGCCACATCTTCTTATTCAATTGTCTATGGAATGGATATTAGGGGAAAAGTTTTTTTCTCTGAAATGTTTTAAAGCTCTTTTTTCTTTCTTTCTTTCTTTCTTTCTTTCTTTCTTTCTTTCTTTCACTTCTTCTTCTTCTTCTTCTTCTTCTTCTTCTTCTTCTTTTCTTTTTTAAATAATGGGATAATGGGATAAGGTACATCCAGATAGGTTAGGTTTAATTCTGTTTGAAGGCAACTGAATGAAGGAGCAGTAGACCTTTCAAGGGACTTCCATGCCTTCCATTATGCTTACTTACAAATAAATCCAGATGATAGCGTACAACAGAAGTATGCTTCAAATACGGGTGATTCCTGAATGACGCCAGGAAAAGAGGCAGCTATTTTGGAATACCCAAACTCTTTTTCGAATTTTACTTATGCAGGTGGGTTATATTCCCCTACTATGTAGTTAGCAGCATTTTTTTTTTTTAACTCTAAAACACATAGGCCTTTTTGCCTGAGTTAAATTTGTTTCCTTAGCTGGTAAAGCTTTTCCTTTCCATATGGTCAGGATAGCTAATTTAGTTTGTCTCTGAGGTGGCCAACATTATAGTGTGGTATCATAGAATATAAAAATAAAAGAAGGTATGAAAACCTTATTCTAAAAATGAAATAAAAACAGATGGGACATACGTTTCTAACGTATTTAATTTGCATCGTCTTTTTCTCCTTTTAAAGTTCTTGTGGACCAATCTTGCAAAAAGGCAAAACAAACCCTAAACACTCCAGTTCCATGCCAGCAAGCTGCCAGGCTGATCTTTTTATCTCCATCAACTCCATGAAAAATCAACGAAGAGAAAAAAAAAATCAAAACCTGTGTGTTTAAATGTCCTGAAATTTTTAAAATAAAATTCTAAAATAAAATTCGTAGACTATTTTTCACTTACATACTGTGCAACTATTTCCAAGTGGAAGCATAGTCATCTGCAAGGTTGAATTACCTCAGGGATCCTGATGATGACCTTTCTTTTGCCACATGGGGACAGCAAGAACCTTCCTGGGTGACCCCAGAAGAGCACGCAGGTGGCCGCGAGTTTCAGTTTCCTCTCCATACTTTTCCTTTCTTTAAAGCTGTTATAAAGACTTCATCATTCACTCCAAGACACAGTCTCGTACATCCTGCCCCTAGAATCCCGATTTCATCAGATTTGCCCACTGTAACTTGTTTAGTAACTCAGTGTGCAATATACCTTGTGGTCTTGTAGCAGCTACCATATGCGAATAAGACTAGGTCTGTGTGATGTCAAAGCAAATGAATTGGTAGGCAAAATAATTTAGACACATAATTACTGGTTTTGTCTGAACAACTGGCTTAACTGTTTTTTTTTTTTCCTACAGTTTCCTGAATCAACTCCCCCCCGCCGCCCCTTTAAATCAAATCAACACACTAGAGAATTGCTTTAGAACTGCAAGGATTTGGCTCAATATAGAATACGTGACAAATTATTTTGTATACTTTTCATGTTTGGCATAATTCCTTTTTAAAGAGCACTTCTGTGAGAGATGGTTTGGATCTGCCATAGGGTTATAGTTGCATTATTAGAATAGAAGATTTCCAAATATAATTCTTTTCTGACACTAAAACATTTTAATTTTATTACTGACCTCAAGGATACTTTTTCTGCTGAAGGCTATCCATAGTTTTTAATTAAAGATGCATTCAAATAAAAACATTGCCAGATTACTGCTATATAAATGAGCCAAAATACCTGCTTGAGTAAAACATTTTATTTTCTTCAATTTTCCATAAGAAAATTTTAAAAAGGTTAATAGAGGTGGCAATGACAATCATAAATTATTTGTCATCAGAAGAAAACTTTGAGGCCTTCTTAGGCAAATATTCTAATAGTTCTGGCTCAAAAAGGCTTTATCTATTTTAAATGTGTTCTTTTTTCTCTCCCTAGCATCATTCAAAACTGTTTTTTAAAAAAACTTTATTGATTACTGGAACAAGGAAGTAAATTGTGGGCTGATAAGCTTCTTTAGTATCATCTGCAGCCTTGATACAAATGCAGGTAATACTTGAAGGAAGGAAAATTAAACCACGGCTGGAGTTACCGATCCTTGGTGATATTTTCTCACAATGCTGGATAGCTTAGTTTTTCTTTTCTCACTTTAGGATGTTTACCAAACAAATTTTATATAGTACATTAGAAAAATACTTATACTGGTTATAATCAGAACTGAAGACTTAAGCAAATGCTTTTTGGTCAGTGTCTTGCATCTGACTCTGTCTTTTCTATAGAAACCCTCAAACCGAGAGAGAGTAAGTGAGCAGCCACAGACAAGACAGAAGCCACGAGTAGAACTTGAAGCTCCCTGGACTCCTCCCAATTTCTGAAAGATGTCAATATTTCCTTTGCAAACGAGCATGAGGAGAATTCTGTTCTTAGTTGGTGTTATGAATTGAATGAGTTGCCCCCTCCCCAGATATGTTGAAATAGCAATCCCTAGTACCTCAGAATGTGACGTTATTTGGGAGAAGAATCTTTATAAAGTTAATTGAGTTAAAAGGAGGTTGTTAGGGCAGGTCCTGATCCACTATGACTGATATCCTTATCAAAAGTGGAAATCTGGACACAGAAACAGACACAAAGAGAAAACACTATGTAGTACGACCCACAGGGAGAGTGTCACGTGACAAGGCAGAGGTTTGAGATACGGAGCTGGGAGTCAAGGGATGTCAGACTCTTAGCAATCCACTAGAAACCAGAAGAGGCAAAGAAGGATTCCTTCAGTTTTCAAAGGGATCATGGCCCCAGTGACCCCTTGTTTTCTAACTTCTACCCTCCAGAACTGTGCTTCATTAAGTTGCTGTTGTTTTAAGGCACCAGTTTGTGCTACTTTGTTTCAGCAGCCCTGGGAAACTAATACAGATGGTGAAACTAGTGCCCCTGAGGATAATCTCTCTGAGGAGAGGAGAGGAGAGGAGAGGAGAGGAGAGGAGAGGAGGGGAAAGGGGAAAGAGTTCTAAAGAAGTGAAGCATCCATGCAAATGGTCAGGAGTACTTTCAAAAAAAGTAAGGAAAAGATACCAAGAAAGGTACCAAAAAGGATGGATTGCTTATTTTGCTAAATTGAAAATCAACTCTCATTTGTTATCTCTTCCTTTTAATGTTTTTTTTTAACAAACCGTCCAAACTTTTCAAAACACGGCATGCTCAATGAGAAAAGAATCAATTGTTAGGAAACACTGGCATGGCTAAAACTGGTGAAGGGTGGGGTGACTGTGACATCATCCAATTTCAGGGAAAATTGTGGAAGAAAGCTAAAGGATGGTCAGAGTCTATCGTGAGCGGGTGTCTGTAAATCACTGTGTAAACACCCAGGAACCGCTCCCCCAAAGTCAAGAACCAGTCAAGCAGTACCAGCTGTAAAAATGGAAGTGTGCAGGAAGTGGAGGATTCCTCTAACAGCTGTTGGGGCCATTAAAAATGAAAAGTAAATCCAAACTGGCAATATAAGAGATTTATTTTTCTACATTAACCCTGACAGCAACTGCCAATTTTTTTTTCAGTCTTTTGCCACACAAGTACCTTTCAAGGGGCGTAAGAATCAGCGCCAACTGCAAAAGCAGCAATAGGTGGAAAAATTGGGATTAAGACAATTTAATATTGATGGCAAGCATCCAATAAGATGAGGGTGAAGAAAGGAACATGAGAAGTCAAAGCTGGCAGGAATGCATCAACTTTCCCCAGGAAAATAGAATCATCTGGGGAGACTGAAGTGCATCTTAAAATCACAGGAGAACCAAACAATTCTCTATAAGTAATATCATACTTTGCAAAATAAGGAGCTTAAACGAAGATCTCACTATATTATGAAGTAGAATTTAAGTAAATGGAAACTACCACAAGTTTTGTTTGTTTTGTTTTTGTTTTTGTTTTTGTTTTTTCAAAATATAAGGACCAAGATGTCAGATCTTTTCATGCTCTAGACACAGAAGATATGGGGAAATACAGCTTCCCTTAATTTATGTCAAGGGCTATCTGTTTGCCAGGCAAATTGTTAAGAGAGGCTGACTTTTTAACCATTCAGAGCTATACTTCTATTATAAATTGATTAGTGTGTTAAATCTTCCATTCTATCTCCCCTCTTTCCTTCATTATTTCCCAATTCTGTTTGTTAGCCCTGGTATAAAGTTTTCATCCCAGGATCATGAGTCCACACATTTGTCTCTTTGTAAGTTAGAGTCTTAGAATTTAGAGATGGAAGGAATCCTGGAGATCATTTACTTTAATGACTTAATTTTATTTATACACAAAGAAGCAGTGAAACAATTTAACTAGAGAAAAGATAGAATTATGTGTATGGGCTTTGGCCATCAACAGTCTTGGATCAAATCTGCCTTCACTACTTGCTCAATTATGTCTATCACATTTCTCATCACATCAATTCAATATATCATCCAAACAAGGACACTCTTGAGGGTAAAAAGAGGATGCAAATAAGTATGCCGAGACAATGGGGATAAAGCGAGGCTATCCCTGAAAACTAGACTTATAGTCACTTTTATTGTCAAGATGCTATGGACATCACAGGGTAGGTGTGAGGATCAAATGAAACACTGTATGTAAATCACCCATGCAACAAATCAATGGTAGCTATTAAACAATTGGCCCATGGTCAGTCTATATGTTTGTAACAAAGCCAGAAAAGGAAAACACAAAGTAACATTCTTTCCACTATACTACATTGTTACTTTAAACAGAGCAGATTAAGCAGGAGACTAATAAGAAGCAGAGTACTAACATATCATTATAATATATTAGTACTCCTTATTAATCGACTTAATCTGTTTTGCTTACACGATCACATGCATATTCACTTCTCCAATTACATTAGATCTGCTCAAAGGCCGTAATCAGAGGTCTGTGTATTTATCTTCATTCTTTCCTCTACTGTTTTTGGTTTTTTTTTGCAAAGTACCTAGTATAAATTTGTGCATAAAGCAGGTCCTTACAAAAATGGGCAATTTTTTTCTTCTTGCTTTATTCCACTGCATATTTTTGAGGACTGCAAATGAGCACCCAGTTCTTGGCACCATGAATATCTGTTTAGTGGATGTGGACTAAGAACCTCTTTAAAGTGTACCTGCCTATATTGACTTCCTACACCTCTTTGAAAAACACAGAGCCATTCTGTTTCCCTACTCAAGCATTTTGAAGCACACGTATCTTCTCTAAGGAGGAAAATCTTGTCATTTGGATTCCTTGATCTTCAATTTAACTTTTATAAGAATTTTTGGTCATTCACTCCTCTCTAGAGTTGACAATATGTCTTTGCAGAAGACAAAACAAGGAAGAAAATAAGAAATTCAGATTTTTTTTTCAGGACGCTAAAAAGAGAATTTCGTAAACCAGGCCACAGTGAAGCTGACTATTTATACAATGGCTGGCAATGGCCTTGTTAATGATCAGCATGAATCATTTCACTGTGGCTTCAACTGCAGCCTTGATCAGTACCAACAGGCAAAATGTGCATTTAGAGGAGGATTTACTCATGGCGTGGTGCACACACTGAGTTCTCAACTCTCACTCTTACATGTACTTTTGTTATGTGTATCAGAGACTTGTATGCACATGAGATAATCAATCTTCTCTGCTTTTAATCTTCATCTATTTGGAAATCAAAATTTCCAAAACAAGCCATCGAGGTTGCTATAACTTGGGAATTTTTGACATCTCCATTCTATTAAAAAACAAAACCAGATATCAACCAAGTCATGGTTCCAAGGTTCATTATGTGTACCATCATATAGTGTGCCTATTCCCTTCCATATTTTAAATTATCCGACTTACAAACTGTAACATTTATCACTTATCTGCTCTATTTCTCCTGTGCAGTCAAATTCCAATACTTCCGAGATCGATTATCTTGTTTGTGAATATAATTCCAGTCCTTGACTTCATTCCCTCAAGCAACCTGACTCTAGGGCATTTCTTTCTCTTCAATCTCTGCTGGAGGGCAGCAGTGGAGGGAGAAGAAGATAAAACGCATCAATCAATGTTTCTACTTTTAGCAGAACTAGTAAAGGATGGTGTACAAGAAGATGTTGAAAAAACTAGCTAAAATGATACTTTTGAGTGATTTGAGGTTTTCATTGATTTTGAATATATCTTTTTCTCTAAGGCACTACGGGTGACTATGGCTCTTTTATAAACTACCCCTGTTATCAGAGAGAGAAGTCAGAACAGAAAGGAAAATGAGTTTGATACACTGCATTACCATTTTGGATAGATAACTGGGAATTGACCTCAATATGCCACGAGGTAACGTGGATACATAACATTAGCCTTAATACCAAACCAGATTTATAGAAAAGTATCTTTATTTCTTAAAGTTTTAGAAGTACTTTAATATCTGTTTAATAAACTGCTTAATACCTCCAGACTCAAGAGTGGCTTTGAGCTTCCAATCACCCACAAATTATTTCTAAAAGATCTTAGAAATTGGGCTTTATGATCTCATTTTCGCATTAGTCACTATTACCAGATCACCTGCTTTGTTGAACTAAAACGTATCTCCCAAAGACACAGATCCAAACCCACGGTTCAGGGGAACCTTCAACATTCTGATAAATCTTAGTACATAATGCTTGTTTGTTTTCCTTTCTATATTTATCTTCCAGGCTATTTCTAAAGCTAGAGTTATCTAGTCATTAGATATTATGATATAATGAGTATATTAAATTAATTATTATTGTTTAACTGGAGATAATACTTTGGTATGTTTGTTGTGAAAGGAAAAGTTACCAGAAAGATTTAAAGTAGATATATAAAAGGCAATTTTTAAGGATTATTCCAGGAATTAGCCTTTGAGAAATGCACTGAGAAGACTGAAGTATAAAAGTACTAAAGTCATGATTGGAAGAGTTATGAAGCAAAGTCATATGTGTATATATATTTACATATATATACATATGTTTATGTTCTAACATATATTTATGTGTATACATATATTTATGTGTATACATATATGCCATTAATACCTTCCTAATTTATTGCTCTAAAATTAATGTAAAACCCTAACTCAAACCTCTTTGACATTCTAGTTGTAATATTAATTATCATAAAACTATATAGCCATTAAATCATTTTTCAAAAAATATTTAGTGATTTGGAAATTTCATACTCCAAATTTAGGGAAAGAAAATCAGAAAACAAAATTATCTATAGGATCTTAATTTATAAGATAAAAATAGGTATCTAAAGAAAAAGGTAGAAAGGAAAAACATAACTTTATTATGTAATATATTTAATAATGGATGCTTTGAAAACAGTTATTTGTACGTTTTTTCTCTGGTTTTCCTAAAGTAATCATGTGTTACAAAATAATATCTTTCTTAATCACAAAGAAAAATTACTGAAACTGTGTTAGCAATTTTTTGTTCTTGACGTTTCCAGAGTTATTTTTTAAAGTATGTTAATTGGAACAAGAAACTAGTATAAATGATCACTAACATTTCTTCCTATATTAAATTCTGCTGTACTGTATAC
This sequence comes from Enhydra lutris kenyoni, assembly GCF_002288905.1. Classification (NCBI taxonomy): domain Eukaryota; kingdom Metazoa; phylum Chordata; class Mammalia; order Carnivora; family Mustelidae; genus Enhydra; species Enhydra lutris. Next base: position 87,887,703 of record NW_019154085.1, read on the forward strand.
AACTTCATTAGTTAAATATTGGCTATACATTAAAAAAGTATTTATTCTTTATAGGATTACAATTTTATCCAAATGTTTTAAGACACAGTTTATTAAAATTATCCTCTCTTTGAAAATTTTATTAGATGTCAGGGAAAGTAGTCCATATATGCCATTTATAAATGAAATCCAAAACTTGTCCTTCCCCCATAAGAGAGCAGAATCTCATGTTAATGCCAAGCAAATGGGCTGGTATTCTTCAGTTTATGGCTTCCAGAGGAAACTATTTCAAAGGGATTATAGGAAAATATTTGCCATTACCAACAATACGAAAAACAGTATTTAGGGGTTGGCAATCTGACCTTAATGCATATATATGTAATCTAAAAAGCAAAGAAATAATGCTTTTCAAGAGTGGGAAAGTATGTTTTATTAAATTAGATTTTCAACATTTCAAAATATTCACCTAAGACTAAGATCGGTTACACCTTTTTTTATAAGCTCAAAAAAATACATTAAAAAGTGAGAGAGTTGTAGTGAGAAGAAAATGGGGAATAATTAAAATACTAAATTAAATTATTAAAATATTATCATAATGTTAATAGATTTCCTGTGATATATCTTTTAAAAGTAATCTAATTAAGATCAGATTTTCTAATGCTTAATATTAGCCTCCATGGTATATGTTCATTCCTGAATTTTTTTCTGTGTGTTCTAAGTCTTAACACATATATACTTGAAATTAATGAAAATAAATGCCCTTAGCCCATGGTCTAGAAAACCCCCCTCACAGTCAAGGATTGTGATTTTAAGAACCTCATACATGCCAGACACAATAGGCCTCAATGAGTGAATTCTATTCAATGACGATTGATAGACTTGAACATTGTTCAGGAGGTATTATCAGGGACAAGCCACAAACCATCCAAATGACGTAAAACCCAAATTTACAAATTTATATAGACTGCTCTGGGAATGAGGAATTTTGGTTAATTGATTTTCCTGATTAGCTTAAAGTGAATGAAAAGCTTTTTTACTCTTCTGTCCTGAACTTAAACTTATCTTCAAAATGCTTTAGTCCAACTCTCCAGTTTTAGCATTCTAAAGGGTTCATATTGGAAGGGATCTATAATATGAAAAGTCATGCAGTGCCTAGCAATCACGAGTTTAAAGATCCGTTTCGATTATCCAATGGAAAATGTGGACGTTGCACATATCAGAAAGGAAAATGGGCGAATATGCACTTTAGGTCCTACCGAATGTGCGTTTGTTCTTTCTTTTCATAATAGACTTAAAATTGTGAACTTGTTCTGTTGTTATTTGCCAACAGGTTTTCTTTAAAGCAGGGTTTGCGCTTTTCCAAGGAACTCCCAGCTCCAAGCACTCATCAACAAGAAAAATAAAATCCATTTAATCAATGTTTGGAGAAGTTGGGTTCTTAGTCGGCGTTTCACTGTTCTTGGCTTCCAGAATGAACTCCTTAGAGCCAGAGTGCTGATAGAAGTTTTCAGTAGGAACACTTAACCATGGCAGTGGTATCAGTGAGTTTGCTGTCTTTACCTAAAGTCTGCACAATTTCCATTCTTTCTTAAAGAAACAGCATCTTCAACTTTCACAGGGCAGTCTAAAGTTTCATTTCTAAATCACGGGAGCTCCAGCGAGGTCATGGCTTTATGCATGTCACCACTGGATACTCTGGCACTGTTGTTCTAACACCGAGTGAGCTGCACAGTTTCCCCTCAGCATTCCACATGTGCAAGAGAGTATATTTTTCTTAGTTCCTAAGTGCTTGGCAGAACTCTGATTCCCAAGGTATTTGGGCTATGTTGTTCTGAATTTTCATCACCAATCAGATTACTTACTTTCAGACCATAAAAAGTCACAAAAAAGAATTTGGAAAACTCATATTTAATAGGGCTCTAGGGAGGAATGGCAGGATGAGAAGTGAAGAGAGGAGGAGAGGCCAATGACATTTCCAAACACCAGTAGGTAGAGAGTTTTAATTCTAGCATAATGCTAATAATACAATTAATAGTAGTACACACAGTTTAGTGTGACCGTGCTGAACATTAGCCTTAAAGTTAAATAAGCATCTGGCTTTTAGAAAATATAAATTTTGTCATATTATCAGTACTTGCCAGGAAATAATTTAGAATACATTGTAAGGTATACATCTATGTGTATACAACACATCCAGCCACATTTCCTTTCTGTCTAACTTGTGGCTGTTCATTGCTTTATTTTACAAATTTGGATCCCTGAGTGATTCTTCCTTGTAGTCAAGTTGTGATGGCCTTCATCTGTTAATCTTTGCTCCCTTTTAGTCATTAATTCTTTTGGCAAATATTCATTAACAGTATTAAATTCTGAGATTATGCAAATGGAGAAGGTATTGTACCTGTCCTAGAGAAGTCATTAATCTGGTGGGGGAGAACAACTTTTCTTTTTTCTTTCTTTTTTTTTTTTTTTTAAAGATTTTATTTTTATTCATTTGACAGAGAGAGAGAGAGAGAGAGATCACAAGTAGGCAGAGAGGCAGGTAGAGAGAGGGGGAAGCAGGCTAACCGCTGAGCAGAGAGCCCGATGCGGGGCTCGATCCCAGGACCCTGAGATCATGACCTGAACTGAAGGCAGAGGCTTAACCCACTGAGCCACCCAGGCGCCCCAAGAACAGCTCTTTCAATAGGTAGCTACTCTGGCCACAGAGTAGGTTGATTCTCTCATGTGTAAGAGTTACTGTTCCACTCCCAAACAGGATCATCTCCATAGAGGATCAGGCAGGGTTGGTGGGAGGAGGGGGGTTGTTATGGAGAAAGGAATGGGATGGGAGGTTGGCGAAAGCAGGCATCTACTAATGGCGGCACTACGTAACATGTCACATTCCAATAACAACATCCCATAATCCACCTATAATATTTTTATAACCCATTTTTTTAAAGTAAGAAATGAGCAACATGTTCCCTTTTAGGAAATATGTTCTTTCTTACCCACTGGCTTTTATTTCACCTATTATAATGGATTTCAACAACTTAATTTGCAGTGCCCTTTGCCAACTGTTTGAGAAGTAACACAATTATAAACTCAGCTATATGTGATTAACAGGATAATTTTACCTCATAGATACACAACATTTGGGATTTATTGTTATGGGACTATTTTTAAGAGCTAACCATGACTCTAATAACAGTTTAACCTCAGTAAAATGGTTTTGCAGCTTTGCTAGGTCTAAAGAATGTTTCATCTATTTTATTTATTTATTTATTTTTTTAAAGGTTTTTTTTTTTTAATTTTATTTATTTGACAGACAGAGATCACAAGTAGGTAGAGAGTCAGGGATAGAGAGAGAGAGGGGGAAGCAGGCTCCCCGCGGAGCAGAGAGCCTGATGCGGGACTCAATCCCAGGGCCCTGAGATCATGACCTGAGCCGAAGGCAGAGGCTTTAACCCACTGAGCCACCCAGGCACCCCAAGAATGTTTCATCTATTTGGGATTTCTTGTTCATGAATAAGTCAATTATTATTATGTTTTACTCTTTCATCAGGAGACATAGAACTTCATTAATGATAAAGTTAGCATGGTAAATCACTTTTTTAAAAGGAGAAAATATCCCAAACTAGGTGCTATATATCATTTTTACTCCTTCTTCAATGCCAATCTCAAGTTGATGTGCTCATCATAGACTTTTCCTAGATTACCATCAAGATTGATTGATCTTTCCCCTTGTCATCTCATGTCACTCTATACATTTCTGTTATATTTTTATGAGAGGCAGCAAATAGGATGGTTAAGTGAATGAATTCTTGAAACACACTACCTGGTTTTGAATCCTGGTTCTGCCACTTTAATATTTGTGTTCTTTTAAGCAAATTTTATCATCATTCTGTCCCAATTTCCTCATCTAAAAAATAGGAGAATAGCAATACCTGACTAACAAGGTCTTGAATATTAGATGAATAAGCATATAAAAGAAGTTATAAAGTTATCTGGCATATAAATAGTCCTGGGAAAGTATGTGCTACTTCTCTCTCTCTCTCTCTCTCTCTATATATATATATATCTTTTTTTTTAATACAGTTGTTTGTTCAAGTGTGTAGCTCTCTCAGTAGGGTATGCTTTATTTAATACCAAGAGTATGTCATTTGTTTTGTATACTAAACCTTTCAAACTCTCTTAAAAATGGTAGGCGTTTGGGGCGCCTGGGTGGCTCAGTGGGTTAAGCCTCTGCCTTCAGCTCAGGTCATGATCCCAGGGTCCTGGAATCGAGCCCCACGTCAGGCTCTCTACTCAGCAGGGAGCCTGCTTCTCCCTCGCTCTCTGCCTGCCTCTCTGCCTGCTTCTGCCTACTTGTGATTTCCTCTCTGTCAAATGAATAAATTAAAAAAAAAAAGGTAGGTGTTTAATAAATACTAACTGATATAATGTTGGGATTGAAGACTCTAAGGAGGCCCATGAATGAGCTTCAGGAATTCCACAACTTTAAATTCTTTTTTTTTTTAAGATTTTATTTATTTATTTGACAAAGAGAGAGAGAGAGAGATCACAAGTAGACAGAGAGGGGAAGAAGCAGGCCCCTGCTGAGCAGAGAGCCCAAATGGGCCTTGATCCCAGGACCCTGAGATCATGATCTGAGCTGAAGGGAGACGCTTAACCCACTGAGACACCCAGGTGCCCCAACAACTTGAAATTCTTTATGTGCATTTTTTTCTGAGGCAAATATTCATACCATTCATCAAATTCTTTTTTTTTTTTAAGATTTTATTTATTTATTTGACAGAGAGAGATCACAAGTAGACAGAGAGGCAGGCAGAGAGAGAGAGAGAGAGAGAGGGAAGCAGGCTCCCTGCTGAGCAGAGAGCCCGACACGGGACTCGATCCCAGGACCCTGAGATCATGACCTGAGCCGAAGGCAGCGGCTTAACCCACTGAGCCACCCAGGCGACCCATCCATTCATCAAATTCTTAATTAAATTATGTATAAAAGTTCTAAGGAAAGAATCTTCTAAACCTTAACAACAATTAAAAAATTTCTGAGTCCATTTGGAATGTGTAATTTAAAAATTATATAAGAACTTACCAAAAACCCAAAGTAATGTGGTGTCTTCACTATTTCCTTTGTTCATCTTAATTTATCCATAAGCAATTTTTGAAATTCAAATTTATACACACACACATACATATACCTGAATTAACTAACAGCTGGGATGGTATTGGTGAAACAGAATATTTAGTCCTTGTTCTTGAAAGACTAATGGTATTTTTGTGAAAGTCAAAGGAATAAAATTAACTGTTTGGGCTAAGAAATAAACCATTAAGTCACTTCTGGATACATTCCTGGTAATAGATGCACAAATTGAAAGCTTTCATTGAAGACTTCAGCTCTGGCAGTACACAGATAAATGATTGCTTTAGAGTAGCTCACCAGAAATATCATAAAATAGTTGACCGAGTGTACCATTTGTTAAAATGCCATGTTTCAATCAAAGACAAATTTCTCAAAACAAGGATTTGAAGCCCTATCTTTCATAAACCTATTAGTCAAAATTCCAACTTTCACATTGAGCCTGCACTGTTCCTTGAACTGATTTTTAAGCTAGCCTTGGGGGAAAAAAAGAAAAAAAAAAGAAAAATGGAATGTCGGGTTTAGTGCCTAAACTGCTACTAAACCAACTAAATCTGTATTTATCTATGCTGAATGTATTTATTTCTTTTTTAAATTTTTATTTATTTATTTGAGAGAGAGAGCACAAGTAAGGAGAGCAGCAGAGAGAAAGGGAGAATCGGGCTCCCCACTGAGCAGGGAGCCTGATGCAGTACTCAATCCCAGGACCCTAAGATCATGACCTGAGCCGAAGGCAGATGCTTAACCAACGGAGCCACCCAAGCACCCCTGAATGTACTGATTTCTATTGTATCCATGTGAGTGTGTGTGGGGAGAGGGATGGGGATGGATATGCCAGCTTAGAATCTCATATAGAAACTCCAGAGATCACTGAATAATATACAAAACTCTTTCTTCATTGTTAGAGAAGAGATTCTCACCAAGTAATCCTCATTTGTTATATGTCTTTCAGAAATTTACTTAATCAATGATTCTTTATTACTTTCTATGTCTAATAACATTCTTCATCATAAGCAGACTAAAATAGGTTTCTATAGTACCAAAACACCACTACCACAAACAACAAACAACAAATAAATGAAAACAGCTTCTTCCTCCTACCAATAACCTACTCTCCCAAATTAAGCAAAGGATATTATGCAAATATCCTGATAGTCACTTTGAGCCAAGATATTCAAAGGAGAAAAGAAGTAGCGATTAAGGAAACAAGGGCCTCTTGTCTTGCATAATTGTTTGAAACATGGAAAAGCTAAAGATTGCACTTTTCTCATGGGTTTATAGGATGCCGTAAAAGAGAAAAGAATAAATGAAAGAAAATGCAGCACTTGCTTCAAATATCACACAATGTCAATGGGGAGAGGAATGTGAAGTTGCTGTGGGTATGTACAAACCATGGACATGAGTAGAACATATCCACCTTCTTCATTCAAGAGATGCTTGTTAAAAGTTCAGAATTCCAGTTACATATTATAATTAATAGATCAATTAATTTTAGAAGTGACACAAAAGATTTTTATCTTTCAATTGTGAAATTTTTTCATAAATACCTGTTTGTCACAGTAAATTTCTTATAGCATTTCATAAGATATCACAACTAAATCAAATAATTTAAAAACTATGGGTGTGTGTATGTAATATAACCATTATGGCTTATGATACAACAGGCTTATTGAAGTGAGCTGAATAAACAAAAAAAACAATATATAAATATATAAGAATCAGGGGTGCCTGGGTGGCTCAGTGGGTTAAGTCTCTGCCTTCGGCTCAGGTCATGATCTCAGGGTCCTGGGATCAAGCCCCGCATGGAGCTTTCTGCTCAGCAGGAAGCCTGCTTCCCCCTTTCTCTTTTGCCTGCCTCTCTGCCTACTTATGATCTCTGTCAAATAAATAAATAAAATATTTTAGTATATGTGCTGCCGAAGCGAGCACAATAAATAAAATATTTTAAATATATATATATCAGAATCATAATTAATTAATGACATTTATTTTTTTGTTGTTTAGATATTAAAGAAGAAAACATGGGCTGAACACATTTCAGGACATTGATGTCTTTGCATAAGTCTTGTTTGTTGTTCAAGGCTCATGTTATTATCCATTGGGGTTCTTATGGTTCATTTTTTTTGGTGCATAAAATAATGTAGCTCTTCTGCACCAAATAGGAATTTGTTTGTTTAACACCTATTCCCTATTTGCCTATTGCCTATTACTGCCCCCAAAATAAGAGTGCTACTGTGAGGGGCGCTGAGTGGTTCACTGGGGTAAGCATCTGACTCTTGGTTTTGGCTCCAGTCCTGATCTCAGAGTCCTGAGATCAAGTCCACTTAGGACTCCATGTTCAGTGCAAAGTCGGCTTGAGATTCTCTCCCTCTTCCTTCCCCTGTGCCCCTCCCCTTGCTCAAGCCTGTTCTCTCTCTCTCTCTCTCTCTTTAAAAAAAAAGAAAAAAAAAAGTGCTGCTACTTTCACATTATGACAGCATATCCCAGTAGAACTAAGCATGAGCTTTAGAAGACTGATATGGATTCCAATCCAGGATTTACATTTGCAATCAGAGAAGTACCGGGCAAACTATATAACCTCTCTGACTTTCAATTTCTGGGAAATAAAGGAATAAAAAGTTACAACAACAATGACAATAACGATAATAATAATAATAAGCCTTCTTTCTCCAAGAAGTTGTTGAATTACATAAAATGGTCTTTGCAAAGAACCTTGTACAGTATTTTGTCCCCATGACAGTCTCAATATAGTATCACAATCATCATTTTGCTGGTAATAAATAAACACAGCATGAATCAATAGTATATTATGTTGATGGGACAAATACCTGCATTATTTACTGCAAATTCAACCAGCAATTACACTAGAATTTCTACAAGTTTGAAGGGGAAATTTAACCGAACTGAAGTCCCTTTAAAACAAAAATCTATATATTCCATGACTATCTTCTTAAAACAATTATTTTTTAATAAATTTAAGGATTTTTAAAAATTCATGCTTGTAATTAAAAGCATTAAAATCCACCTTTAAGTTGAAAGGTTTGTCTGCTTTTGGTTCTTCTAAGAAAAAGTAGAGAATAAATTTTACATAATTTGCCATTTTAAGGAAATTGGCATAATATTTATGATATTTACAATCTTTCCTTGATGTGGTCTATAGTTCACAGAACCACAATTTAAAATAAAGAAGAGATAAAATATGATCAGTGAATACTATTTGAAGAACATAAGTATCACTGAATTAGATTATGGAAATGAGCTGAACAATATACTATGAACATAGTTATAAGATGCTTTCTAACATAGTATGCAAATGTGGAAATTGCATTTGATTTAGAACCAAATTCTGCCATTTTTAGAATTTACTACCATCAGTGTTCATTTTGCATGAATGTCTGTGCAATATTTTTTATTGTTTTTTTTTTGGGCTCCCTTGCTGCATGTTAGAAAGACTGGTTGTGTCACTATTCATTTATGCAATAAAGAAAGTATTAATCCAATATTTAGTTACTTTTATTTTTCCCATTGACTATATGTTTAAGTCAATCAACTTTTAATCATAATTAACTACCGTCATAAGGTAGTTGTGAAGGAAATAGTCAATGGATACTGGACCATCTATCTGGATAAAATTGGACTTAATAGACAACCACTTCCAAGCTTTTATTCTTCTATTTAAATTAAATAGGTCGTCCTGAATTCCACTGAAAAATGCTGTCTCCCTTACTTTCTCTTGTGCTTATGTCCAAGCATTCCCAAATTCTCTTGATTGAACCCTTAAATGACTCATATATTTTCTAATTATTCCTTCAGTTTCTGCCTCAGTTTGGGCCTACATTTTCTCTCAATGGTATTATTACTTTTTTAACCACCCAGAATTGCCATGGTACTTCCAAGCCCACAGTTTCTTCATCTGTACTCAAAAATCAAATCTGATTATGCCACTTCTCTGCTTATAATCTCCAATGACTTCCACGGAACCAAGGGATAATCTAAATTTCTTCATAAAACATACACTTATTTATTTATTTCATTTCTTGCCACTCTTCCTTATAGCATAGCTTAATATCTCCAAAGAGTCCCTTCCCTTCATCTCCAGGTGGCAATGTGTGTATGATTTTTTAACACTCAGCTGAAATGTCATTTATTCTAGGAAATCTTCTAAGATATTCTTCGTATCTCTTTACTTCCATCTCATGCTAGTATAATTCTACTTAAACATACAATAGTTATCACATTGCACTGCAATATGGTACATTTTTATTTGCCTCATTAAGTTTCATGCTTTTCAAGGACTTCTCTAAAGAAAGTATATCTGGCTTTAAATGTTACTTAATATGCACATAAAAGCATAGAAAAGTATGAAGATTTTATATATATATATATGGTATATAAAAGATATATAAAAGATGTATAAAAGATATACATATATAGGTACAAAAGATAGAGACATATAAATGATATGTATATGTATACATATTTCTTATCAATTAAATAGCTCAAAAGGTTACCACTTTTTCATCCGTTAAATAGCTCAAAAGACCTAAACATATCTCTCCTGAAATAACTTATATGTTTAACATTTTGTTCATCCACTTTCCAATAAAATCCCCTTTCCTGACTTCTCTGGCCCAAAAATTAGAATATCTATAGTCCTTTTAATTTTCAAAATTGTCTTCTAATTATTTATTTAGGTAAACCCTATAATATGGCTGTAAAGAAGGTGGCTGACAAATTGCAGTACAGCAAATCTAAGTCTATTTTTAGATGATCCAAAGTAATGCTGTTTGTGACAAACATACAGTGGTTTATTTTATATACCCCCCTAATAATACATGAAGCATGAATTACAGATATGAAGGCATATTAAAAAAGCAACAAAAATAATACACCAACACATATGAGAAAAGTGAAGTGAAATGGAGGTTGCAAAAAGAAATATATAAAGAAAAGTTGCAGAGAGCAAATGGAAAGTCCTGAAAGATAAATTAACGTATGCCCAAAGGCAATGAATGCCACTTAGTAATAAATATACTGGAAATAAAAATGGAGCCAATTAGTATGAACAAGAAAATACAAAAATAATCAAGAATAAGGAATAGCAATATACAGGGTAAGCTGCATGAGATTCAAAACAGGATGGAGAAGATTATAAAATGAAGTGAAAGGGGTACAAAATGATAAGAAAGGAAAGGTAGCAAATGAAAGGAAAATTGTAACCAGGATAAAGATAAATAAAATGACATTTTTCAACAGTAGGAAAGGCAAGAGGTCAGACCCTTGAAAAGATGGAAGAGATAATTTATTGACAGCAAAGGTAGAGGAGCTGATAAAGCAAAATTAATTCTTTTTCTGCCTCAGTGTCCACAAATAGTGGAGAGACTCACATGGCAAACACAGGCATACATTTCCCAAGAGATAGAAAAGAAATGCTGAAGGAAATTAAGATTGCTATGGAATGTCTAATCAACTAAAGTGTATTTCTTTTTCTATCATGTTTCATTTTATTTAAAAACAAAAGGTAAAACTAAACAATTTACTACCACACATCGGCTACAATAAGCATTTTCAGAGCTGATGGATAGAGCCCCAAACCTGCCAGTTACGTGACAAACATAAATGATATTTTGCAAAATATCTTTAAGAAAAGTGCTGTAACACCAGGACAGCAGAGTACAGTTAAAAGAAGTTGCTGAAGACAAAGAAATATCTAAGTCATGCTTTATATATTTTATTTTAAAATTCAGGAGGAATAAATAATTACATAACTGGTGTTTTTTTTTTTCAATTGGTTTTCTTTTCTTCAGATTTTAAATTTTGGTTTAAAGCTTATTTGAATTCAATTTCCATACAACTATTTGAAGAATTAAGCTAAAAAAATGCAGACTAGATAATTCAATTCTTCAAAGAAAATGCACACCAAAAAATGACAACATGATTCTCAAATGCATAATTTTGGGGTATTTTAAGTTTATGATCAACCCTACCTACAACTCTGATCTCAACGTAAAAGGTTATTTTTCTTATGAGGTCTTTATCAAACAAGCACACTATTGTTATTATGGATTTGTGATCTTTACTTCTATTACATAGAAACTCAACTGCAATCCAAATTTTTTCACATATATATTCTTAAGTAGTTATAAAAAAAACAATAGATTTTACGTAGTTTGAATGCTATAAACATGTTAACTAGAAACTAAGAAAACTCACATCTTATTACTGTCCTATCTAGTTGATGACAACAAAGTATTTATTTTATTAGGCGTTCTATACACACTTTCATAGATTTTCCACAACGTAAATTATTTTTCAGTAGTTTTAGATAAAAAAGAACTATTAAAAAAACTGATTCAACATGTATATACACAAGATTTATTGCTTGAAAAAAATACCATATTAGATGCTGTGAGGATATAAAATTTGAATGGGATTGACGCATAAGGGAGAAAACATTTATCTGTGCTACTATAATCAAGATAGAGACTGAAAACCACCATGAAAGAGGTTCAGATAACATGCCAAAGGAATTTGAAAAACGGAGAGATTTGTGACAATAAACCTTCCATTCAACTGGTCTTTTAAATTTTTTAGAATAAAGTGAGTCTGTATATTGAAGGATGGGTTAGACAGATGGAAATGAGGAATAAGGAACTTTCCAGAAGAAAAATCAAGAAGTCAAAACAAGGAGGTGATAAGGGAGCTAACATCTATTGTTTACAGAGTGTCACAATGTTTTATACACCGCCCGCCCCTGATCCTTAGACTATTTCTCCATTAAAGCCAAAACATAGTTGTGATTGTGACTTCAGAGTAAGTTCTTTATAAAATATATAGATTTCTTCTTATTTTATAAGGCAATTTAAAGTTAGAGATGTTTTAAAGTAGTGCCTGAGATCCTTGAAGTCCTAATTGAGGAGCCAAGATTTAATCTGAGGAAATTCTAGCTTTATAATTCAGGTTTTATCAATTTCTTCCTGGAGAATTCGTTAACAAACACGTAAAAGATAAGGATTAGAGTCAGGATGAATATGAAGGTTGGGTGCAGATCATGACACAGAATCCCTACGTGCTTAAAAATGCACAATTGTGGCAATCTCCAGATGAGGTTATTGGCATTTTCCACACAGAAACTACCCACCAAAGAGAAAGACAAAGAAATCTGAATCAAAAATCTAGAGATTTGAATCTGAAAACTTTTAATCTGTCAAATTTCTCCAAGACTAACAGAACCATGGGACAAATACTTGGGATTCCTTTGGAAAGCATTTGCTGAGCACTCACTCTATCCTAATAGGTGCTCTGGCTGGCCTCTTACTGACTCTATCCCTTAGGGATGGGGTGGAACAGAAGCCAAAGGTGGAAACAGAAGCAGTCAGAAGATGAGACAAAATATAAGAGTTAGATGTCATAGGGTTTTAACGAAAATTAGATGATCAGTTGTCTTTCATATTATAGAGAACTTCAGAACAACATCTCTTCTCCTTATTCTGACATGCCACATCCTCTGTGATAGAAGGGCCAGAGACTACCACCATTAATCCCAACTTCCTTTCTTGCCCTCTGTGCCTCACTGAAAAGAAACTAGTTATTTAAACTGGGTCACATATCTCATGATCTCCTTACTCATACCTTGTTTACATTTTTCTTTCTGCTTGAAATGCTTTTTCTTTTCCTTCCTTCCTTCCCTCCTTCCCTCCTTCCTTCTTTTTCTTTCTTTCTTCTCCTCCTTCCTCCCTCCCTTCCTTGCTTCCTGTCTTCCCTCCTTCTCCCTCTTTCTCCTTCTTCTTCTCCTTCTTACTCTCTCCCTCTCCTCTTCCACCTCCTCCTTTTTCCTCTTCTTCTTTTCCTTTCTTCCTTCACTGTTTGAACATGTTAAGTCTCTACAAATACTTCTTGATATTGTAATTCATGACCCCTACTAGGCATTCATTGGATCATAATTTCTTCCTCATCTAAAGTTTCAGCATTTATTTGGTACTTATATGCATATAATTGCAACAGACATACTACAAACATTATGCTCATGTTTTATATCTTTTATTAGACTTCAAATTTTTCAGAAAATAGTATTTCTTGAATAAATAAATGGTGTGCTAGAGGATTTCCTCTTCAAATGATCTCTAAACCATTTCTATGAGAAGACAAAATAATTTCCAAGTAAATGTTCCAGGAAGGAAAAAAAAAAGAAATTTCTTTAATAACAGACAAGTCCTATTTCGTGATGAAGCTGACATTTTGGTGAGTTTGAAGAAGACAGACAAAAGATATTGATTAACAAACAAACAAATAGAAATATATGATGGTAGGTATTATTCAGACTATTAAAATAGTGCAATATAATAGCAAAGGACTAAGTGGTGACTTTTAGAAACAGCAAACCTTGGCAAAGAGATAAAATTTGAATGGCAGAAAGAAGGAAACTACACAAAGATCAAGAACAAGAATGTTCTACTCAGAGGAAACAGTAGGGGCACAACCCTTAGGAAAAAACTGAGTTATTATGTCCAAGAAAATGAAAGAACAGTGTGGCTGGAGCAAAGTGAGAAGAGATAGATTGGTGTGAGATGGGACAGAATATTTCTAAGAAGCTGAATTATGTAGGATGTACTAAAACAGGAATTAGATATTAATGTTTTATTCTAGATACAATGAAAATTATTGTAAAGCTTTGACTAGGTAAGTAGCATGAGTTCATTTACGTATTCAAAAGATCACTCTGGCTTCCGTTGAAGAATGGGTGACAAGAGGGTTAGAACAGAAATATGGTGACCAACTAGAAGATTGTTACAGTATTACAGACGATGATGATGGCAACTTGGATCCAGAATGTTTTAATGGAGATAGAAAAAGGTAAATGCATTCAGGCTATTTTGATGTAGGTCCAAGAGGTCACACTGGTGATTTAATTGGATTGGGTTTCTATAGGAGTCCAGAATGAATCCTAGACTTTACATTGAACAACCAAGTGGCTGGAGTGGTATGTTTATCATGATGGGAAATACCAAGAGAGAAATAGATTTGAGTGGAAAGGAAAACATGTATTCCTATTTAGTCTTGTTGCTTTAGGGTATGTACAAACCATCCAAATGGAGACATCAAAGAGGCAGTTTAATGTATTGGTCTGGAGATCTATGATCAAGACCAGATGTAGAGATTGGAGTGTAAGCAGCATGTAGATAATTTTAAGCCACAGTACTGAATAAGATCAATTAGGCAATTGTAAACATTCAGGAGATAAAGGGGTTGAAGACCGAGCCCTGGGTAACTCTACAAGTAAGAGGTGGAGAGGAAGAGGCAGAAACCAAAGAGATGGAAGGAACATCCCTGAGAACCTGATGCCAAATAAACCAACAGAAGAAGATATTTCAGGAACGGAGAGGTCAACTGTGCCTTTTGCCTTTTGCCACATAGTAGCCTGGGCCTTGGAGGTACAAAGAGAAATGTAACCTAATCCCTGAACTTAAAGTTTGTATTTAAATTAGGGAGACAGAGAAACAGACAATTTTGTTCTGATGCATAATTGTGGCAGTTGAAGGTATTATGGAAGCATATTAGAAGAACATGCCCACCAAGAATTTGGAGAGTAATTAGGAATGGCCATTTGCAGAATGTATCATCTAAATGGAATATCGGAAAGAGCTTGATGAGAGAAAAATTAGAAGATGTGACTATGTAGAAGAACATACCTGGTAAACAGAATAGTTTTTGAAAAACCAATGAAAGGAGAAAGTGCAAAGTTTGGTAACTGTAGGTATGCTTCTAGGATGGCTAGAACTTAGCTGCAGCATAGGATACACAAATAGAGATAGAGACACAGAGATAGATGATAGATAGATAGATAGATAGATAGATAGATAGATAGATGATAGATGATATGGATAGATAAGGAGGGGCCAAATCATGGAGAGCTTTGAAAGTTACAGTGGTGAGTTGGAACATCTTTCTAAAAGCTATAGGGATTCATGGAGAATTTATGAAAAGTAGATAAGGAGGAACACAATTTGCATTTTAGGATAATCTGACAGGCAGCCAGCCCCAAAAGTATGGCTTAAAGTGAGTCAAGAAGGCTGATGCAATTATTATTTATGAACTTGTGTAGAAACTCAATCAAGAAATGATGAGAACCTGAACTAAGGAAAAGGAAGTAGATAGTTAAGTCCATGTATTTTGTAACAGATCATAAATAGTAAAGATATCCACTACTTATAATTAAAATAATGGGTAAGTTTGAGCCAGTAAATGGAGCCCCTTAATTTGGAACTTGGTCAGCAAAAACTGGTAAATAATTCCTGACAGATGGTAACACAGAATCTTCCATGACCATTAACATCAAGATCTCTGCTTTATGCTTTATCCAAGAGATACAACTTCTGACAATGTAGTCATTATAATTCTATAATAGGTCATTTGCCATAAAAGTACTATTCCCTTTTAAGGAAATAAGAAATCTCTCTTAATTGGTAATGTTTGTGATAATGTTGATGGATAATATAATAATTATTTGGAGGCTTTATATACCATGTAAGAATTGGCATATGCCTCTTTTCAGCTTAATAGGTGACATATCAAAATGCTAAAGATTTAGCTGAAGATCAGAAGCCACCTCGAAGGATGTTAATAAATTGGCTTTTTAATTCAATCTGCGGTACATTTTTTGCTTGTGCTCACTTCTGCTTCTCACTTTCTCCCTAGTGTCTATAGATATAACTTTTCTCTTTGCTCAATTCCAAGACCTTAGATTCCCCCCACTCTCTGGCGTGGAACTCATACATGGTACAGAGCAACACAAAATTTTGCTTGGAGGCTTATATTTGAAACATTTCCCATTGTTAATGTCTCAATTTAATTTGGCCAAAATATGCTTCAAATTGCATATAAAAAATTATGCGATAAAAGAGTTAAAACATAAAACATTAGGAACCCATATAAATGTTCATCCTGTTAACTAGTGTCAAATATTGCCTGAACTATTTACTTGATAATTAATTAGGTATGGCCCGGAGACATCACCTGTATTGTGCTACTCATTGGCACTCCACTCTGTTATTTACCTCTTCAGATTGTCTCTCCAGCTTCACATAGTCACAGAATGTTTTGTAGATGATCATATACTAGTTATCATTAGGAAACTACTCTAATTATATGGATGAGGAAATTGAGGTCCAGAGCTGCAAATAGTCAGCAAGTGGCAGAGAAGGAATATAAACCTAGGTCTCCTGTTATCAAGTCCAATGTCTTTGTTTAAAACTCTTTTTTAAAAAAAATGATTTTATTTATTTGTTTGAGAGAGAGAGACAGACAGAGTGAGCACAACCCAGGAGGAAAGGGAGAAGCAGGCGGGGGCTCAATCCCAGGACCCTGGGATCATGAACTGAGCCGAAGGCAGATGCTTAACTGACTGAGCCACCCAGGCACCTCTGTTGGAAACTCTTGAAGGGAAAAACCATGTTTCATACTTCTTTGTGTTGTCTTCAGCTCTTGGTAAAACATCTTCCATCTCTTGTTCTTTTGTTGATTTTTAAATTGTTGGTGCCCACAATGGTCTAGATTAATGTTTTGATATTAAGAGAAATGTGAAATTTACATCGTTAAAAGCAAATTTTAAAGTTTGGTTACTTTCTGTTCATATCTGAAAACAGAAATCGCATTGACTCAGTCACCTTCTGGTCTGTTTAAAAGCCTATGAAATCCCTCCCTCAAAAAAGAAAAATATAAATAGATGTAAATATCACAAGACCTGTCTTTATCTTAAGTTTGGGCGTGAACTACTTTATGATGCCATTTTACAGGAAAATTTTGCTATTAAAATCATGAAATATTTGTTTGCTGTGAATATCATTATATACTTTAGAGTTTATTTTTTCAACATAGACTAAAATAAAATAAAAGTTTAAAAAGTCAATTATTATATGATAGCAACTATATATAATATTTATAAAATATATTAATAGTGAAGGTTTTTGCTCTTACATATCCTTTTGTAAATACTGGCCTAAACATATTGCATATTAAGACACATTTCTTAAATTCTAAGGTGAGGTGAAAAAAGACGTTTCTATATTTTTTAAAGTGTATCCCTTCATATCAATTTTTGAAGAACATAGTATTACCAGGAAAGGACATATTGAGTGACAGAGGGCACTGGCCAGAAATGAATTCCAAAGAGATTCATGAAGGGAAGAAATTAAGATGTTTCCTAGGTATAAAGAAAGATATTAATACTTTTCAAAAAAGGGGGAGCAAAAGAGACAAATGAAAAGATTCATTCCAAAGCGGAGTGAGTGTTCAAGTTATTCCTACACATGCACACAGTGTTGGTGACCCTCTACCAAATTGGGGAACGTAGGTGGTACAATGGGCTAATGACGGGCTCTATGACATTCGTTCTTGCTAATGAACTTCAATGCAAGTACACCTAAGGATGATTTGCAAGGAAAGGGTGCTGCCCAAGAGAATGAGGACCATGTAAATTCAGTGGAGATAACTAAGGAATTCCACTACGCCCACTAAGTAGACTGAAACATGTTTTTTAAAAATATTTGTGGTACAACACAAGCCACAATCAAAAGATTTTGCTCATTCTTATATCAGATTATGATGTAGATAGTACATATTTAAGTCAATCTCACCCGGGTGGAGTACGTTGATATCTTATATATGTTTTGTTTTACATGAATTGCTCCATGATTTCAATTTACTAGATATGTATGCATTTTATCAGTTTTTTTTTTTACATTAAACAGATGGCAGTTACTATCCCTTTTATTATAAATGATTAGAATTTGGCTACCCACTCAATATTTTTATTTTGTCTTTCTGAGTCATAATGTCTGTGTTGATGATGAACCCCACTCACACATATAAAAACATACATATACATGCATAAGTATTATATATAGAGAAAATTAACTCTAATCATTTAATATTCTGCAAGAATAACTTATAGAGGAGCATATGTTAATATGCTTAATAAGACGTTGCAGAGCTATGTATTTCCTTATAGAGGGAAAATATTTCATGCATCCTATAAATACGCTGCACGTATGAAATATTTTCCTTCTATAAGGTCCAGGTCTGTAAGGGGGGGGTAAAAAAGCCTTTTCCTATAAAACAAATGCTTCCTCTTTCCTATTTTTTACTTTATATAGTCCCTTTCAATCACAAAAATATAATTCATTTTAAATGTATTTTTGCATAATGTCATATTAAATGTGGCTTTTCATTATTGGTTTTGATGATTTTTGAAGATTTTTGTATTTAGATGGCATACACATTTTCAATCATGTCTTAATTACTTTTAAAAATGCTGCACTGGCTTAGGGACAAGACAGATAACTTGTTAAGCATTTGAAATTTCTGAGCTGTTTTCTCAGTTCTGGCAGTCACTACCCAAGTCCAGATTGTAACCTCCTTTCTGCCTCCAAAGCCTGCCTTGGCTCCGTGTCCAGTGAGGGATTATGGATTTAGCAAGGAAGGTAAGTGTGACTACAAGCATTGGCTCACCATCTGCTCCCCAGCAGAGCATGGGCCAACCTGCATCGCCTGCGGCAAGACCAGGGCACTGTTCTCCAGCCAGCCCCTTTCCAACCTGGCTCAAGACACACATCACATTCAGTCAGATGATTAGGTCTAAGTAGTCCATATGTAACAGAATATTTTTCCTAAATACCAAAATGAAAACAAAATGAATGCCATTTTTTCATTCTCCTTACTCGATACATCAAGTTTTACACAAATAAATACTCTCTTAAGGTTTATGCAAATTCTAGAAAAATAAAACTATGCATTATTTAGCAGTTCTCCTATTTCAAGATCTAACAGACTTTATTCACAGCATGTTTTTCCCTAGTTTATGCTGGCCTTCTTTTCTGATTCGACTTTTTAATTCATCTTTTTAAATTATTCCTTTTTAAATCATTATCTTATGTGTCTTCATAGATTTTCATGTATTAATCTATTATTAATTTTTACTATACTCAACTTAATCTTAAATTGTTTAAAGCTCTTTTAAGAGTAAACACTCGCCTATGTTTTAAAGAGAGCTTGTACTTTAACATTTTGCACATTTGATCCAGTTGCCTCACTCAAACTTAAGTGTCAAATAAATTATAATTTTATTATGGGCATTTTAGGCATAGAATAAGCAAGCATTGAACAGGAAAGTTAACCTTTGGGTTCAAGAATCAAGATTATTTTTTCAGTTCTCAAGAACTGAGAGATTTCTGGGCACCTACATTAACACATTTTCTTTCTTTCTTGAATTTATCAATGATATGCTATTACACATTTTTGTATTTGTTTCAGGTCAAGTGCTTTAAAAAAAAAAAAAGGATTTCCATAAATAGCAGAAAAACACGCAATTAGAAAGTAGCTTTCTGCTTCCTTTAGCCCTGTTGCTGATTTGAGCACACACAGTGAACATGAAAATAAGCTGAACAAACATCTCACCCTTTTTACTTAAACTGTTGTCTGCCTGACTGCTGAATGCACACACAGAAAACAATCTAAAATTGTATAACCCATAATACAGTATATTAAATTACAACATTGGTCAGTAATGGAAACTTATTCCCAGATATGAATTATTTACAGCCCATTTAAGTAATCCATATTCAGGTGTGGCAATGAAAAAAAGTGCAACATAAATCTTTAATGCTGACCGGTTGAGAGAGCAGAGCTGAGGATTACAGACATTTTAAAGAAAAAAACTAAACGAATTGATATAGCCTGTTCAGTGGCTTACTGCACCAGCGTGCTAATAAATTGACGGATGGCATGTCAGGGGTAGGAGTTGAAATCCCAGCATTTCTAACTAAGGCGGGATCTAATATCAGACTACCAAAATAAGGAGTTTCTGAACCTGGTTGTCACAGGAAACAGCCTGTGCATCTTTTTGTGTATGCAAGTGTTCAAAATATCATATTTTAACGGGAAAATCCATGAAGGATTTCTTTTTTTAATTAACTCAGTAACTGCATTAGTAATTTCAGCAAGCCACATAGACTGTGTTGTAAAACAGGGAGGGTATATTAAAGGTAAGCTTTTCTTTTTCTTTTTCATGGAGTTGGGGCCAATGCCTTATTTTGGGGAATAAACTTAACAAAGAAATCCCTTTAATCCTATTTTACATTTCCATAGTATATAGAATGGAATTCATCAACCAACTTAAAGGGGGAAAAGAAGCAAACAACTTCTGGAGTGTTTTGCACCATTTTTTATACAAATTGTGCAAGTTGTTAGCTACTTCAGACTGAAGTACAAAAGATCATGGGCTGAGGGAGCCTTTCACAGTGCCATTTCTTTTGTTTCCTGGAGCAGTACCTATATTAATTCATCTTACAAAGATCATTGCTCAAGAACTAAATTTTGCATATATTAGAAAGCAGAATTAGCATTGCACTGTGTACAACATTCCATGCTAACTTCTCTCCAAGCAACCATTAAAGGTCATGTTTTGACGACTGAATGGCATGTCGGCACCTTGGTCCCCTGGAGAGGCATTCCCCAGGTACATGCAAAAGGTTATTAAATTACCTTCCAAGCAACACTATCTCTTCGGTTGAAAATAATTACAGGCTTTTAGAGGCATCAGAATGCTTTCTTTCTTTCTTTCTTTCTTTTTTTTTTTTTTTAAATAAGATGAAGATGCAGTACCTAATGACCATTTTTGTGTGTGACTCATATAGCCTGTCAGCGGTGACAGGACAAATGAGCGTAATGGCATAGCTTAAAGGGGAAAGGTTCATTTTAAATAGTGACAAATAATATTTAAATGGCATTGTTGGAGACCCATCATGCTTGTAAAATGTAGTTTGTATCTCTTCTTCATCCTTTAATTTCATCACTGTCAAATGGCATTAGCTGTTAACATCCAACATCAGGTGCAGATATAATTTTTAACTGTTAAATGTGCCCATAACCAAACATTATGTATCTTGATTTTTCCTTTTTTTTTTTTTTTTCTGTAGTTGGATAACTCACTCCATAATTCAAAAAAATGTATCTAAGGGATTTGATTTTTTTAAAGATGACTTTACTAGACAGGTGAAAAGCATAGCTTTAAAATATAATTCCTTGAATGTTACTTCTTATTGTCAAGCTTCGAAAATGGAAATGATTTTAGGTTTAATGCAATTAGCAGATTGGGAGAGTATCATGAGCAAGATCACCAGATGCAGCAATTTGGTCAAAATAGTCATGGGCAAACCAATATACTTAATACTTATATTACGTATTCCTGGGGTAAGCTGGAGTATAAAATGGATTGTCTTTTAAAGCAGATAGATCACTTCAAAACATGTAGAGAGGATGGAGTACATCCTTGCAGAGTGAGCTTTTTCTCTTCTATATCTAGCTATGGAACTTGAACAAAGTTAACCTAAAGTCAATCCTATCTTTTAAATTTTCTTGAGATAATACGTGCCATAATGAAAATAAGTAACTGCTGGGATATCCTGTGCACAAAATTACAGTTCTAACTTCAAACGTTCATATAAAGCCTTCTAATTCTTAAATATTTTTACACAGCTTCATCACATTTATTGCTACTTTATTTTCAGATCACTTAAGCCAAAACTGGAGACAGTTTACGTACCTTTGAGTTGTTAAAAGTTATAGCCAATTTTCTGAAAAATTATACCAGCTAAAAACACAACATTAAATATTTACCCTGTTGGATGTTAAAAAACGCTTACAATGAAAAATGTTCACATATTGACTATTCAAAATGGCCTTCACTTTGAAATTGTGAAATGGAAGGGATTGCAGATGTACAAGAATAAATATAAAAACAAATGAGTTGACTTGAAGTGTTGCCGGCTTTCATAAACATGCTACTGCAATAACATGTGACATTAATATTTAATTACAAAAGCACTGCTGCAAAATCTTTGAAATTAATGTTTTGCAAAATTAACATTCAGTGCACAGAAGCAAAGTCGTTCCAGGCGCGACTGTGATTAACAATGCCATTCACTTTACATATTATATTAATATATTATTCAAGCTACGAATTAACACCTCCTAATTTAAATAAGGTGCTACATATCATGATGAGCTAAAATGCTTTTCTTAAAATGGCCCGTCTGATTTTAAGCAATCTGTGTTTATCATTTAATATTTTGTTATTGAATACTGTTCTCCGTAAAACTCCTTCGACTTTAATTTCAAGCAGAGGAGACCTCATTAAACGGATGCCTTCCGTTTCTAGGATTGTTAAGCCATTTGAACCATATTTTGTTTGTTAGCTAAGCCAGCAGTGCTGAAATACTACTGTGTGTACGAGTGTGTTCTTAGGGAGCCATACTTTTCTTTCAAGGTTCTAAGGGATCCTTTTGAGCAATGTGCTTCTTTGCTTTCAACGAGACACTTGTTTGCACAAATAGCGCCACTATCATTGTGTCACAGATTTCTACGTTTTCACTCCGACTGAGGTAAGCGGAGCTCTTTGGGAGGAGGAGCTGCAGTTTCAAACTCTGCCTCCTATGCTGAACTTCAGAGCTCACCAGTTTCCAGTGAAAGTGTGAAGACGCCTGGAGATGATAGGAATTTCTTGTTTTAATCTATGAATGGAGGGTAATTGTCATTCCCTTTAGGAATTCATTTATCGGGAAGTACTTCAGAGGGCCATTTAGGTTTTACTGAAGACGATGCAAACAAAGGGTTCTTATTTTAAGATAAATCATCCTAAAGCACATAGAATCATATTCTATGTGGAAAGCATCATTCTAGGGCCTTAAGCGCCTCCTCCGTCATTACAACTGTGGGGCACCAGACTTCTAGCGAGTTGGTTATTGTCATTCTTGAGCTGAAAAACAACTACTGACATTCTAAGAAAATATTTTGCAATAAGAACCAATTACTAAGACACCTCAGAATAAGTTCAGTGTATCTAAAACAGTTTCTGAGTTACATGTCCTAAGTTTTTCAATCTATTAACACATATAATGAAACCAAGCTGTACCCATTTCATAATTTTAAATCCCTGGAATGGAAAGAAGCTTATCATTGTTGGTTTCAAGTTGAAGACTCATAGGCAGTATTTCTAGATTTCTCTGCCACGTCATGATTCCTACTCAGGTTCTTCATTTATATAACTGGATTTGAGATTTTCAAAAAATAGAAAAGTCTGTAGGAATGCAAAACTACCTTCATACCAAATACTGTGCAGCCTAAATATAGATGCAGAAACGAGTATGATGCTAACCTATTAATCAACAGGGTTGATTAATACACTGGTGTACTTTCCTAGTTTGCTGAAAAAGCAGTGAAACTCTATCTCAACCAGTTTCTCTTGAAGGCCTGGCCTCATCTTGCCCTTACCTTAATGCCAGTCATTTCTTGCTCAGGCACCTGCTAATTTCCTAAAAGGCATTGGCATAGCTCTTCCTTTTCTGAAAAGAATGTTTCCTTAAATTATTTTATAGAGTTCTGTTCTGTTTCAATGTTTTGTGTCAGTTCAATAGTATGAGAAATCATAAACTTGAAAATTTAGAGTATTTATTAAAGTAAAATTTGAACAAAATGGTCCTGATGTTAATAACAATGTTGTGGAAATTTCAAAGATTGTTTGTCCACTCCTTCAGAAGGATTTATATTCAACTGGGTAACATATTTTAGATATTCAATTGGCAGATTCAGAGAATGTGGAAGAAATTGGAAATTTTAAGATGACTCAGATTACTTAAGTGTAAGTAATCTGCCGATCCGTTCATGAAACAAAAGAACAAAAAATAGGAAAAAAAAGTGTTTTGAGTGAATTGGGTTCTGCAGCATATAATCTAAAGGAGAAAAGGATTCCATAATTATATAAATTTTTTAAAATGGAATTAGGCAAGAAAATGTTTTTATGCAGAACTTTTTACATTCTTTTTCAATGTTAATTTGTACTGTGACTCTCTATGAGGGTAATAATGCACACAAACTTTCTCAAATTTATTTGGCCATGGATAATTCTTCCATAAAGCATCATGGAGACAATGAGACATGTTTTAGGAAATACTACTCTAAAAAATAATGCTAATCATGAATGATTGAAATTAAACCCCAAATATTTAGGTGTTTTGAAGAGAACCACTTTTTGAAGATTATTATTGTATTTCTATGACTCTAGAAGGTAGGAAAAGGCAAATCTACTAAAGGTCTACTAAACCCTAAAAATGTAATATTCTAGTAGTAACTTCTTGACGATGTTTATTCATTTATTTAGATGGTGATAGTGTGTAAAGAAAGCTTCTTGAATAGATGTTTCCCAAACCATAAACTTTTTTTGGAAAATATACCATAAAAGCCTGAAAATCATTAAATATGTTAAGATATTCTGGGCAATGGGGAAAACAAACCTTTAAAATCCTGCAATACAATATGAATCAAAACCACAAAGTATTGTTATGATGATGGTTGGAAGGTAGGGACATTCCACGTGAAGCTTTGTCTTAATTCTTGATGAATGATGTCAGTTTCTAACAATGTTGTCCAAGGTAATACATTCTAAGAGATCCATAATTTGTGAATAAATCCATGTTATAACTGATGACCTGGTCCTATAAACACTTCTCTGATGGTTCATATATTTGGCTATTTTATAGGTAAAAATGTCATCATGAGATCATATACCTCCAGGAATAAATACCATTCTTATTTACCTATGATAGAAATATCATATTCCTAATTCCATGCCACATTACAGCAAAGTTCCAGGGCACCAAAGTAGTTCATTTTCTAAATGCCAATTAGTAATTAGTTCAATCTTATTGATGTAGACACAAGATTGAAAAATGGAGAATCTTCTGAATTAATCCTCCCACCACAAGTCTGCTGCTTAATTGCAAGCTGAAGTAATTACAAGGGCCCAAATTCGGGCCACCATCACAGTCAGCATGGACCTCCTCCCCCCAAGTTAAAAAGCCCTTTCTTATAGAAGAAATGGACCTTAGTAACTGGTGCTTCTGACCACCTGGGGCAAGTTCTGTTCATCATAGCAAACGTACTTTGTCTAGTTAAGACTTTTGCTTAATGAAGGCAGGATTTACTTAGTGTTCTATCAAGAAATTCAGTAGTCTTGCTTTCTACTTCTCTCCTCCTCCTCCTCTTCACTCTCCCTCCTTCTAGGTGAAAATCAGCTCTGAGGTAGCGGTTATTTGCTGGACCATTCCCTGACGATATTAAAGCACCCAATAAAAGGATATGCCTTAGCAGAAACCTGTATGACAATGATCCTTCAAAGTAGTTTTCTTACTTGATGATTACTCATGGCCATTTTAGACTAAGGCACCAAGGCAAAACTGTGGGAAATGGAACAATAGCCCTCTCATATGCTAAATAACAAGTAGAAATTCCTATTAATGCACGTACTTTTTGCTTTTTTTATTGGCAAAAGCAACCTCTGCATACTTTATCCATTCTTAAACAGTTAACTTTAATGGCTATGGCATGTCTACTGACCTGGATGTCTCCAAATTTCCTCTCGCAGAGCCCCTGATGACATTGTGGGCACAACATAAACCACATACTTTCACATAGGCTTCAAATACATATTATCACATAATGGATATATTAATAAAGCTCAGGAAAATACACAAGGAGAGCAGTGACATTTGACTAAATGTTTTAAATTTTCTATTTGCTCCTTGAGGCCCATCACAAAACAAGTAATTTCATAAATTAGAAAAATAAGTAGTAAAATAAAATATTGAATGAATTAGCATCTCCAAAGTGATTCTAACTTGTCTTTAATATAAAACCAGTTATGACCCATTTTTGAAGATACTAGCCTTACTTTTATTTATTTTTCATTTTTTTAGATTTTAGTTATTTATTTGACAGAGATCACAAGTAGGCAGAGAGGCAGGCAGAGAGAGAGGGGGAAGCAGAGAAAAAGCTCTCTGCTGAGCAGAGAGCCTGATGTGGGGCTCGATCCCAGCACCCTGAGATCCTGACCTGAGCTGAAGGCAGAAGCTTAACCCACTGAGCCACCCAGGCGCCCCAGCCTTACTTATAAAAGGCAAACATTTTTTTTTATGTTCGTTAGAGTGTAAAGTTCTACATGAAACGTCCTAACTATCACAGACTTTGAAACTCGGGCAAGTGCTACAAGTCCCTGGTGTTTCAGCTGAGAATACACATTAGGAGACACAGGCTGCCATATCAGTGAATCAAAGATCTGTTGTATAGAAACATGCTAAAAATTAAGCTAATTATAACCACAAAAAAGCAGATTTCTTTTAAGTGGTTTTCCCTTTTTGAGGGGGGAGGTAAATATTCTGACAATAAATGAATCTGTATTGTTTGTGTTGGCAAAGTATATTTTTGTATGCCTCCTTTTGTGTACATCCCCCCCTTGCAGAGGCATAAGCAAAAAATTAAGAAGATAATAATAAAAAAAAACTAACCTAACTAATGACAAAATTATTATTGCTATCATCACAAGGAGGTATTCTGTAATGTGTTTATTTTAATGTGTTTTTCAAAATGGCTTAATATATCTTAGTCTAACAATATTAACTACCACTAAAGTTTCAACTGAAATTGGACTCACACTATTCTTCCATAGATCTTAATATTTTATTAATCTGTGGAGATATCCTTCCAAGAAGCAAGAGAATAAGATGGCATAAATATATTACAACAGAAAAATTGAGGTCCAGAAGGGTAATGGATTTGCTCAAACATACAGGGTGATTTGCTAAGCCAAGGCTAGACTTCACATCACTTGATTCCAGATTCATTCACTGCCTTCCACTTGAACTCTGGAATTTACTGTGGGACCAGGAAAAACAACAATCCCTCCACATAGGGAAATCATGTCATCAAACCAGTACACATGGTGTTTATTATGCATCAAAAGATTTCCATAGAAGTCTAGTTCTTTAGATAAATAAAAACACTTCAGAAAAAAGGGGAGTAGGATGCACCAATTGGCTGCAGAAGAGATATTTTTACAAAGTGGCCGTCACCCAATTTCAACACAAGAAACATTTTGGAAAATTACAAGCTGGATGACTACATCATTTACCATCTCTAAGAATGAAAAGAAATTAATGCATACTATTAATATATACCATTAAGGGACACACATTCATCCTAAGGAACTGGTCAGAATTACTGCTACTGAAGAGAAGACAGGAAATGAAGACTTCTTGGAGAGAGTGGTAGACTTCCACGCCTCTTAAATAGACTTTGATGAATTGATCTTGTTTCAACAATAGTTGATGCTTTCAGCAGTTCCTTTTATCCTCTCACTGAGATCGATCTAAATTTCTGAGGAGTTCAGAATGAACACTTTTATTGGCTAGCTTTCCTAAATGTTGACTGGATGAACAAATAAAAAGGCAATCCTCAAGTTTCTTCTGAACAACTTCTAGCAGTGTCAAGCAAATCAAAATGCAATGCCATAACGGTGGGAGCACCCTACTCACTACTTTTATAGAGATTTCTCCCTATAAAAGATAATTCACACGTGTTATTCAGAATATGTTGAGAGTTACTTCATTCCTTCCAGCACCCAGATTTCTCTTACAGGCAAAGTTCTTTATAATTTTACTACCTGGAGCCACGATTTAAGAAAAGTTATCTTCTAAGTGTTCCAATTTAAGAAGTTAGAGATTTTTAAAAATATCCATGTAAACATCATAGTTAAGAAGCACTTTATATGGAACTGAATATTCTCTGATTTAATTTGCTTTTCCCATTTCCTTATTTGGAAGACGGTAGTAAATCTCCATACAAAAAGAATCTGGAATTTCTAGAATTTTCTGGAAGATCACAACTGAAATGACAGGTAGTAGAAGGCATAAGAAAAGCTACCTTCTCTCAGATTGCATTGCGATTATTTAAAATCGCAAGTAACTCAGGCTATCCTCAAGTATAAGATGAAAAGGAGAAAGTTACATATGTAAACACGTACCTCAAGTACACTGTTCACACCTCCGGACCGAAACAAACACACATGGACATCCTTGTCAGTTCTAGCAATATGAGTGATTTCATAAGCATTAATTGAGATGAGAATGACACTTCAAAAATCACTCTAACCTCTAATTATGGTTATAATGAAGCACCAGTTTAACACTATTCTTTTCTTCATTAAAAATTCGAAATAGCAATTTTTCTGATCTCGAAAATAGATGAGTGCAATTTTTCAGTATTGAAAATTCTTGAAAGAGTTAAAATGTCATAAAAAATGACAAAGACATTTTCAAAAAATAATGTGGCTATCACAGTAGAACAGCATTTCGTAGAACTAGTGCACATTTGATGACTGTCAGAATTTACATAAGTTACTCTGCATGAATTAACTATGAGATATAAAATTCAACTGTGGCTTAAACACACACACACACAGACAGCAATTGTGACATTTTTAGGCACTGTGAAGATAACATCCAGGTAATGCCTAAATCATCAACACAAATAGGAACAAAATGGCTATGGCATATGACTTTAGTGTCCCAACCTGTTGTATGGGAAAGAAAAGGGGTTGTGTCAGGAGAAAGAGCTGAAACAAAATGGGTCCATATCCAACAGTTTACTTAGGTCTTATTGAAACGGATACTTGTCAATTTGGTGTCCGCCATAGCCATTCTAAAGAATTAGGGTCAGATTAGGCTCACACAAGAAAACCCACAGGTATCAGAATCTCTTGAAATTATTAACGATTAGGAAAATCAAATCCTAATATTTAACATCTGTCCTATGAAATTTACTATTTATCTTCTGATCAAAATTTCGAATGGTGCCAAAAAGAAGAAGAAGAAGAAGAAGAAGAAGAAGAAGAAGAAGAAGAAGAAGAAGAAGAAGAAGAGAAGAAGGAGTCAAAAGGACTTGGTGGGGGTAGCTTTGTTTCTCTCCCAGAGCCTAAAAGTTATACTCAACTGCAGCACAAAGAGTAAAGAGGTTGTTATTCATATTAACTACATTTACATTCCTAACGTAACATCCAGAGAGCTAATAGTGGGGTTATTAACATAACAAACGTAAATGTTCTATATAAATAATACTGTTTCAGGCCAGCAACCGCTCATCTGACAGCATTTAGGCACAGGCTCAACATCTGTTTATGAACACTTTGCCTAATGATATCATCAGATATCATTAAGTGCGGCAGAATACAGCATAGAGGCAGGTGCAGCTGCCTTCACAACCCATCACAGAGAAAGAAAAGAGCTGCATTCCCCATCCGAAAACCCATCATTAGGACAATTTTCTTCGACAAACCAGCCCTGTGATTTCAATCTGTATATCACCTGTAATTGTAGTTTTTAGCAAGAAGCTGATTCTATACATTTAGCGACGAATCACGTTGATGGCCTGAATACTGGAAACACATTTGTGGTACCAGCTGCGGCAGCTTTTTTTAGAGCCTGTGTTAACAAAATACTGCTAACAAGGCAATGCTTGGAGTGCAGCTTTGTTTCTCTTTCTTGTTCATAGTGTTTAGATGTGCATAATTATGGAAATTAGCAATTGATTGCTTCTCAATAATAATTGATTACTGGTCACTGAACTCTTCTGTCGCACTTTACCGAAGGTGAGGACATGAGATAAGTGAATTCTTACCAGTTCCAACCATATATAAAGAAAGAGACCAGAAAGAACTCTCCATTTGTACATCAGTTTCCATGATAAACAGACCAAAGGGATAATAGAATATCCCAGAATCTAGTTTGCCCTGAAGCAAATTGTAGAGATCATAGCAAGCCTGCAGAATTCTCCCTGTGGACCATGTAAGAAACATACATCATTTTTATATATGTCAGTTGGTCTTTGATTTGAAAATATTTCTACCCATTTAATTTATCTCTTTCAGTCAGTTTTCTTAAATTGTACAATTTAAGGGTTATATCAAAAAAATGAATACCAATTTTCAACACCTCTCAAATTGAAACAAACTGACAAAATAATGTGAAGTCTCTTTTGCAAAGAGGTACAAATTCAGAAGCCTATCGTCTCAGACAGATAGCAAGCACTTCAAAATGACTCTCCTCTTTTTGATCTGCTGTATATCCATCAACATTTTGGTCTGTGCAGACTGACTTGTTTCAGTATAGCATAATGTAGGGAATGTTGCTGGATGCGGCAGCTAACATTTAAAGGAGAATGCACTTATTTTTGGCTTAATCACTACTGTCAATTGGGACACAACGTACCTAATTCAAATTTATCGCAGTACATGGAAGTCTCACAGACAATAAAGAATCCGTGGTGTTTGTTAAATGGGAAACACCGTGACTCATGGTGTTTCAAAGATGGGAAAAGCAGTAGGGAAAAAAAAAAATTAACTCTTTATTTTAGAAGAGTAATGAGCTTCCAAGTGTTAAATGATGTCCTCCCTGGTGTGTTTGTGAGAGAATACGTGTGTGTGTGAGTGTGTGCGTGTGTATGTTAATTTTTTACAGGACATGGCTCTATCGTGGCAGTCAACTCTACAACCCAATTCACAAAAAAAATGCAGCTTGGTTAAAGTTAGTATGCTCAATTTCAATAATGTTTTTATCCCCAAATGGGTAGCAGATTGTACAATCATGACTCAAAAAAAATATGCAGAAGTTATAAGAATTAGGAAACAGTTTGAGAATAAAACTGAATTCCTCCTCTCTGCCCACAGAAGGCTTTCTCATATAATGAACAGGTGCAATTTCCAGAGATCTCTGTTAACTGAGATGGCAGAAGCCACTGTTTGTTGCTTTCCCCGGCAGCAACACAGGATAATATGATGATAAAGCTGTGATCAGAAACCAAAAAGCCACATCACATATATGTATAGTTCTACTCTTTCAGTACATCTCTCAAACCCAAATTTATATTCCTGCCCTCCTAGCTCTTTCTTAAATTGACATTTATGCACTGAATAACATCATTATGAATTTTTGCACTACTTTGTACCCAAAACCTGCAAAAGAAAAAAAAAAAAAAAAGATTTCAGGCAATGTGTGTGAGTCCATGTGCTTACGCCATTATGTTAGTGCCAAAAGGCGTTAAAAAAAATGCAGACAGATTCCCTGTAATATATCTCTGGGTTTATTATCAGCATGACATTTTAATGTGTGTTATTAAAATTATATTTTAGGGGTTGGGGTGGGGTTCAGGTGGAAGAGTACTTTGGAATATTACAAAAAGTTGCACATAAAAATGATTTCGGTAACCTAGCGATGTCCTTGACACACTTTGGCACTCCAGAGTGTATCTGCTTAAAGAGACATATGGCTGGAATGGCAGAAGTCAGAATTTGAAGGGTATTAGTAAAACCATGTGGGGGAAGCTTGAACTGGCTTAGGCTAATTGTAGCTCTTCTCTGATTTCACATGCTCAAAACCCGTAAGATAATTTTAACTATTGAAAGTGTAATCTACATTTTTTGAGGTAGTTTTAAATGCCATTAACAGGAAATCAGATTGAAAGCAAATGTACTTGCTAATAAAGGCAGGTAACTTTCAGATGCTAACACGGTAGGGTAAAAAATAAAAAAATAAACAGTATATGATCAACCCAAACCACTGAGCCGCGGGTGTGGTTTGTTGCTGTCGAACTGCCTACTATTGAAGGGAGAGAAACCTTCTGAGAAAATCAAGGATCAAATGGGAGTCTTGTCTTCTCAGCAAGGTTATCCTGACCACGTAATAGCCTGGCAGCCTTCCTCGTTAGTTTTATTTTCATCAGAGCCCAGATATTTCTTGTAGTTTACTTGTTTATTTGTTCATTGTCTTTCTTCCCTTCTCACTGAAAAGTAAGCTCTATCTTACTGACTGTGTCTCACTGACTGGGGGGTCTTACTGATCTTCCTCACTCCTATCAGCCTGAAGCCTACTGCGTAAGATACATAAATGTGACATAAACAATGCCCTTCACGGGCCATGGTCTGTGTGACATTCTCAGTGTTTCCTTGGAATGGTAAGGATTTACCAGCCCTGTATAAATTTCTAAACACTTTAGGTCAAGTTTTCCACAAAATGCTATTTGTTCATGACAAATGAAAACTTTCACATGGTGTTCATGCTGGTTTATATAATCCAGCCAGAGAAATTTTATTCAATTAAGGAAAATTAGTTTATCACTTCCTTAATATTTGTTATACTACTTCACTACCTAAATTTTTTTCTTGAATAACTAATTTCATAATTAAAGTCTTAGGTCAAAAAATTGTTTTCATATTAAGCGAATCCATATAACCTAAAAAATATTTGTTAACATTTAGATACAAATAGCAATTGTGAGATTACCTATAATTTTTGTTCTTGGTAAAGATATTAAACTTATCAGGCTTTTTTGAAAGAAGAAATGCCAAATTATCTACATTACTTCTTTACTTGGGGTTAAAGATGCAAACCTCTTCCCAGGAACCATCTGAGAAAATTATTTTTCATTTCAGATCTAATTCCCATAGTACTAGGACAGGTGAGAGAATGAGAGGTGTGTTATTGGAAGGGATTTGGAACGAGTAATCAATCTGAATGTGTGCATATCAGAGATTCCTCAAAGCCGGCCTGGCTATCTGTTTTTTTATATAAGTTTGTTTTCATCTGTGGTGGGGAGCACTGATATTTAAATTTGCATTAACTACTTTCTATAATGAATAAGAAGTACATAGCTAAACTCGATTTGTAGCAAATCAATCTTGGCAGGCAGCAAAAAGTCAAAAAGTTGTTTTTGTTTTTAAAGTAGAAAGCTTCTGTTTGAGACAGTTAATGATTTTCAGAGAAGAGAGATTATTAACAGGAATAACCAAGAGTAGTGTAAAGATAGGAAAAGTTGAGGAGACAATGAGGGGCTTAGGGAAATTTCCCCCTTTTTAATGTTCTGAAAAATCAGGTGCAATCCTGTCCTCCTCATTAGAACTGCTCCATCATTCAGAGTTATTTACTTTCCCAATCTGTCAATATTTATAGTAAAGCTTGAAGAATCACCAAATTGAAAGATCTAAAGTAATGTTGAGAAATCATTCATTAACTCAACAAATATTGAGTACCGAATCATTCTCCAGGCTGCCAACAGAGTGATCTTTCAAGGGCAAATGTGATCTTTCCCTGAAGAAAATCCTTCAAAGATTATTCATTGCCTTAAAAATGAAATTCCAACTCCTCGCCAAAACATAAAAGAATCTCAATAGTCCAGTCTCTAACTGTTTTCTAATCTTCTTTCAACCTTCCTCTCTCACCCTTCCTGACCACTCCACTCTTGGCTGAATACCCCTCAATGCCCATTGACTTTATTCTCTATCCCAGAATTGACATCTCCACACTCCGTAGTAAGTACTGTTCTCCCTTCCTGCATTAGCTTCTCTTCACATTGCTTTGTCTGCAAGGTGAACTCCTACCCATCCATCAAAATCCAGATCACATAGAATTTCCGTATATATAAATTTTAGCCAAAGCTAGGTTCCACTTGTGTTTCCTTATCATTGTAAAAGTATACCATACTGCCGCATCAATCTGTTTTCATTTACTCAGCAACTACCTATCAAGCTTCCATTACGTGCTGTGTGATGGGGATATATCACTAAACAAAATAGGTAAGATTTTCTAATCTCTTGAAACTTACCTTCAAGTTATAAACACAGAAAATAAATAAGACAAATAATTTATATAGTATATATCTTTATAGTATATATTATATATTACATAATTTTGTGGTTAAATAGTGCTAAGTTCTTTTTTTCTTTTTCTTTTTAAGATTTTATTTATTTATTTGACACAGAGAAAGAGAGATCTCAAGGAGGCAGAGAGGCAGGCAGAGAGAGAGGAGGGGGAAGCAGGCTCTGTGCTGAGCAGAGAGCCCGATGTGGGGCTGGATCCCAGGACCCTGAGATCATGACCTGAGCCGAAGGCAGAGGCTTAACCCACTGAGCCACCCAGGCACCCCATTAATAGTGCTAAGTTCTAACAATAAAGATCGAAGTAAAAAAGATGTGTGGTATTAGAGGGGCGATTAATATTGTTGATATTGTAGCCAGGGAAGGGATCACCAAACGAGAGATTTTGAGTCAAGATATGTACTAATCACATGTTCACAGTGTGTCCCCAATAGTTTTCAGTCTTATTCTTCTGAGGCTTTCTCACCTTTTTTTTTTTTGCCTCATCCAGAACCCAGCATGGTTTCAGGCACATAGAAATAAGTGAATAGATGGAGTCTGGAATTTAAGAAGAAATAATTCTATGCAAACTTAAAGGTTGTCAGAGCAATGGGTGGAAGGCTGTGATTTATTTCTGCCTCTTAGAACTTTAGTGCTAGACATAGACCCTGTGAGGCTTATAGCCTTTAAAATGCAATTACTTATACAATAACACTGAAGAATCATCTCGTGTCTGGAAGAATACCCTCTAAGTAGGCAAATTACTCTATCGCCATAGAAGAGAGAATGATCATGGCATATTCACATTAAAAATCCCTTTATTAAGGCTTTATTAATAGCATAAAAAATAAATCATCTTTCCAGTTCCAGGCACTTCTTTCTCTTATGAAATATTATACTGCTAAATGAAGATTATTTCCTTCCAAAGACTATCCTGTCCTGTATTTCTTGACATATAAACTTCCCTTATGAGCAAACTTTTTTTTCCCACAAAACACTAGCAATGCCCATCATTTCCATGAAAAACCCAAGAGCATCTGTTGATACTTGGGATATAGCTTTCAATTTTCACAAATCTCCAAATCATCCTAATTGTCTATACTGTTGTTACGTACAATGGGTAAGACTCTGTTCTTAAATGAACGTAGAGCTCACAGTGCATCCTGTTGGAATTGGGAAACATAAATTCAGAACTGACCCCAATTCTGCCATTCCACATATCATTGTGAAGGATTTGGGACAGGCCAAATAGAAAATTGGATTTATATTTACTTTAAATGACAAAAACTATTTTTTAAAGTTCAAAATAATGTAATTTTCAAGTTGCCAAACAAACAATTTTGCATTTTAAGACACTTATAAAGTAGATTGGTGAGAATTAAGGATAACCAGGATTTTGTTAAATTCTTAATTTTCCATAATTTTAATAACGCTTCTTATTACTCTGGTCATGGCAGTTTGGAGTCATTGAATTCATTAAATAAGCAGAAGGGAGAAACAATAATTAATATGCCTTTGATTGGAAATTGAGGAGAGATACTCTATGCATTATTTAGCAATAGTGCAGAGTATAAGTGAGACATTATAGCTTATGTGCAAGGGGAAAATAGAATGATGTTGGCAAGGTAGCATTTGATGGAAAGGGATTCCTGGTTGCATTCCTTTCTAATGCACTCGTTGCTTCAGACTAAGAATAACCACAACCAAGAAGGAAAAGAAAAGGCCATGAGGGATCAGAGGGTGAAGTGAAAGAGACTGATCATATATAATTTCAAAGTAATTTCCCAAAAAATGTGTTAGTGTATTTGATGGAATTCTTGATCATGGGGATAGCATCCTGTATTGGCTACTGTTCCCAGAGACGTATTAAGTCTGTTAGTTTTATCTGTAAAATTGTCATGCAGATGGGGTTTTAAAAAAATATTTGTATGATGGTAGAAAATAATATACATGATCTCCATTCAAATTCAGTAATGTCCTTTAAAAATGATTCTTCAGACATTTGATGGTTGGTTGCTATGTAGGCCTTTTTCTAAGATAATAAAAATGGAAAAAAAAATGTGACTTAGCTCCTCCTTTCAATAAAGTCCCTAAAGAAGGGAAGCTAGAAAAGTAAATAAATACAAAAAAATGACAAAATGATAGAAACACAAAGGCAGTGCCAGTAGGTTACTATGTCTGCAAACAAGAGAGGACGGCCCTATATTTAAAGGAAAACAATTGGTCAATGTTTAAAATTAAGTTTAAAGCAAGAACAGATGTCCCCCAAAGAGTGAAAGCATAAAGCTAAATTGACATAGTAAATTGACATAGTTCGAAAATGTCAGTATTCTGGTTTCTTACTAGATCCATGTCTACTTTTTTTATATTTATCGTTTTTATTTTAACTTTTCTTTTTAGCATTGTCAAGCCAAATGTCAGAAAGATAGGAAAGGAAAAATATGTTTTCAATGATTCTCTTCTTCATTAAGCTCCCTCCTTCACCACACTGGCCACTAGAACCATATGTTTATGGTATTAATAGAGTAACGAAAACTTCCCACCGGTACTGTTTGCTTGCAGGAAAATGAGAGTATACATGCAGAGCACCCCTGCTCTTCATGCCACCATGGAGTGAATTCTCCAACTTAGAAGTTGCCAGATATAAGGTTAATAAATGATCACTTTGAACAATGCTGCTATGTGCTGGTCCACCTCAGCATTCTCCTGGCCTTGTGGAAGAGTACATATTCTTTAAAAAGTTTAAAAAAGAAAAAAAGCCCCTGATAAAAATGGAGGGAGGGGAAGGATAATATAATCTGCAAGAGACAGTGTATACTAGGAAGACAGAAGTACTTCAAAAATCTCTTTCCACCATCAAACGTAATAACACCCATATCATAGGAGGAAAAAAAAAATCTCTTTCCAAATTTCTTCCACTATCTCACAGGGTGGGGTGTCCTCAAAATCACCCTACTCTCTCCAACAGAACCGCTCCAAACTCTGAATTGAAACTCAGCACTTGTATATCTTCTTTCCTTTAGCTTCTCCCCCTCTTGCCTTGCTGGTTTATTCTTGGTCACTTTCATAAGTGGTTTCCAATCTGTCTCCATGTCTCCGTGGTTCTGCAGCTTAATCCCTATTTCAAGCAGAAAAACAAAAGTGTGGAAAGCCTACCCTTGCAGGTTTCTGCCCCAGGAACAAAAGGCTCTTACTTCTTCAGAGGCAAGAAACAGAAGACCCATATTTTTCGTCTCTGTCATATTTGTATTGTTTCCATAGTTAAGAAGAGTGAGTTTTAAACATGCTGATCCTAGTTTTCAAAGAGAAGGAAAGAACACAAGCATTGGGTTAGGTGACTCTGAGGCATTTAGAAATCAAGAACGGAAACATGACTCATCTGAAAGAGGATCCCTGTTGATTCATGGACCATGTGAGAGCTGTGTGTGAGACGCCCAAAATACTCTACACAGAGAGTTTCACATGTTGAGACACAAGATAGCTTAAATAATCCAAATGCAAATTACAGTCAGGATGCTGAATACAATTGCTGGCTACATTTTAAAGTGTATTATGGTATTTTATGTGAACACACATAACAGCATAGCTTGGGAATCTTAGCAACAGATCCTCAGTAGGTCAGGCCATGCACACCAAAGGAAACCAAGATGAAATCCAAGATCATTCAAACAGAAAGGTCTAGGTCTGGGTTTCACATATGCTGATGCGAGAGAGATTTGAGACCTGCCTTTGTTTGGTGACCTTGTTGCCTAATGGAATAGTTCCAGACTTCTTTCTAGACATTCAGGATTCTCTGGAATATAACCCAATCTGGGCATAGCCAGGTACTTCTGATATGTTGTAGGTTTGCTTGATGTCAATGGTAAGCAGTATCATTTATTCTTTCTGTAGTTCATCTTGCTATCTCTTTGTATCTCTTTGCTTAGCCCCTGTATGTATCAAAATTTGCTTAACCCAACCATCAATTTGTGAATAACATCTGGCCTAGTACGTCATCTAGTCCTTCCCTTTAGAAATGAAGGGCCAGAAGTAAAGATACTTGATCAAGGACTCCCACCTGGGAAAGCTGGGCCTCTACCAGAGGTCACTAATCTCCCTATGCAACACTCCCTTTCCACAGCCACAGTGGAATAACAATGACCCCTTTCCTAGTCTTCATGTAAATATTACAAGTTAGCTTGACATTTAAGGAGCATAGCCAATAGACTCCAGTCTGAATAAAATGAGCATTCAATGAAAAAATGAGTAGTTATCCCTAATAGAAGACACATTACCTCATATCCGTTGTTTATTACAGCCTCGGGTTTTGTTTTCTATTATCTAGCATGGCATAGTGGAAAGAAGACAGACTTTGAAGCCCAGTGAACCCAAGGTTTTCATAACAACAGTGAGGGAAGTCCCGTTATGCTAATTTTATAGATAAACTGAGATTAAGGAAGTTCGACTAGTTTATAGCCACTCAGCAAGTGAGTAATTGAAACAGAATTTGAACCAGGTATCTCGACTCCCTGGCATTTGTGCACAAGTTTGTGTACTTTCTTTTCCTTGATAGAAGGCTGAGTCAAAAGTCCTAGTGTGAGGTTTCCCTTTTATTTGTTTGTCACAAAAAAGTCCAACTGGGTCAGCAAGAAGGTACTTAAATGGAATACATAAAAACCATTACTCCAAAACTCTCTTTACTCCTATTAGCTAACAGTTTGTCAATACTAATTTTACAAAGCCTTCTTTTATCTCTGACTGCCTGCCAAGTAGCCACATGTAGGGTCCAGATTCTACTGGTCAGGGCGATTCTGGATGCTTCTGACTCACAATATTTCAATGTCAGATAGGCTGACATTAACCAATTCTAATCGCTGTGATCTTTTATTTTTCTCTCTGTCAACGATCTTCCTAAGAATACAGAAGGCCCCTGAATCCCACCCAAAGTAACCCTGAGTTGAAAATACCAGTCCTTTTCTTCTCCCTACAGGTTAGAAGTTTATTGAGTACCATGAAACGTACAACTCTACATTTATTTTCATAGGCAGAATGCTGTTGTAATTAATCAACGGGATCTACAGGATTTGGAGGTTCAAACCACTCAGTGACTCACTACCTGGTACGACCTTGGATAAGTCATCTCTTCTACAGCCTGTTTTCTGTCTGTAAATAAGAGTAAAAAGACTACTTTATGGAAGCGATTGTGAAGATAACATGATGGAGATCATGTAAAATGCTCAGATGTATTGTTCACTATACACTGAGCACTCAAGCCTTGGTTATTATTATTATTAGACACATAGAGGAACACTTGCAAGCTACAAGTGAAGGAAAGTGATGCCTTCCAAAATTTACATTTTAAGATGATTTTAAGACGTCTAACAATATGATAACAAGAAGAAAACCCCTGGGATTTTAAAGTCAGAGAATTACTAAATAATTTCCAGCTGAGCAATTAATTTAACACTGTGTTTTTCTCTTCAAGTTAATTATCATAGGTCAATGGCATTCAACCTTCCAGTGTTTTCGTAGAATTTTGCTATCATATAAGCAACACACCTTCCATTCTTTTTTTTTAATATACTATTTGATATTTTGACAGTCATTTAGTTGACATGGAGTTATTTTGAAAATAAATCCTGTGGTCCTGAAATATGAAAATCTAAAAGAAAACTCCATAAGGGGTGATTTACATTAGGTTAAATCCCTCAAAATCCCTGAGTCTTAGATCAATGGCAGTCAGAAACCTGTGTAGGCAAAAACCTATGAAACCCTAATGTAACTCAAACTTTGTCATATTCACCACAAGTAGCCTATGGAAACAATGCCACTTGTCACCTCAAAAAACAAGCCTTCATGGGCTGCATTGCCTTCAATCATTTCATGGCTTCCCATTGGTCTTTGGATGAATATTAACTCTTTAACTCAGCCTATAAGACTCTCCAAAATCTCGGCCCTTCCCTCTCACCTCCCTCACTTCATATGCTACCACCTGCCTCCCTACCCCCTACCCTCCACCAGCTAGACCAGCCAGTAGACAGCTCTCTAGATATATCCCGCTCACTGTCCTCATAGAACTTCCGCACATACTCTTCCATCAGCCTGGCATTTCCCCCCTTTACCATGTAATTCCACCTTCTGCCCATCTCGCATGAATGAGCCTGTCCACAGGAAGCCTCCTCCAGCCAGACTCACCAGATCAACCACCTGCATAGTTGTGCATGGCACCTCGGTCTCTCTGATAACTTTATGGACCAGTAGCTTCATACTGACTTAGTGAATGATTTGCTTGTCTTCCTTCTAACCTATAAATTACTTGGGCATAGTGATGTTGTCTGTGTTCACCACTGTTTTCCCCCGTGTCTAGCCAGGGCCTGGCAAGTAGTATGCTCTCAGTAAATATTATTGAATGATGAAAGAAAACCAAGAATTTAAAGAATTTTTTAAAGCAAAAAGCCTTCTCTAAATACAAAATAAGTCAGTTAGCATGTTTGGTTCATGTGTGATTTTTCAATACTTAGAAGAGTGGTTTTCAATCTCTGTCTCACTGTGTTCCCAGGATTTTTCCTAAATTCCTGAGAGTTGAGTTGGTTTGTTTCCTAGGGCTTCTCATAACAATATCTCCACCAATCAAATGAAGTCATTTCCTCTTCACTGTGTTTTCTTTATTGCAGAAACCATAAGCAAAGGATTCAGAGGGTACGAATTATTTGAAAGTCAGTGATAGAGAATACAACCACATAATAACTAATTATTTTGTTTTTGTTTCTTTAAGATTTTAGAGCACGTGTGAGGGCGGAGCAGAAGGGGAGAGAGAGAGAGAGAGAGAGAATCTCAAGCAGACTCCCTGCTAAATGCAGAGCCTGATGTGGGGCTGAATTCCAGGATGCTGAGACCATAACCAGAGCTAAACTCAAGAGTGAGGCGCTTAACAGACTGAGCCATCCTGGTGCCCTAATTATTTTGTTTTTAAATCCCATAACAAGGAGAAATTGTCCTCAGTAAACTTTGTTAGCTGATATAATTTTTCAAGTCTTTGAACTCTATTCCCAATGTGTAGCTGGGCTCTTCTGCATTCACACAGGTCAGAAAAAAACAGGTGTCCTCTATTGCTGGCTGTTGCTCCATCATCTATTGCACCTCTCACATATGTAGGTCCTTTAGTGGTACTTCCAGTGCCAAAAGGAAAGCATCCAAGCCCCCGGCATAACATTTAAAAGCTCTGTCATTGTTTTCACTTGCCATTCCTGCTTCCTTCCCCTCCCCATGAGCTTTATATTTGGATCATGAACCATACCATGATTTTTTCCATGCCTGTGTACTTGCCATCCTATCTTCTTGGAATATATTTTCTCTGCCTAAATAATTCCTTCAATTCCTTCTTGAACCAGCTCAAATGTTACTATCTGCTTTTCCCAGTCTGAATAATTTACCCAACCCCTACCACACGCACCCATCAGACTTGATGGTTTCCAGCGCACCATAAGCCTTAACACACCGAATGATTCTTGTTTATTATTTTTTTGTGTGTCTGTCTTCCCTGCCTAGGTATCTCCTTACATACAGATCCTGTGTTTTTCGGTTTTGTGTCCCCAGGTCCTAGGTAACTTCTTGGCATAATAAATGTACATGAAACGAATAGAAGAAAAGTTCAAATCACTTTAAACAGTTCCTTGGCATTTAAACATTTAATATTTATGCTTTCAACTCATTGTGAGATTCTCTAAAGTGTATGCTGTAGAGAAATTTGCTGAATCCTGAGCAAAATTATGCATGCAGGGAGACAACTGCCCAAATAAATGGTTTTAGCTGGTTCGCGAGGTTAGTGAACCGCTCTGACTCAGCATCTAACAGTTTTGTCATTTTCATTTTAAATAGTATTTTATTACAACAGTTTTCAAGAGTATTTTAAATTCTTGTGAAATATACTGGGAATTCTATAAACTTTTTTAAGTTAGCAAGCCAAAGAACTAAGGAAAGTGATTTTCTCATCTTACAGCTAATCCGGGTTGGTGCTGGTATAGGTCAAGTTCAGTATCTCTCAAAGTATGTTCCAAGACTCACTAGTCCCTTGAGATTCTGAACAAAAATATTCATGACGAGATATGTTTGGGAACACAGCATTCCTGGCCCTGCATGGAGGTTTGTAGGGTACAATAGCATCTTAAAGTCCAGGAGAATTTCTTTAGTGAGAACATCTATTTATCTTTATTTAGTTCAACATTTCAAACTCATTTGATTGTGGAGCTCTATGAACATTATAAGACTTCGTGATGGAAAATCCAATCTGGATCATAAAATTCGCAACCCAATGCTTGCCTTTTAATTACAGTGGTGTGTGTACATACAAAGTAGAGGTCTGAAGCAATTATTTGGGATATCATTTTTACATTGTAGAGTCTCCATAATTGAGAGCACATTATTTTATATGCTTTTTTGCTTACTTTTTGTCTGAAATACAAAACTGCTTAATTTTCTTCTTCTCCATGATAATTAGGCATAAAATGAATAAATAACCTCTTTGAAATAGATGTTAATGGGGAAAAAAATCACATTATTTTTGACATCACAGTTTCTTTTCTACACAATGATGAAATTTCAGCAATATTGTTTTACATCTTTTCGCTATAGCCACACTACAGTAGCAGGTTACAGTACCTAATGCTGTAAAAGTTAGTTTAAAGCTTAACCACCTAATGCTTTCCAGTCTTTAAGTTGACTGAGCATGTGTGTGCACATGCACAATCAAGAAGGTTGAAATGAAAATATGTATTAGCTTATAGGACAAATGCACGTTTTGGTCAAATGGACACAGACATGTACGCAGTGGTTGGCACCTAACAACTGATCCTTCTGTGAATCCTACGAGATTCAAATTAGAAAAAGAAGAAAAGTATAATAACTATTGTCTTTGGAAACTCAAGAAAAAAAATTTTTTTTTCTGAAAGGATTGGTGTTTCTTATTTGCAATGCAAAACAAATTAGAAACAGACCAAAAAAAAAAAAAAAAAAAAAAGCAAGTCTTATTTTTACAAGCCTAAGAAAAATTATAGAGATCTGTGGTTGTAAATTTACCAATAGATCTAAGTACATTTTCTAGATGAATCCAGCCCCTTCCCTTTCGGCGTAGTCCAGATACACAAACATACAGCGGAAGCTACAATGGGGCTACTGCTTGATAAGTAGCAAAAGATGGAAGTATCTGAACACTTAGGCTGTCACCTTAAAACAAACTGTCACCCATTTTTCTTCACACATTTGGAACCTAACTTATCAAGCTTAACAAGTGTTGTTATCAAAAAAATTTTGGTGCCTTTGTTCTTTCCCTTTTGCAAGTAAATTACACTTTTAGGATTTATTAAGACAAGAAACAATTTTTGAATAGCAGGTCAAAACTCTCTACGGAAAAATTCTCATTACTTTCTAGCCTGGAGCAGTGTTTACCACCCAATGTATCCATCTTTTTCCTGTTTCTTCTATATCTATATTTCCCGAATCTTGTTTCTGTGCCTAATGCTATCACATTGCAGCAGTTTGTTCAAAGCAACACTCTTATTTTTGCTCTTAGCCGGTGCTATACAAACCCTGATCAATTATTGAAGTAGAAGCCCTGAAGTAACACAACCATTACGGCAGCAGGCGGATAAAAATGGAACATTTTCAGCTCCAGTATATTTACTTTTGAGTTTCAGCAAACAAACCAACAAGTTAAACTACCTTGTCTGTCACTTTGTTCGATGTACTAATATTTCTTGCTTCCTTCAAAGTCTTTTTTCTTCACAAGGCAAGTCTCTGAAAACTCCAGTTTCTTTTTGGAATTGTGATAACCTTAACATTCATGCGAAAGAGCCCAAAACTGGTTTAAATGAGTTAACATAGACATATCATGCCAAGAGCCGCTTGGTATTTTCTAAAGTTCGCCAATGTGTCGTCTTCATATGGTAATAACATTGCAAAGAGTCCATGATGATATTTAAAACAACAAACAGTATCACTGAAGAAAATATTCATTAAAGCTTTGCAGAGGAGTCAAATTAGAGGTGGAAAAAATTTCTCATGAAGAGCAACCGCTAATCACACTTGGACTTTTTATCGTCTCTCTTCTGCTTACTACATTATTCACAAAGGATTGCCCAAGATGTTGTAATTTTATTTTTTAAACCGATCCCTTATTTAATTATACAGAATATATCTGATCAGGTTGCCAGTGAAGGCTACAAGTATTCATCTTCCGATAATGTTAACTTGCATCTGCCGCCACAATATAATGGTATCCTTTTTTTTTTCTTTTTTTTTTTTTCATTTTAAATGTCTGTTCTGGGTTTTAAGGACTAAATGATAGTGAAGACAACTGGAAATGTTCCAAGGTTTTTATATGTACTGTGCAGTCGAAACCAAAATTAGTAGTTATACTCCAGAACTAATAATATTTGACATTTATTCTTATCATTGCCTGAAGTTTGTGGGGAGAATTCCAGCAAGTTTGTGGAAAGTAGCTAAGGACAATGTGAGAAATTGTTTTAAGGTGTTATGTATCCACTACACACTCTTGGCCCTTCTTTTCCAGCCAAACAAGTAAAAGCAATCTGCATAGCCTCTAAGAGCCAAAGGTGAGCACTTGCCTGAATTCACAAGTATGTCATCAAAGCCACTTGAAGCACTTTGATATTTGAATATAAAAAGCAATGAATATAAAGGCCATGTACATTCGGGAGCTTTCATCATTTTGGATAGTTTATCTCAATATCTTGTTATGAGGTGATGTTCATCTTTTCCCCATATACTCTTCATTTACGAATAGGCCTATTAGATGCAATATAAAACACAAAATACATCAACTGAAATATACAAGAGATATGGATCTTA
This sequence comes from Enhydra lutris kenyoni, assembly GCF_002288905.1. Lineage (NCBI taxonomy): Eukaryota > Metazoa > Chordata > Mammalia > Carnivora > Mustelidae > Enhydra > Enhydra lutris. The sequence continues at coordinate 87,932,213 of NW_019154085.1, forward strand.
TCAACTGTTTTTAAATATGAGAACATTTGTCCCTCTAGCATTATGAAAGCTAGTAATATCTCACCATCAAGACAACCAGATGAAGACTTTTTATTTATTTATTTTTTTCTTTATTCCAGGCTGCTGTTAGTGGGTAGGTAACAATGTCACATTATTATTAGTTCCTTTTACTTATTTAAAAGAGAAGAAATAATACATTTGTATGCCTAGTTCCTGGAACATCCATTTCTTTGTTTGAATTGACATTGTGATCTCAGCATGATATAAATCAGTAAGGAGGGGGTATAGTTTTATTTATAAACCAGGTTGACTGAAAGAGAGATGGGTCATTTATTGACACAAACATCTGCATTATTATACTTGGGGCTTCATGACAGACAGCTCATGAAAGGTAGCTTATATGACAAGAAACATAATTTGAGAAAAGTGAAGAAAGGACCCTCTAGAAATGTATGCTTCGTGAAACTGTTCTTTATTTAACGTGGCTCTGGATCGTGGAAACAGACTGACTAAATTTATGAGGTGTGAAGCTTATGTCTAATAATGATTAACATCAGAATCACAATTTAAACCTAAGGTCAGACTCAAAAAATGGTATTAACTCTTACTCTACTGCCAAAATATCCAGTTGTCTCCCTTCTTACACCAGGAGACTATCTTAACCTTTCTACAGTGGCTACAGCACTTTATACCCTTTGCTCATGTAATTCTTAAGGGTATTTTTGTTGTTATTGTTTTAGTATAAATAATATTCCTCTCAGAAAGTTTAGCTTGATGACTGAGGGAAGACATTGTTCAATAAACTTTGCTTCGATCTGACAGTTAAAAATTTCACTATTTACTTATTTGTTCATAATTTCATTTTCGAAGGAAAATCAAAAGCATTTTATTGAGTGATGACTATTCATTATGTGCTCTGCTGGATTTTGACAAAACAAAAATGCACAAGACACTGTTCCTGCTCTGAGGAGTTGATAGGCTAGGAGCTGAGACAGACAAATCAAAGTACCAGCGTAGAAACAAATAGGTCCATGGTTCCCTAGCGGTGTAAGGAAGGTACGACTTTTTACAAAATGGAAGGGTTGGGAAGAGGAGCAACAAGGAAGGTTTCACTAAGGGATCTTAAAGTCAGTCAGTGTACAATAGCCAATAATAGGGCATAATGAAAAATATATTGCTAAAATATAGATCCAATGGGGAAATATACGTGTAGTTGCTCCATATTAAATCAAGTAGAAGACAGACAACTCTGACTTGTGAACGGGTTTGTAGTTGGCAAAGCTCTTTCATATATATCTGATCCTCCTAGCAATCTCTACTGTTGTCATAATTTCCTTATGGAGCTGAAATAAATGAATACATGAGCAGCTCAAAGATCCAACTCTAATTAAGGGCAGAATGAGGACATCAACTGACCACTCACACCAAAGAAATGATATTCTTTAGGGAGAAAGTGACATTAGTTTAGTAGTAGTTACTTGAACAGCCTCAATAAGGAAAACTAAAAAGCGTATGTATATAATGTAGGCTACTTATGTTTAATGTGCAAATAAATGCTTTCCCTGTGGACATCCAAATTGATCTGGGGACATCGACACTTACCAGACATATGACTTTAGAAGTGGAAAATTACAACTCATCTTGTGTGTATTTATTGCCTACAGGAGTTTTCCAATATATCACTGATGGAGAAATAAAACCTCGAGGACAAATTGGATTAGAAAAAAATCATAATTCCATTTGGGTAATAGGTAGAAATTGCATAAACAGTGTAGTAATATTGTGCATATGCTACTACAAAACTCTGAAGGCATGATTCACTAGTTTTCTTTGTCCTTACATAATGTCCCCAAAAGCCTACAAAATATACTTTATTCAAATATAAAGTGACAGGGGCTTAGGAATCACAATGACTACTTATGAAATACTTATACACTGAACACATTTCTGACTATGGATATGTCATATATTTGTCTCATACATTTATACTTGTGAATTTTATTTCTATGATGCAAATTTATTTTACATATTAAATTTTGATGGGGGAAATGGTAGCATAGTAGAAAGACATATTTAGAAAAATCTTCAAGCAGGGGCATTGAAATATTAACATGACACTACATTATTTATACTTTATAGATCTTGTAGTCCAGTTTTTACTTAAATTCTTCTCTTTTGCTTTCAACAAATAGACACTAAACTTTTAAGTTTAATGTCAACTTTCTTTCCCCCCCCCAAAATATTCTTAATTACCAGGCAATTTCCTCTAAAATATGTTTTCTCATAACCTTTTTAGAGTGGTTCTAAGACTATAGTGAAGATTGTGCAATTAAAACTCTAAAATAAAGATGTTGATGCTAAACTAGACATGTCTTGTGTGTGTGTGTGTACATAAATAATTTATGTATAAGACATATAATATATAGATACATATGTATATATATAATTTTCATAAAAATTAACAAGTTTTGTAGTGTATTAGATATGACATTACATATTGGTTTTCTATGACAGTGTGGCAAATTGTCCCAACTTAGCAGCTCAAAACAAAATACATTTTTTTTTTCTAATTCACCGTTTCCATGGGTCAGAGCTCAGGCACAGGTTGATTGAGTTCTCTATTCAGGATTGCACAGGTCATAATCAAGGTGTCAGGTGGGATTGCTATCCTTTCTGAGGCTCAGAGATTCTTTTTCCAGTTTACGTGGTTATTAGTAGAATTCACTTCCTTATGGTTACAGAGCTCAGGCCCCTAGTTCCTAGAGACCACTCCTCTCCATACACAATTCATAACATAGCACAGCTGCCTGTTTCAACAAGGCCAGTAGATTTTCACTCACATCTAGAATCTCTTTTTAAAGGGCTCACCTGGTTAAATGAGGCCCACCCACAATAATCTCCTTTTTGATTAAAGTCAATTGTTTTGAGATCTTAAGTACATGTGCAAAATCTGTTCATTATTGCCGTAAAACATAACGAAATCGAGGGAGTGACACCATTATCTTTGCCATATAATATAACCTAGTCATGCTTGCAGGACCAGGGGGCAGAGATCATGGCAGCCCTCTTGAGAATTCATCTACCACACCTTATCAATCATAGTAGAGTTATTACTGAAACCTTGGTGAGGGCAATGTTGTGTCATTCAGAAATCAAGGGCAATTTTAGAGTGAGCAAGTGTACAAAACACACTGATAATTTGCTTTTACTTAAATATCATAGGGGAGAGAAGTCAGGAATGCATACACTCATAAATAATATTGGAAAACAATCTATAATTACACGTCAAATTGAGTGCCATGTACAATAACTCGGAAAACTGATCATTTGAAATGGCTTTAATTGTTGCAGAGGCCCCATTAAAGAAAAGATTTAGCTTGGACCCTAAAAGATACAAAAGTTTGGCTGAGTTTACATGGACTAGAGCTTCCCCTTATAAAGCTATTCAGTATTCCTAGTAGCACACTGTAGAGCCAACCAGATAAGTTCAAATTCTAGCTCTATCATTAAGTAACTGTGTGACTTTGGGTAAGGTATTTGAAGTCTCTGAACCTTCAATTTCCTCACTTATAAAAATGGTAAAAAACCTTACTTCATTAGTGTTAATTGAAAAATAGGAAACCAAATATTTGGATTGCTTTATGCACAGGATAACAGGAAGAATACAGTAACAAAAATCTTAAATAAAAAAAGGACCTTGAAAGCCATAAAATGCCATAAAAATGTAGGTCGTGCAAATCCCAATTTCCCCAGTGATATTCTCTTCTTGCTTAAATATCTCTAATTTATTGGCTTATTGTATTTGATGTGATAAATGTGTAAGTGACTTTAAGACTATTTTGAAGAAGGAAGCTTAGAAATAAACAGACAAATAAATAATAAAATTAGCTTTTTAACTGAGAATCTTTATAACTTAATATCAAAAACGTTAAAAAAAAGTGGAAATTTCAGAGAACACGAAGGCCAGTGTGGGTGATATTTAGGAAAAGAATTTGTTTTATTCCCTTTTTTCTTTCTCATCATTCTCATTAGTAATTGTTTCTGGTGTTTAATAACTAGTAAATGTAATAAATTTTCATTGAATAAGTGCATTACATGTGGAAACCAGTGATTTAAACCTTAAAAGCACAGCCAACATAAAAGAATTATATTATGAATATGCCCCTCAATGAATTACAGATATACCTCCCACTGAATTAAAGCTCAAAGTGTTTTTTTTCCCTCATGTAAGTATTAAATGGTTCAAGCCCCCAAATAAAAGATTTAATATATCTAAGTGATTAACTTGGTTTATAGGCATCCAAAATTTGAATTCATATTTTATACATTTGGCAAAGAAGAGCAACCAAAATGAAAACTAGATTTCATTCTTGAATTTAAAGCATATCTTCCACTTGATAATCATTATAAGTAAGGTGACAAGGGAGGACTCGGAATATTTATTGAATTGTGAAAGAAGAAACCTGACAAACAATATACTTAATCATTTTCCATTTATCATCATCACTCTGTGACAGAATATAAAAACAATTGTACTAAAATGAGGTGTTCTGTTGAGGATGGGGCTCTAGAGTATTAAAAAAAAAGATTTATATTTGAGTAAATAAAATTCTGCTGGAACAGAATTGAAGAGTATTTGAAGAAAACGCTCTGAACTATGGTAACTGATTACTCTTCATTTATAATGTCTGTTTCAAACTGTTTCGAACATACGGTCCAAGAAATTTTGAGTCAAGACAATACACAGCTAGGGAGAAATACCAACTTTTAACTTAACCACATGTGAAATGAATTTTCAAAGTGTCTAGGTAAATTGGAACTTGTATATATCTAGCTGGCTTTCCTCTTTGATAGTTATATCTCTGAACCATGTGAAAAGATGAGATTCATAAGAAATAATAAAACCTCGAGATTGACTAGCAAGTGTTCTCCAGCCACGACTTCTGACCTATTGTGCACATGCTGGAGAATGAATCTAATTTTGAATATTCATTATAATCTTGCTTTTAAAAAAAATACATTTTAATGTCACATAGAAACAAAAGCTGTTCACGGGCCACAGCCTAGTCACTTAGGTTTACCACAGAGTGATGAAAATTCATCAAAATGTCAAGAGATCTGTATTTACCAAGTTTGATGAAGAAAATCTGACAAATACTATTTATGATAAGTGGCACTTTTTCCTAATTGTTTTCATATGGATGAAAGAAAATCAAGTGCCCTGTTACTTCGATGAAATGCTAAATTGCTTAAAAATTCATATTTACACAATGGACCAGCATACAAACTGAAAGTAAGATTATGGCTTCAAAATGAATGTACATATTTTCCCCAGCTAAGCTTGTACAATACTGGGGAAAAAAAAAAAAAAAAAAAGTATCAGTGAATGTTTAAACCTGAACTAACAGTTTCAGTTTTACCCTCCCTCCTTGCCTCACTAAAAGGCAGCACAAATAACTACTAGGTTACAAAGTAATAAGTATTTCTGCCATGGAGAATATCTTAGACTTTCTATGTTGTTGGGGGTCCATCAAAAGCAAACATAAATCATTTTAGCAGGTATTTCACCTCAGGAATTAAATATGTAAACACTGAAAGAAAGCCATAGACTATTTTCTGGGTGCACACAGATTGGGTTATAACTCCAAGGAAGAAAAAAATATGGTGGGAAAACACACTACCAGACAAACAAATACTAACCTTAATGCTTGTTATAACCAAGGAAAGAAATGATCGTGTGCTAACCTGTGTTTTCCAGGAAGCTTTATGTGAGAGTGTGTTTTCTATGCGTGCACAGTGCGTTAATGCAATTTAAAATCAAAGTACCATAGTCTGAAATAATAAGTGATAGAGCTGAGATTTGAACCCCAGATATCTTTAAGGATGTAGCACATGGGTTTGGCCTCTCCTCCATGCTTAAATCTCTTCGTATAGTTTCTCCAAAAGAAAATATAAAGCATTTTCAGGAAGTCTTAAAGATTTGAAATTTATTGATATACCGCATGTCTAGATTTTTTTTTAATTAAAAAATAAAACGGAAAATCATTTCTAAGACTCATTTCCAATCTTGAGATAAATTTCCTCACACGGTGGACATTTCATTCCTGTCTAAGATGTTTGCTATTTTGCATGCTGAGCAAGAGTGATCATCAAATGCAAGTCAATTCCTATATTCATAGACTCTCTCTCAGCCATCTCAGGGCAATGTACATTTCTAGCTTCATCAAATGTTAAAGATTTCGGAAGAAAGCTATTTTTATGACCCCATTCATTACCCAATTCCACTGTTTTTGGCAAGCATTCCATCATCTCAAAACAAAAATAATTCTCATATGTACCATAAACTTAGCTTATTTACATTCTCTGAACTAAAACACTTTATGGAGTGCAAGGAGGTACATTTAAAATTACACTGGAAAAACAGGCATCAAACAGACGCATCCCAGGCCAACCAGGAAGTGCAGTCAGGGGATGGGCAAATTATTTCCAAAGTTAGCTGATATTCATTAATCTAAGATAGACAACAAACTGGCTAATAACTAGAGGTGTGAACATTAAAGGATAGGGAATTGTTTTCATTTTGTTGCGTACAGAAATGGGTCACTTACAATAACATGAAACCTCCACCTTAGTCATTTTTCCAGTTATCAGAACAAATATTTCACAAATGAATTCGTCCTCCTCAATGCCAATGTCATATACAAGCGTCAGGAAGCACAGGCAAAAAGTAAACAAACCATTCAGTGACAGCAATAATTAGTCTAGGTTTTGGGTCATTCTGTCCATAGTAATGCTGACCTTTAGTTTTTTCCATTAAGCAACTTTTTAAAATGGAAAGTTGCAAAACTTCTTTGATCCTCAAAATCCTAACTAAATGAAATCATTTAATTTTGTAATTATTTACTATTATTTACTAGGAATAATATTCTTAACCTATTACCGTATTATTGTGTTGTATTCCTATATTTAGTAGGAAGTCCATAATTGCACTTTCAGATTAAGTAATTGTTATTCTATCATTTCTGTACTATTCATTTTATAAGTTACCTAATGTGGGCTATAGAAAGTTACAGAGCATATAACTTAGTCTTTGATTCATTAAACTTTCAGAGTTATGAATAAAAATAATACCTTAGGTAGAAAGTTTATTAGCTTCTCTCTGCTAATAAAGCAGTTCCTTCTCACTTAAACAATGGATTTTTTTTTGGCTGAAGCAACGTAGCCTCTCCTAAGTGCTTCAGCCAGTTTGACAGAAACAAATTGCACAGGAGACCAGCCACCAAGAAAACCCAACCCTGGTACAGATCTGGAAGCCAAAAGGAGGGTGGGCATGGCACACAGGGGTTGAGCAGCCTGTCTGGAAACTTGCCCAGTGACATAGAAAGAAAGAGCAGTACGCATGTGTAGGAGAAAAAAATTTTAGAAAAGTTTGGGGAAAATGAAAATGAGCTTATAAACACTACCAAGAAAGAAAACAATGTCCTAGTTGGAGTGATTATAATTAAGCTTTTATCTACACTTAGAAGCCATCACTAAATTCCCTGTGACTCTAATGAGAAGACAACTATAGAGGATGTGCCTCTATGTCCAGTCTGTACCTCTTCCTTTGGGGAAACCCCCTTTCCCCTTCTCAGTTCATGGCATCTGTGCTCTTGTCCATATGTTGGTCCCAACTTCAGGTCAGGAGAAAATATATTTCTCTGCCCAGGTTTGTTGGTTCAGGGAAGGGCATGTGACCACAGCCAAGACAATGAGAAGCCCCCTGAAGACTTTTTGCCAGAAGTTTCGGGAAATAGGAAATCTCTCCTCAGCTGATTGCCTGAATGCTGAAGCACACATCCATGTGAACACTCTATGAGAGAAAATCTGTTGAGAAATAATTCTAACGGACAACAAAAGAGGAGAGAGACAGATCAGTTCACTCCCTTTTTGTTCACACAAGTCCGAGTTGAGCTTTTATTACTTGCATCCTAAAGAGCTCTATACTTCCCACGAATTAATGTTGGAGAGAGGCACTTAACCTGAATATGTGCTCATGCACTCTGTACACACTTGAGCATTCTGGCCTGGGTGCCCAAGGCTTTTTTCCTCTTACACAATATCTTCCTGCTGAGACTTTATCCTTCTCCATGAAAAAGGTCATGGGCTTCTAGAACCAGGAATTCAGGGAGCCAGGGCTCTCCATTGCTCACCAGGGCTGTGGCTGTGCCTTCAACCTGCAGGGAGTGGGGGCTGATGGGCCCCAGGCAAAGGTCCGTGAGGGGGAGACGGTCTGCATTGTGTATAAGCAAGCTAGTCTCACCAAGTACATCTGTTACTTGTCCGGAGTCTTGCTTCCTCTGCAGTCTTATGACCCTCGAAAATCCCCTGTTGTTTAATGCTGCACCCCATTCACCTTAGAAGCTTTAAACCCAACCCCCAGGAGCTCCACCCCCCTCCTTCCCCTTAAGAGACTGCCACTGTCAGATACAAAAGGATGTGAGGCTCCCCCTTTCTCAGCTCAGAGAATTTCCCCAGGCTTCCCTGCCTACTCTCACCTTGAACTCTGTTCTTGATCTTTTCTTCCAGAATAGCCTCTTGTTGGTTAATCCCTGAATTCTGCTTAGCCTAGTCAAGATCTTAGGATCTGCCTTTCTTGTTTCTCAGGGATTACCCTCTAAGCTTGAAGCAAAGTGATTTCCAGAGTGTCTTTGCCACATACCTCTGGGCCCTGCCCCAGTGCTGTGCTAGTTACTGTCCATCTCTAGGGGGAAAGTCGTGATGTGTAGACTTCACTAATATCCAGAGCATGCACACTCCCACTGCAGACCACTGTAAGCTAATATGGTGACATCAGGGGGTGTGGAGCTGGGGAAATGCTCGTGGTTGGTGATGTCCCCAGATCAAGCCCACTGTCATTGTGGCCCCTCCTTTGTCAGGGAGGAGGTAGGATATGAGAAGAGGGAATTGCTATGGTTAAGGAATCCTAACCAGATTATTTATTTTATATTAGAAACTTCTAAGTTTTGGTTCTCGCCTACACAGTTTTTTTTTTTTTTTAAGATTTTATTTACTTATTTGACAGACAGAGATCACAAGTAGGCAGAGAGGCAGGCAGAGAGAGAGAGAGGAGGAAGCAGGCTCTCTGCTAAGTAGAGAGTCCGATGTGGGGCTCGATCCCAGGACTCTGGGATCGCGACCTGAGCCGAAGGCAGAGGGTTAACCCACTGAGCCACCCAGGCGCCTACACAGTTTTAATCATCCTCCATTGGGTCCATCTTTCTCTGTACCTACCAAGAAGGGGATAATGATGAGACAGAAGAGAGATTTCATGTTTGGTGCTGTAAAAATAAGTATGGTAATAATAACATTTATTACAATACATCTCTGAAAAAAATGGTAGATAAGTAAAAACGTTTCTTTCTCTTGATGAAAAATAACAGGTTTTAGTCTATTAAAGGTGGCAGATGAGCACCATTTGTGTTCCTACTGGACTCAGTGTCATCTATGTAGACTGCTTCTGTCATAGCCTTTTCCTCCTCTGGAAATGCTTGATTCCCAGTCAATTATATATTTAGCTACCCACCTGTTATTTATTATTTTTGTTTGTTTTGTTTACCAACAACCATAAGTGCATAGAACACGTAAAAGGCCCCATAAAGATGAGTTTTCTAACCCAATTAGGAATACAATAACTTGGGCACAGACAAATTGTGCGAAGAGATGGGAATATGTTTATAGAGCAGACTGGAAAAGAATTTCATTAAGTAGGAAAGAAGCACAGATAGCAGAGAGTAAGTGGTTTAGGGTGCATAGAATGTGGGATCAAGAATTTATGTTTTTATAAACATATTTTTAAATTACGAATTAATAGCATTGGATAAAATAAAAGTGGGACCCAATAAAGAAAAATTACTCCATTTGGTAAGAAGGGAGCAAAGGGATTAAAAAGCACATAGAGAAATCAATACAAAAGCATCAAAAAACATATCATAGCAAATAAATTGTGGGCCAGGAAATAAGACACTGAAGAAATTATACGAAGTTGAATATTGTGAGGAAAAGAAAATAACTATACAAATATATAGGAAGGGAAATTTGTGGATTAGAGAGACAAAGAGAAAAATGCCCAGCTTACAGTTAAGTTTTAACACTAGAAGATATTTGTATGAAGACATTGACATCTGGGTTTTTGCAAATTTGTTGGTCAATGGTTTAAAAGTTTAATGCTAGGGTTCCTGGGTGGCTCAGTTGGTTAAGCATCCACCTTCAATTCAGGTCATGATCTCAGGGTCCTAGGATCCAGTCCAGAGCAGGGCTCTGGGCTCAGAGGAGAGCTGGCTTCTCCCTCTGCCCCTTCCCCTCCTTGCTCTGTCTATCGTTCTGTCTCTCAAATAAATAAATAAACAAATAAATAGATAAAATCTTTAAATAAATAAGTGTTCAATGCATAATGCAAATTCAACAATGTTCATTTATTTGATAAGCAATTCTGAGAATTAACATTGTCAAGATACCATACAAGGTGTTGGTGGGGAAGAGAGGACAAGTGTTTATTAAGGTCCTCCTCCAACACAAACACCGAGCCTTAATTTATATTTCGCCACTTAATAATCCTCACGATCTTTCAGATTGATTTTAATATGCTCATTTTTGGTTAAGAAAACTGTGTTAGAAAGAGGAAACAACGAAGAATGTATGTGGGATTTCCCATCCAGCAAACAAATAAAGGCACTTGGCAACATAGGAAAAACTCTTATCTTTTGTGTTGACTATTTGAAAAAAAAAAAAAAAGAAAGAAAGAAAAAAGAAAAAAAGGCCCTTTATCGGGGGTGGGGGGGTTGAGATCATGGCTTCTTCTGGGAGGATAAGAACGAACTCTTATTTTTCCGTTTCTAATTGCCAGAAATATCACTGTAGAATGCAGCCGCTGACTTGCATTTTAAATCACCAGAAAATGATAATATCCTTATCTCGGGAAGAATTGTTTTCTACACAGCTTAAATTAGTGCCCTTGGAGCTCTGATTGGGGGAAAGATTTGTGATATGTTTAGGTGTGGTAATAGTGATAAAGATGGTGATGGTAGCAATTACTCCTACAGTATTTCTCGCTGTTATGTGCTCTTCTATCATTTACTGTATCATTGACTCATTTTAATACCTATTGTTCCCAAAGCCACTCCTTCAGCTGGGCTACTGCCATGGATGACTTGGAATCTCCCAGCCAGCTATGTGGCCCTGCAGCCTCTTCCGGAGCCAGTGCATCCTCCGAAAGTTCTGCACGAATCCTCCCAAACCACTACTCTGAACACATGACTCTTTTCTCAAAAAAAGGAAAGAAAAGAAGTCCAGAGAATAAAGTACAAGTTCCTTGGTTTAGGTGGTGAAGTCACCATCAACTGCTCACTGGTTATCTTTCTAACCATGGGTTCCACACGTACTTCTACAGTCTGATGAATAATGCTTCTTCTATCTCAACTCTAAAGCTTTGCCATTTATGCTTCTGAAAATGCCATTAACCATAGGACCTATGTATCAAAATGATCTTTCTTCTACTTCCTGCCACTGAACTCATCTTTTAGCTCCTGAAGAATTTATTTTGTGTATGATATGCCTCCCTATTTTTATTCATTTATTTATTACTCAGCTGTACTCTACGTCTCCAGAAGGTGTATCCTGCTTTATATATCATTCTCTACAGTCTACCCCAGTGACATATATTAGGTGTTCAATAGTTCTGATAATGATATAACCACACAACTTTGAACTCCTAGAATACTAATTTCATTCAACTTTTACTCAAGAACTATTTCTTCTGCCTCTGTTATTTATGTGGCATATGTCTAATCACTGGTGGACAAGAAAGATGAAGTCTCTGCCTTCTGGATTTTATATTCCACGGTGAACATAGATAATTAAGTAGTTAGTAATATGATATAATGCACTTACAGAGAGTCATAACAACCATGGAGAAAAGTGCAAGATACACGTGGAGAGAGAAAGGGGGGAGTGGATGAGAAGTCTACCTTAAATGAAGTATTCAAGAAAAATTTTTTAAAGTATTACCATTTGAACAGACACCATAAGTACATATGCTGTAATTACCAAAGATAAACTTGGGAGGGGAAAAATAAGCCAAAGGTCTTTAAAAAGTCACTGAGTTTGTGTGGTGCCTACTGGCTCAAATGGTATGGCAGGTAACTCTGGGTTTCAGGGTTGTGAGTTTGAGCTCCACATTGGGGGCAGAGTTACTTTTAAAAATTAAAAATATTTGTTTTTTAAAAAGGTAAAAAGTCATGGAGTTTAACAATTTATTGGAATAAAAACTATAATAGGAGCAAATATGGAAGGAGGAAACCGATTAGAAAGTGATTTATTATAATCTAGGCTAAAAATAATGGTGAGATTCTGACTATCTATTGAGGGTTGATGGTAGTATTACGTTACCCTTACAGTGAGTTTGCATATTTGGAAACAAATTGATCAGAAAATCTCATGTTATAGGTAAGAATTACCAACCAGACTTAGAACTTGGACTCACAGGCAAATTCAAATTAAAATCTCTGAAAACTATTAGATTTCTTCTTCTTCTTTTTTTTTTTTTTTTTCTTCCCAGCTATAACAGTTTAGATTCTGCTGGATACAGTTAAATTCTGGTCATTTTGTATTGCTTGTATGTGTTCAAGTGTGGGATTGGGCACATAAAGTAGTGCTCAGGAAGTTCTCAAACTTCATTGTGCATTCAAATTGCCTGAGAAGTTGTCAGAATGCAGATCTGATTCAGTAGGTCTGGGGTGGCCTGGAATTCTGCGTTTCTAACAAATTCTGGGAGACGTTGATGATGCTGTCTGAGGACCACATTTAGTAGATGACTGCTTGATTGACTAAACTGGGGGGACAGACTTACCAGTTATAACTTTCCTTAAGTAATTATCCTATTTGGAGCAATTTGAATTGAAAATTTTTGATGTATACAAGTAGATATTTAATAGATAAGTATTTCTGAGGGAGATTAAAGTGATATATAACATGATTCAGACTGTCTCCTTTGTTAAAATTGTTGGAAAGAGTAGATTTAGTGGTGTTCTCAATGGTGTGATTATTTCTATAATGGTTAATAGTATTTTTCTGTGACTGCCATTTTTAGCTAGGAGAAACCACAGGATGATAGTATTCTTGCTGTTCTTGTTCTTGTATCCTATACAGAAGCACCTGGGAAACTTTTTAATATACAAACAGCTGCGTCCCACCCCTTGGCAAAACAGTAGTATTCTGGCTATCTGGGTTTCAAACATACTACCCTAGAAATTCTCACGTTTAGCTGTGTTAGAGAGTCACATGTGTGTATATATATATATGCATATGTATATATATATATATATATATATATTTTTTTTTTTTAAGATTTTATTTATTTGACAGAGATCACAAATAGGCAGCAGAGAGGCAGGCAGAGAGAGAGGGGGAAGCAGGCTCCCTGCTGAGCAGAGAGCTTGATGTGGGGCTCGATTCCAGGACTCTGAGATCATGATCTGAGCTGAAGGCAGTGGCTTAACCCACTGAGCCACCCAGGCGCCCCGAGTCACATGTATATTAAAGTAAGGAAGACAAAGAATGTCTCCTGATGAGGGACTACTGACTCTCTTAAAGCATGCATGACTCTTTTTTCACAACCCCTGCCAGCAATCAGGAACTCTCCACCTATGCTCAGGGGAATGCTCTTTTCCTCCTTCTTCACATTACTGACTCCCAATCAGAGGTCTCTTCTTGAGCTTTCCCTGTCTATCCTATCTAAAGTGGTCACCTGAGAGAATCTTATGTCATCATGCAGGTTTTTTTCTTTTTTTATCTTTACAGCAATACTCAAATAAGGTGATTATCTTCATCACTATGTTCATTTATTTATTCTTTGTACCTCCCCCATTGGAAAGTAAACCCCATGTGGCCAGCCACTATTAATTGTTCCTCATCATCACAGCCTCATGTTTAACTCAGTGCCTGATAATTTCATAAAGGTTTGCTAGATGAAGTCACTGAAATCTTTAGTTTTCCTCGTCTGGGTTACCAGCGTTTGTGTTTATATGTGTGTGTTCTTTTTCCTCCTCGTTTTCACTGTTGTATCATTACCTGCCAGGATTCACTTCCTTCCATCCATCCATCCATCCATCCATCCTTCCATCCATCCATCCATCCTTCCTTCCATCCATCCATCCATCATCCATCCATCCATCCACCCATTGACCCACCCCTGCAATCATTTAACTTTGAGTTATTAAACTTCCACTGTGTACCATGTGTACCCATGACTGAAAAGACTAGAAAATTGATGATAAATAAGTCAGATACGGTCTTTGGCCTAGGAATATTGCAATCCAGTCATGGATAATAATTAAGGCAGAGGGGCAGGCAGAGGGAGAGGGAGAAGCAGACTCCCTGCTGAGCAGGGAGCCCAATGTGGGACTCAATCCCACGACCGTGGGATCATGACCCGAGCCTAAGGCAGATGCTCAACTGACTGAGCCACCCAGGTGCCCCAGAACTGAATATTCTAAATGAAGTTTACTTAATTTTTTAAAAAATATGTTTTATAAATAAAAGAGTAATACAGCACCTTAAGCTTTGTATATATATATACACTCATATATATATATATATATATATATGTAAGCATTTAAAAATATGTATAAAGACGTAAGTGGTGATTATTAATTAATGTCATCTGCTAGTTACATCAAACAAATATTTCCTTTTTAAATAAGTCTGATATGTTGGACATTTATTTGCTTAGAAAGTGACTAAGTAAAATATAATTGTTGCTTCAGTAACTCTTTATAACAGATTAAAGAGTCACTGCCTGTTCAATCTTTTTTAAAGGACTGAACAGGGGCACCTAGGTGGCTCAGTGGGTTAAAGTCTCTGCCTTCAGCTCAGGTCATGATCTCAGGGTCCTGGGATCGAGGCCCACATCGGGCTCTCTGCTTGGCAGGGACCCTGCTTCCCCTTCTCTCTCTGCCTGCCTCTCTGCCTTCTTGTGATCTCCATCTGTCAAATAAATAAATAAAATCTTTAAAAAAATATTTTAAAGGACTGAACAGGCTCCCTAAAACAAATGTGTACATGTGCGGGTGTGTACATGTGTATGTACATATATACTTAAACACAAATAAAATACATGCATTTGCATTTGTCCATGGGAAAGTGATATCACTTCTTTCGACATTATACGTAAGGAGTATATTAAAGTAGGACAGATCAGAGATAGCAGTTTTTCTAATTAATTAACTGATTTGTTAAAGTGTTTTGACTGAGGACAGGTGACTTGAAGTCCATCATAATGTCATTCATCATCTTGAACAATTTCCATAAGAATTTCACATTGAATGTGAATCCCAAATAGTCTTGTCTGAGGTCATTTTCCTTTAACTGTTAAATCTTGCATAGTTTGCGTTATAATCTAAACCTAATTCATTAAGTTGTTTTAGAGGTAGCAAGTGTATATCTAAAGCTGTTTTCAGGAAAACTTGAGAGATTTCTGAGCAAGTTCCTTAGAGTCTTTTCTTACTCTCTTAAAGACCAGGAAGTTTAGTGTATTCCTGAGACATCCTATTAACTGAAAATAAAAGTTGATTTCACTCCAGTTCTGTACGAGTCACTCTTTTCCAGACTTTGAGCCCTGAGCAAATCCTGTAGGATGATGTGCTTTTGAACTTCACCAAGAACTTGAGTGGTGAGGGAGGCCTTTCAACTTCACAGCTACGTCATAGCCATTTGCAGCGAAATATCTGTCTAGTTCTGATAAGAGTTAATTGTAAAGGTGAGTTATTTGGAAACTCTTTTCTAGCTTTAAATGTCATCTAGCATTTTTGGATGAGAAATGCAATTTTTTAATTAAAAATAAAATAAAATTCACGTATGTTAAAGTATTATAAAAGATTGGTTTCCTCCTTAGCAGAATGTAGGCTCTGGCAGAAATATGGTTTCAGGTGTGGGTGTAGGAGGGGAACCAAACTTGGATGAAACAGGATTTTATCTTCCTGGGGTGGGCTGCCAGTTAAATTTCTGCAAATAGCAATGTCATAAAGCATGGTTTTAGAGAAAGACCATGTGCTTTCTAGAACAGCAATTGAGAGAAAAACAACAAAATTACAAGGAGGCTAAATGTGAAAAACACGCTTTCTCCTCATCCACCTGAAGTCTTGCAAAATAAAAATGTATTTTAAAAAAAATATCCTTTGTACAATAACTTTTCAAAAGCAGACTACAACAGCATGAATCTTAAAACTTCCAAGAGAGCCTGCTCGATGAACTCTATTATCTTGGTTCTAAGACATAAAGGTTAATTAAAGAAACGACAAGTTCTCTGCTTCCCTAACGTGGCTAAGGAAGACACATTAGCAAAGCCACACACAAAGCTGAACAGCAATTAGAGAGAATCAAAAAACAGACACACAAAATGGAACCTTTGGCAAACCTAAAGATAGACTCTACCTCAGCATCTGTCGTTATGTTACAAACATCGAAAAACCTTACGTTTCTGATTTTTGCTTCTTATTCCACCAACCTCCCCTCCCACACATATGCAGTCTTTGCCTCCACATTCCCCTGGAGCAGGTTTTGTGGGGAAATTGAAGTGAAAAAGTCACTGCGAAAGGAAATCATCAAAGGTGACAGAGGGAAATAGCCCTGTTGGAATAAGAAAGAACAATGTGGGGAGACAGAAAATCAAGATTTAGTGGAAAAGGGTAGTTTGTTTAGAGTTTGAAATATAAGAAGCAGGGTGGGGGTAGGGCATTTGAGTTCTATATCCATAAACTTCCTGGCATTTTGACATGGCTTTTCTTTTAGCAAACCACTCAGTGGTCCTCTTGGTGTCTCACGTGAGCCGGTCACACTTCAAACTCCACAGTTCAGCGAACTTCCTATTTATTTATTGTCTGCCTTCCATACGATGCCACCCAGGCTAAGTTTTTCTTTTTTTCCTCTTTCATCCTGTCAGTATTTTTTTTTTAACTCTCCTGAGTCATTTTTAACATACAGTTAGGAATTTTTCCAGCCACTTGAAAATTCTATACTCTTTTCCTGCCATTTAAAATACAGTAATACAGTAAATCACTGCAACTGGGAAGAAATTCTGACTTGATCAGTGCAACCATGGTGTAAAGTGTGATAGACAGAATTCAAAAACTAAGAGGACAGTCTCTAGTTTTCATATCTCATTCTTTACTTAAAGATAAGTTGTAGATTAACTGTCTTTAAATTAAGACATCTGAAATACATTTGTATATGTTTGGTATTACTAATTTTTTAACTATGACAATTTCACACAGAAACCCTTTTGTTGGAAACTGAATTTCTCGTGTAATAATTAGCTGTGGAATATTACCCCAAACAGGTGTCTGTAGCCTGTCAAAGTCAGAACAGGTGATTTAGAATTAGCGTATTAAAAGAACTGTGAATTAGCGAAGCAAAAACGTGTTAATTTCTTGTTCCATCTGTTAATATGAATTCACTGCCAAATATTTTACTTTGTAGAACTGTGCTGGGATTGGCAAGAACATACACTATAAAAAAAGTTTAAAGGCCTGAATGTTTAAAAATCATGACATACGTTACTGCAAAAATAACTTCTACATTTTGAGCATGCTTTTTTTTTCTTTTTTATCTTTGAAAAAAATAACTGCAGAGATTGCCATATAATATAGAAAGTTAACTAAAGAAAACATACGATCAAATGTTAGACCTTTAAAACAAAAATTGGAAGAAAATGTTATTCAAGAATGTTTGGTTATAAATGAAGACTAATTCTTCAGTGCTACTTCTCGGATGTATCTGAGAACTACTCTGAATTACTGGAAGATAGAAATATCTGCTGCTACCATGCAGCTTATATCCAATAATATCCTCTTATATAGAGATGCCATTATAGAAAGAGAGATCATTTTTTTTTCCTACCCAAATACTCTAATCTTTAAAAGATTATGGTGCAATTTAGGTCACTAAACCAGTCTCTGTATAATACCTAAACCCATTGTTCATTAGCTTAGTTTTGTTTCTTCCACCAAATTTTCCCTGCATGGATAAAATCTGAATACATTATACCCTTAACTCCACATGCATGTATGTAACTGTGTATGCCCGTGGTGGTGGTAGAGGGTGGAGTGTAGGAAAAGAGGAAAGACCCGTAGTAAAATGAAGAGTTTTTTTTATGTGTATCCTCATTCCGACACATAAAGGACTGGATCTGTAACTGGACACATTTTCATTCTGAAAACCTTGAGAGAATCTAGAGCTAATGAACTATTGAACCAGCTTACCATCTTTGTATTTCTTTCCTTTGTAGGCAGATCCATGGGAAAAGAAAGGAATTTGAAGTGAATTGAAATTTGTGAGCTTAGACATATGCTAAGAGTACAGTTAACTTGAGTTACTTTTTCCATGCTGCTGAATTGGGTCCTGAATGAGGCAGTTTTGTGACTTAAACAGATTTCACTAATTTTCCTTCCTTGCACATTTAAAAAACAAACCACACTCTCCCATATTGCTGTTTGGGTTTTAACGGAGCTAAGGCATGCACACCCAATTACTATAAGCACTTTAACTAAGGCTTAAAGATATGCAGCATGTTCTTAACTGCAAATGATATGATAGGTAGTGTCTTTCCTCTCTAGTTTTATGTCACATCCAAGAGATTAATCCTCTCATGAATCATCCATAATGACTAGAATAATTTGGGGGAACTGAATGAAATTTTTCAAATTATTTATATCATGAACTCACAAGAATATGAATGGTGGGTTATGCAAATACAAACCATGCTTACAAAAGGGAAATACAAAAAAGGAGGGATGAAGGTTAAGTTTATAATTCTAAACCTGGGCCTCTTTATATTGATATACCATGGCCTTGTTGCTTCACTGCTGAGCGATCTCTGTTACAGCTTATGAAACACATAAGGGAAACATTGTTTCTAACATTTGAATGAAAGAATAGTGATCTTTTGGATAGCTTAGAGCAAAGGTACCAAATTCTTTAAAGAGGTGAGATGAGGTTCCCTTATTCTATAAGGTTCATGATAACATTTTAAGAAAAAAAAAATCCTTAAAAATACCCAGAGATTTTTTTTCCCTGTATGAAACAGACTGAGCACAAGTTTTAGAATTCTTTCTAAACATGATCTCAGACAAAAGACAATACTCTATTTCCCATCATATTTAAGAAATATGGTGTTATTGTATAGGAATCGTTGATGAAATATTTCCAAAATTCTATATCATCAGCCTAAAAATTCATATAAAACTATGCAATACATAAAACATTTTATGGAGTTTTAAATTATACAGCACATTAAAGTTTTAGTTGACTTATCTGAAGACATTTTTGGTATGTAAATAAAAATGCAAGGAGAAGAACCTGTCAGAAAGTAAATAAAGTATGTAAATTAAATAAAAGGTAAGGCAGCTACACTTTTTATATAAATAACTGTGTTAACGGAGCTTTATGCATATTACAATATATTCAGATGCATAGCTTTTGCAAAAATAAATTCATTGCTCCTCTCCAAAGAATGGATTAAAACAATTTATTTTATAAAATTTGGATAGATAGGATAAGAAATGTAATAGCCATCCATGGAAAATAAATATAAAAATTATTCAAGCTCCATCTACTTTATGTTAGTAATGAGATGCACTTCATTCAAATTCCTTTCAATTGAAACAGTGCTGAGGAAGCAAAAACATGATTCTGTAGGAAATGATTTCTAATCTTCATGATAACATACCGATATAATACAATTATTTACAATTGACTAAGAGTTAATTTCAATAGTATAACATCTTTCTTGCAAAAATGTCAGCTTTTATTGATGAAACAAACTAAGAATAAAACATTTTTACTTGTAGTATTACAGTGTTGTTTTTCATTCTGTTAACCAAAACAACACAGTAATACTGTAAACAACAACAAAAAATAACATCAGACTGCTTGTGTTTGCATGATTTTATCAAAAACTATAAGCAATGGAATGAAGTACATTAGCTGTAATTCCAGAAAACACTTGATTTTTTTCAGACTTCAGTCAAGCTATATTTAAAATAAAAAGTGACCATTGGGCTAATTCTGTTAATTATCTCGTATGTCACGGGAGAACATAAAATTAATAATTGAAAATGATTGATCTCATATATTTAAGGTACAATAAAAGTAAATATGCAATAAAAGCTATCTATCTACATACACACCCACACGTACACACATACACGCACATATAAAACCAGTTTATATACACCAGTTTTTCTCAAATAGGGTATAAACGTTTCCAGACATTTTTAGTTGTCACAACTCAAGGAACAGTGCTACTGGTATCCAGTGGGTAGAAGCCTGGGATGTTCCTAAATAGTCTACAGTGCAGAGAAACAAAGAATCATCCATTCCAAAATACCATTGGACCTAGACTGAGAGACCCTGATGCATACCTATAGTTTTTGTTACCTGCCCTCTTTTCATTGAGAAATGCAAGGTATTTACACCAACCAACCCTTCTTAGCCACCAGACTGGTTAAATCAGACCACTCTCCTCACAGAGGAACAGGACTTGTTTTTAATCCTTATTTATGGAATGCATACTCTGTGCCGGCTTTTCTTGCGGTCATACTTCTAGAACAAGTTGGCACTTGCTTAGTCCAATTTCTTTTTATTTATTTATTTATTTATTTATTTAAGATTTTATTTATTTGACAGAGAGAAAGATCACAAGTAGGCAGAGAGGCAGGCAGAGAGAGGGGGGGGAAGCAGGCTCCTTGCTGAGCAGACAGCCTGATGCAGGGCTCAATCCCAGGACTCTGAGATCATGACCTGAGCCGAAGGCAGAGGCTTAACCCCCTGAGCCACCTAGGCCCCCCGCCTAGTCCAATTTCTTTACTTAAAAATTGGAAAATAATTCTCCTGGTAGGTAAAGTGATTTGCCTGCATTTACCTTGACATGTCTGGGTTTGAGCTGAATTTTCCTGACCCTGAGATCCAAGGCAAATCTTTTGTACCCTGAAATCTCTGCTCTCTGTTGACTCTGCAGAGTCAACAACTGGGAATGGTCTCCATACATTTGTATTAAATGAATCCGTTGATTTGCATTATGTATGTATTTTCCCATATATTAGCTAAAATTTCAACTTGCTTTGACTGCTTTGAATAGGATATTTCCATTTAAATTTTAAGAAACGGAGGTAGGGCATGAAAGAAAAATGTTGATTTTACAGGAATATTTTTATTAGGTCGCATTAACTGAACAAATCTTCCTTGAATCATATTTTAACATTACACTCTTTTTTTCTTTCTTTTTTTTTTTTTTTTACTAAGGAAACATATTAACTACAAAAATGAAAATTTCCTTGGCAATGCTCTAACATACATAAAGAATAGTAGGAGAGAATATTTTTCAGAATTAAAGTCAAGAAAAACTTTTCTTTCCTTAGAAGGAATTACTTTCCTACTAATTTGTTCTGGTTACCAGGAAAGTCAGAGCAAAATATACATTTCAGTAGTAGTCAAAATACTAGTTTCTAATGGTTAGTGTCTGTTTTTCTTATCCTTTCCATTGCCCTGATTTGCTATCTTTTTTAAAAATACATATATATTTTGATGTATGAGTAAATAATTTGATTAAGTAGATACCGTCTCTATTTTCCTAGAAAGCTTACTGAGTATTGTCTTGGAATAATAATATTATAAGAGGTCTTAAAACTGAATAATTAGCATGCATCTCTTCTCCCATGATTTGCTCAATGATTTTGCCACTATTTCATTTCCTAGAATTTCATGATAGGTTAGCAGATAGGTTATCATATTCTTACTTAAAACCACCTAGCATGTCAATGGCAGTATAAAGACTTGGAATTGTAATACTGACCCTAGCTCTTCTATGTGCTGGGCACTGTGTTGTGTAGTGTGTGTGTGTGTGTGTGTGTGTGTGTGTGTGTGTGTGTGTGTTCTTTTTCTTATCATTAAGTCAATCCTGCAAACTGGATAAAATTATCTTCTTTTTACTGAAGAACTGGAAGCCTACAGAGTTGATAACTTGCCTGTTAACCAGTGAGCTAGTGGCAGACCTAGAATCCCACTCTAAATCTTGTCTGACTCTAAAACTCCTGCTTGTTTTCACTTGTACTTGTAGTCTACTTAACGCATGAAAAAAAAATAGAAAAATTTTAAGAGTATGAATCAATTCTAAGATAGAAGTTTAGGTATGACTTAATTCAATTTCTGTTATGGCTATTTTTATCAAATCTGTTGGGTAATAATTTATTTCATCCCCATTCTGGTTCTTTCTCAACTTTTCCCCACCCCACAGCTATGTCATAGACCTAACAAAATAGTATATCATCTGAAGGATCAGCATGTTGGTGGGATATTGGCAAAAGGGGTGGGGGAAAAATTGAGAGGAAAAAGACAATCCAAGGGTTACTCACACTCAGGAAAATAAATCCTTTTTCTTCCTAAAGAGGTGTTTGAATTAGAGAGAAGCCTGAGGTCAGAACCTGGAGTCCATTTACCCGGGCACAATTCTGATTGTCTCCAGATCAGTCACACCATACCAGTAAGGACTTATATATTTGAGTATTTTGTAGGTGCTAGACACTGTGCAAAGCAATTTACACATATTTTAAATCCTGATCCACATAACCACCCTGAATTGTATGTTCATGTATTACTGTCAGCCCTATTTATCAGATGACATAATTGATGACACATAATGTGCCCATCATCAAATAGCCAATTTTGGCAGAGTCAAAATTGTTACACAGCTCTAACTCACTCTAAACCTCATGATTTGAACCCTTTGCTGTATTCCTCTTCTCTATATATGTACTTGTTCCTATTTCTACCAATCTGAGCACTATAGTTATGACTAATCTCTTTAATACCTACCCATAAATCTTAGAAAGATTTTCTAGTTCTTCTTACATTTTTGGTCAGTATAGTAAGGCATTTCTTACCTTAATATAGCATTTTCGTTTAAATAAAAGTAGCATGTCCCGATGTAAGAAATTCACAGTATGCCCAATAATGTTACTGAGATTGTTCCAATAGTTTTTAATGTAGAGATGGGGAACAGGTGTTTGCAAAAGTATTTTTTTAAAAAAATCTTAGTTAAAAATTCAATCTAGATGTATTCCACAAACTGTTTTTATAATGAAATAAATTATTTATAAGATACACAATACACTTATTTAGAAAATATCTTAAAGCATATAGTATCAACTAGATTTATTTGACTGGCATACTTTTGGCACTAAATGATATTTATATATTTTAAATTACCCTTAATTTGTTTATAACAGTTGCTCAAATTCCATTTGTATAGAAGGACCATTTTTTCCCTAAAGCACTGATATTCTACTACTTGCTTCATATTAAAGATGTGTTTTCTCCCAAGAGTCCATTGACAATTAAAACATTATAAAAAGAAGGTTGGTTGCATTTCAAGTCTGATATGTCTAAACAATTTGGGCTTTAAAATTTCATCATTATTATGCCCAACTTTGATTTTTGAGGTACTAAGTTTTTAAAGGTATGGAAGGGCCAAGATTTGGCCATCTGTGACCCACAAAAATAACAATTTCATATGGTTCAAATAAGACTTAAATAATGATTCTGAAGTACCCATAAAACTCAATGAGCATTGCCTTAAGAGTAACCATAATTTTAGTCCAATCTGCTTTAAAAAGTTAAATGGACAAGCTAGAAATAAGAAAGTGATCCTAGCATCTTATGAATGTGCAGACTTACCTTGTAATTTCATACTTATTTACAAAGGAGCAGTTTTATTATATTTATCCTCAAGGATATAAGCCATTATCTTTATCCTTACTGATTACGAAGTAAGGGTTAGATTATAAAACCACAAGAGTTTATTTGTGGTCAAGCTCATGATTTATTCAGCTGAGTATTTTCTCTTTGATAAAAGGGTCATTTTTGTGAAAGGGCAGGACTATTCTTCTTAGTTCAAATGAAAGGAATAGATATGCATGTATAATAAAAAGGACTGGTATTTCACTACCTGAGAGAATTTAGTCATCTGCAAACTAGAGAATGCCTGATCTCCTTCTTCCAAGCAATTTTTGTCATAAAATCATAAAATAGAATTCTTTCCCACCTTCCATATTATCTGTGCCACTAAGTTAAATAAGTATTTTCACCAGAAATGCAGATTTTCAGCCCAGAATTTCACACCACATTGGACTGAAATTTTCAAAAAGAATATAAAGTGTCAGAATTATTTTTAGTCAGAGCAAGAAGTATTATTTATACCTTGCTATAGTTTTTTTTTTAATGTGAAAACTTAACAAAAAAATTTTAACTTGGGGGGAAAAAATAAAATCTGAAAGTCAGTTTCATTAAAGGTCCTCTTTAATCATGTCTTGTTGGGACAAGTGTGGTAGTGCTGACAATGACGTGGTGATACTTTAAGTATAGAATCACACAGAAGAAATGAGAAAGAGCCTATGGCCATGGAACACCAGGAATGCTCTCAAAAGGGACCTGATGCTCATTATCTCAGGTGATCATTTCAACATGCCTATGTAGGAAAGGTTATTAGGTCTATTGGGCAGATGAAGAAACTGAGGATAGTAAAAGTAAAATGCATTCATGGTCACGCTCATAGTAAATAACTGAGTCTAGAATTAAGCACAATAGTATTTCAGAAACTGAGTTTTTGAGTTTTTATACATCATCACTTTGGTCAACATTTGATTGGGTTAACCAAGTGGGATCATATTCACCATTTTAAAATCTTTAAAGAGCAGTCTATCTATCTATCTATCTATCTATCTAATCTATTGATCAATCTCCATTTGTGTGTGTATCCAAGTACATATATATAACCCATAATTCACTATAACATCATCTTAAGTCATATACAGTAGTTTGTTTTTTTAATTTCACCATCTGAGTTACCTAATCATGAAAAACACTTGTATTTTTTACAAGTGTTTTACGTCTTCATCCAAGGCCCATTAGTGTTTATTTTATTTTATCTTATTTTAAAGATTTTATTTATTTATTTGATAGAGAGAGAGACACTAAGAGGGAACGCAAGCAAGGGGAGTGGGAAAGGGACAATTCTAAGAAATTAAGTTTCTCAACTCAAGACAAAATGGGGAGAGAAATGTCACAGAATGACATTACAAAAAAGTGCCAGAATAGGACGAAATAGGAGGTGAAAGTCTACAAAAATCTGAGAAAAATTTAATGTAGGATTCAGTAATCTCCCACATTTTAATAAGCATCAAGAGCCATTCTACAATAACATGTAACTAATAGTATACTTGTATAATAAAAGGTCATCAAGAAAGCATTATGACAAATTATATACATAAAAGCCATAGGAAAGTGTGATAAAAACTTAACGTATTTCCATTCAAAATGTTGGCTACTATAATCTTAGCCGCTGGGAAAATATAACTACATAAACAAATTTTTTTGTAGTGTTGAGATTTTACTCTCCCTATCTCTGTGTCTTTCTCTCCATAGATTTGCATAAAGCATTTTGCATGCTGACTTTAATTGGTGCAATGTGTATTTTTCCAATATATCTTTTAATGGGTACTTAATATGAATCATTTCTAAGTTATTTTTTAGATCTTGAGCTAGAACTTCAGAAAACTCAGTACTTACTTCTCATTATACCAAACTCAGCCTCAGCGCCTCTCTTTCTTGTTCTTGTGATTTAAAAAACAATGGAAGGAGGACTCAGGCTAGAAGTGTAAATGAACAGTAGCAGAATGGCAGAGGTAAGACAATAAGGATTTTAGAATCTATGAGAAGTGTATTCAAAAACTTTCTTGCCACACACTAATTGTGTGACTCAGAGAAAGTTACTTAACATCTGTGACATTCAATCACCACCTCTGTAAAATAGCGACCAAAGTTCTCAGGAGGAAGTTGTGCCTGTTTAAATAAGATAAGGAATGCAAAACAACTAGCACAATATCTCTTACACTATTTATTTTTTAATTATTTTGACAACTTAAATTACTATATAATTATGTTGATACTTACTTTCGAGTATTGAGATCTATATACACTATTGCCAAATACGTGATGAGATTAAGGTCATGCATGTGGATTTTACTAATATATTTTCTGATTAAATCTTTACCTAAAAGTTGGATGAGACTGACTTATTAATAAGAACACTCAGTGTAGATTTTCTGAAGTGAGATTCAAATCAGTTTAATGAGTTTAAGTTTGAAAAGCACCAATATGTTTTGGAAAATAATTATTAGAAAATTTCTTTATGGCATTAATTTTCCATTCACATGAATGAGACTTAGGGAAGCTGCCATAATCATTTTATAATGATATAAGTGGAAATTCTCAGAGATGACGTTATAATGATAAGGTACAACAAAGTACTGTCAATACCATGGTGTGTTAAGAGGGTAATAAAGAGTTTCAGTATTTGAAGATGCTAACTAGGAATTACAACAATTTGAGGTAGAATCCTAACATTACCCCTTTTTTAAAAATTTTTTTTAAATTAACATATAACATATTTGTTTCAAGGGTATAGGTCTGTGATTCATCAGTCTTGTATAATACCCAGTGCTCATTACAACACGTAACATTACGTTTTTACTAATTCTTCCATATGGAAACACATAGATGAGACTGAAGTACCAACATCGGTAGAGTGATACACATGTGGATGAGATATCGGAGGACAGGATGTGACCTAGAGCCAGAAGTGATTGAGAAGTGAAAAATAAATTGATAACTAGGTATGTGCCAGGGAATATAGGAGACTCTCACTAAAGAAGATGATACTTGTTAACCCGGTGCAATGTAACTTAGGAATTAAAATGGTAAATCTACAAAATGATATAAGAATGTAGGAAAATGGCCAAAGCAAAAGGTCCAAACAAGGTGCTCTGTATATGAGACTATGCAAAATCTATCTAAAATCTAGGGCTCCTGTGGGGAAGAATAAAAATTCCTGTGCCATTATGAATTGTGTGACCTAGGATAATTATGTAACTTTTCTATGCCTCAATTTTCTCATTTGTTAAGGGGAGATCACAAAATGAGATAGCCTAGTAGATAGCCTAGTAATTGGCACCTGACACATTCCTGTGGATTTTTGTTTGTTTGTTATTTTTGCTTAACTGCATATAAATGAAATACTGAGACTCTGTGTTGGGTATTCAGCCTAGCCTAGGATGAAGAACTTTATTTCAGTAATTGTAGTTCCCCTTAGTTGCCATGGTTTAGGAGACATGCAAACAGCTACACAGAGAATTTTCTTTTTCTTTCCTATAGTGCCTGTAAGTAAGACGGATGATATCTTTTCTCATGATGCTTCATGCACTCATCATAATAAGCCTGGAATAGAAGGATGTAACTGGAAAAGAGAGACAAGTCAACGGTGTTGCCTGAAAATGTTCTGAGTTGCTGCTGAAGACACAAATAACTCTTTCACACAGAGAGGTCAAAGAGGAATGATATAGAAATCATGGTGAGGGAACTGAAGAAAGATCAGGATGACAGTGTCGCGAAAGCCACCAAGCAGAGTTATCAGGAAAACATCTGCACTTTGGTCTGCTAAGGAAGGTGAAGACTTAGAGTCAACTACTGAATACGGTAGACTCAGTATGACTGTTCAGGTTCAAAGCCCTATCGATGGGATGTGATCATTAGCCAGTATGATCAATCATTTCCCAATTTTGTAATCTGTCCACTTAGCGCTAAAACTACCCTGGTTATCAATATAACTGATTTTATGAGGGTTTAAGTCCCCTCACTTGCCATGACTTACCTGTCAGACCTCCTGTTACAATAATAATAATAATTTTAATTTCAATTTAAACAGATGTGTCTGTTCACTCTTCGAAAAGGTTTCCCCAAAAGAAACAAGGGTATGTTTTTCTTTCTTTTTCACTTTGGACACTAGCTTTTCTAGTTATAATATAGTTCCTACAATAGAAGAAACACAAACAAGCATATAAGCTAAAACCAAAGGCATATTCTAGGAAAATCAGAGCAAGAAAGGATCCCTACACCTCATAGGTCAAAAGGTTCTGAGGTGTAGACTGGATTTTCACTGAAGCCTAACTCTGGATCCAGAGACTTCTAGGAAACTATCTGACCAGATTGCTCCTACTTAGGGAGATACTCTCCTGGTAGAAGTGCACAGAAGCAGTTTGAATTGTATTGTGCATTGAAAAGCTACTTCTAAAGAATCATTCACCTTCCACAGCACCCAGCAATATGCTTATGAAAGCTGTTTTCTTTCTTGTAACTACAGGTGTCAGGTGCATCAAAAAAGCAGAAGTGCCCTTTCGGCTCCTCCCAGCGCCATTCCTTGCCAATTCCATACTGCCCATAGCAGCAGCACAATACTGAAGACAGCAATGATGTCACTGGAAGTGCTCTGTGATTGACAAAGAAGAACGGTAATAGTCAGTGGTGGTTCCTCAGGGAATTCAGAACTCACTCGATGTCTTCCAGGGCTCATCCCCTGATTGGAAAGAGCGATGAAGGGTTCTCTGCATGAAAAGGTGAAGATGAAAGGTGATGTAGGCACAGAAGAATGGTCAGTTACTCCAAAGTTACTTAGAAGCAGGACAGGCTGAACACTGAGAACTTGGTAAGGTTCTCTGTAACAAGCTCGGGCCCCAGAAATGTAATGACGGTAAAGCACATTCCTTAACTCTCACACTTGTTGAAATGAGTAGAAGGTGGCATTTGTTTGGAAATCCCTCCCCAGTCTTTGTTCCCAGAACCCAGTATTCATTTTCCTGTGCCTACATACGTAGCTCTTCAGATAAACATTACTACTGCAACAAATCGTAGAGTGCCAGGCCTCACCAGATGGTTACATTGAATTAAAAATATATGCAAAAATAAGTTCTAAAGTGAAAATGGATAAAGATATAACTCTCACTAATTCCCAAAATTGCCTTCTATTACAGCCATGCTGCTACAAATACTGTCTTTATCCGCCCGGATCTTTGTTCCTATCATCTTTCTCCTTTAAAGCCTTCTGTACTTCCTCTCTATTCATAAAAGGACCAGCTAAAGTCTCACATCCTTCATGAACAAGCTCTTGACAATCCATATGTAATAGTCCCACCCTTCCTGGAAATCTTACTGCCTGCCTTTTATTTGTCCTTTAATCATGACTGTCTTAGGCAATTGGTTTTAGAAATCTCTTTTCCTCTCAACAGAATCTAAATTCCTCTAGATTAGAGGTCATCTAAAAATTCTGCCCTCTGCCGAGCCCTCAGGGATATGGAAAGGCAGGAAGAAGAAGAGTCTGCAGACTGGGATGAATCGCACACGATTATAAACTGTGTAGCCTAAGCCAAGTCTAATTAGAGAAAGTTTCTTTCAGGAAGAACTGTTCCTCCCAATTTTCTTCTTTCTTTTCAAATGACATTTTTCTTTCCTTCATGGGAGATATGATAGTCTCATGGAATTAGACCACCTAGATTTAAATCCAATTCTGGTTGATGTTAACCATACGGCTTTGGGGAATTTATTCACACCCCCCTGCCTCAGTTTCCCCAACTGTAAAATGGACTTGATAAAAATAGCTGCCTTTCACATCATCCTGGGTGTTAATTAAACTAACAAATGTAAAGTGCTTAGGGCTATTATTTTGTTAGGATTACATTTGTTCTTATTAGCTTAGTATTCAATTACATTCCCTTCTGGTTTCTCTCTAAGCACAGCACAGTCCAACTGGCTGGACACTAGTGACCCTACGGTGCAGACCCTTAAGCTGGATGTTGGGGTGGGAGGAGAGAAGGCGCTGACTCCTCAGTCACTGTCAGTGCACCAGCCCAGGATTCTTTGGGATAATCACTGATATTTCTGGACTGCCTTTGGCAGATGGTGCTGACCACACCAAGTATGTGTGGCCTCCCTTCCACAGTACACATTTATGGCTGGGAAGTGGCTTCCCCCAGAGACCATATTCGCCAGACCTTTCCCTTTGTTTTGAAATGATGAGCCACGTTCTGGGCAATGAAACACAAGTAGAAGTGCTGTGTGTCCCTTCCAGTCCAAGTATGCCCCTCCTCTTCTTCATTCTCCTTTCCCTGGCTTGATGCAAATGCACACAGTGACCTCAGAAGCCACAAGTTCAAGACACTCGGTTCATCTGGTGGGAATTCTTTAGGAGTCCCTGATGTTCTGTCTGCAAGAAAGCAGCCTGCGATCACCAATGCCCATGCTAGACTTTACAAGAGTGAGCAGTAAAGTTCTATTCTGTTAGATCCATTATCTGTTTTGGGGTTTCTTTGTTCCAGTAGCTAATGTTATCCCAACTAACCTGTTGCCCATCAATAAATTGGAGAGAAGTGTTCCCATCTTACCAAAAATTAATTATTAACTCATAAAGTATCAGAATTTCAGAAAGCACCAAGTAAATACAAGTGGTAATATTTTCCTGCCTACTTGGTACTTACATTCTAAGAAAATTGTGTTAAACTTGCATCATAGCTCAGCAGGGCTTCTCAACTCAGCCATAAACTTAAATGCTCTGGGTTCCAAAGTAAGTGATTTGCAGCAGACTGTCTTAGGTTCTCAGAAGGTTCTTACTAAGATTCAGGTTTAAGGGAAAGGAAGGCTTAGGGGGAGATGATGATTTATCACCATGACAAACACCAAAGGAGTTTTAAGTAAAGAGATGAGCAAGGCTAGTTTACCATTGAGTTAAGTTCCCAGAGCTTTACTGAAATTTTGTCAAATGCACTTAAATGGTTTTATAGTAAAGCGCTCCAAATAAATATCCTTGATTTTTCTGTTGTCTCTTCTTTTTAAGTACACAGTTTTACAACTAAATAGGCCAAAAAAAAAAAAGAAAGAAAAAAGAAAAGAAAAAAGAAAAAAAAGAAAGAAAGAAAAAGGAAAAGAAAAGACAAGAAAGAAAGAAAGATAAGATTTTTCCCAGACAGATTTTCTTGTGTGTGTTTGGTATCTACCATCAAATAATACCTAAATTCAGGTGTGAATATGGACAGTCCATCACCACATCATCATTTTAACACATAGTATTTACAACACATATATCACGTTCCCTCCTAGAACACCCAGTTGGGCAGACCCATATCTGAGGCACTGTCATTCCTTGCCTTTCATCAGGTACTTCTTGGATTATGCACCATTCACAAGGCCTGCCCTCTTTGATGCTCTGAGGTGGTTTAAAACTCTGAAATCAGTGTTAACCTAACCTCTGACAAAATGAATACAAATCACACTTTTGTTGGTGGTAGATTTGTTTGAGGGTAACCATCAAGCATCCCCCCAACCCGTGCCACCAGAGCATCTACGGGTCCTAAGACAAGAATATAAATGGAGACATGCATGCTCTATGTGTAAATATTTTACAGTAGCATAGCCAGCTAGGAAACTTCGTAAAATCCTTTCCAAACTGTTTCATTTGTTGTGAGGACTACACACGTTTATACACACTGAATTTGGAGCCATACTTGGCACATAATGAGGACCCAATAAATGTTAGTTGTTAGTATTGTTTTGTTGCTGCTACTGATGATGATGATGACTTCCTCTCCTTGAGAGCATTACTTGATGAATAAATGACTCAGTGATTGATTATTGGGCCACGAGGCTTCTCTGAACCCCAGGTGCCCTCTTGATTAATGAAACAATGTCCGAGAGGATGGCATCAATATCACCAGACCCAAATGCATGCCAAAGTGACTAGAACAAACAAAGGACTTGAGGCACTGGAGCCTCCACAGGCATTAATTTCGTAATGACTTTAAAAATGAGAATTCGAAGATAATTTATTTAAATTTTACATTTATATTTATATATGATAAGCTAAAGGAAATCTAAATGCTAAAGGAAAGGTTTGAATAAAAATACCAATTAAAATCACTAATTCTGCTACCATTGGATTACTACTTTGGCTTAGTAACGTTATCACTTAAAACTAATGGGGTCAATATCTATTTGTAGAAACAATCAACAATAGCTCCTAAATTATAGTTGTGTTTCCTAGCACTGCTAAAATTAATGGTCTTGTAAAATTCCTATTATAAGAATATATATTTCAAATACTGAAAACTCTGCCATAAATTATTTTACATAAATAATTATTTTAAAAAATCAATAAGACTATTTTAAAGTTTTGGAACTAAAAAAAGATTTTTTAAAAAACTTGTGTTGGGAGTAGTTTAAGAAAAAAATTATGCTTCTTTCTATTGTAATAATTTTTAAAAGGACTGCTTTTTCTATTAAATTTTTTAATTCAATTTTACAGGCTGTTACTCTATAAATAGAACTATCCATTTTAAATGGACAAGGTGAAGTATATAAATGACATTATTAGCATTGCTACTAACAAGTTTTGAACTATGCATATTTACACATAAATAAAACAAAAACCAAAGAGGATACCAATCTATGAATAGTAGGGGTGGCATCCCTATTATTTCCTTAGTTTAAGGTGTAAATGGATCAAAATAATTGAGTAGTATTGGCATCTTCCTGCATTATATATTGAAAAACGCACTGATGAGTAATTAATTTAACTTAAAAAAAAAGCAATCATACTTACACAGAAACCATAGATTTATCTTAACTCTGTCCTTTTACAATATTCTAACGTATGGGCTAGAAGCTAATGTTTCCTCAAATGTCCGATGGAATTGGTAAATCATTGCAAAGCCCAAGCAACTGTGTTTCAAAAGTAAGAACAGGATGTGCTTGTAGGACAGAAAAGCCAACTGTTATTTACATTTACTATTATTAATCTGGGGACACTTGGCTATAGTTGTTCATTAACACCATTGAGAAATGGACATTTCTTTGAGAAGTAGTTACAGCTTTCCAAAAGTGTTTTGAAACTTCCCAGCTTCTAAAATATTTTTATCCCAAAATTTTAAAACCTGGTCTATTTACCTAAATGAATTTCTAGTTAACTTTGTCCAGTATCCAAGTACAAGTCCTAAAAATATTGGATCCTTTTACCAAGAATTTACTTTTTTTTTTTTTTTAAAGATTTTTTATTTATTTATTTGACAGAGAGAGATCACAAGTAAACAGAGAGGCAGGCAGAGAGAGAGAGAGAGAGGGAAGCAGGCTCCCTGCTGAGCAGAGAGCCCGATGCGGGACTCGATCCCAGGACCCTGAGATCATGACCTGAGCCGAAGGCAGAGGCTTAACCCACTGAGCCACCCAGGCGCCCAAGAATTTACTTTTTAATGATAATCTCAGCCCCAGCCTTGAGGACGGGGAAGTGGGCTTTGGTGCCATATCCAAGCAGGGAATGATAAAATGGGTAGATACGCAGGGCAAAGGTTCAAACTAAATCAATTTGAATTCAGATCAATCCATCCTAATTAAAACTTTTAACTTAGTGCCCATTAGCTGAGTGCTAACCTGAACCAGATCTCAACAAAAGAAGGTCTTATCCAGATCACCTGACGTCTTCCAGAGCACTCCCCCTGGTTTGCTATTGTGATTCTCTGAGGGAACCCACCAGATAATAAAGCACTGGATTTCTTTAGAATTAGGGAAAACACCATTACATGGTGTCACAGTTAATTTTATGTGTCCGTTTGACTGGCCACAGGATGCTCTGATTAAACATTGTTTCTGGGTGTGTCTGTGAAGGTGTTTCCAGATGAGATCAGCATTCGAATTGGTAGACTCAGTAGATTGTCTTCAGTGTGAGCGGGTATCATCTAATTCTTGAAGGGTATTTATAGAACAAAAAATGAAGGAAGGAGAAATTTGTCCCTTTTTTCCTGCCTCATTGATTGACCTTATCTCATCTTCTGCCCTAGGACTGGAATTACACCAGCAGTTCCTCCTGGCTTCTCAGGCTTTTAGACTAGGGTTGATTATACCTTTAGTTTTCCTGGGTCTCACACTTTCAGGTGGCAAATCATAGGATCTTTTAGTCTTCATAATCATGTAAGCAATGCCTCATCATAAATCCCTATCTATTTATCTATGTATTTCCTACTGGTTCTCTGGAGAACTCTGATTTACATATATATCATCCAAACAATTCTTTGAAAACAATCATTTGATTTTGAACTGCCATGCAAAAATGTTTTGCTTTTCTGTCATAGCACTTAAAAAAATAAAACAAAACACACAGGGTTGCATGCCTATGTGTGTGTGCGTGTGTGTGTGTGTGTGTCTGCTGCGTCCGTACAGATTGAAACATCTTAAGGACAATGTGTCTTCACATCCATTATTGCCCCCGTACCTCCCAAAAATATTTAATCTGATACTTTACAAATTGTAAGTCCTTAGCATATTTTTTGAAAGAACTGAGTTCAGTTAACCAATGGAATTGATATATTTTTGATATAAACTATCAAACCAAGTCAAAATCACTCAGGCTTTCTCTTTGCTCTTGTTGGTAATTCTCTAATTCTTCTGCCTAGACTTTGGGCATTGCCTTGTTATCTGCCCAATGCTGCTTTCAGGCCACAGGACAGTATTACTTTTCCCCAGACTGATAATCTCATTAGCGAGTTTAGAATATCCTGTTGCTTTCTTCTCTCTGTCATTCAAGGCCTCCCAGAAAATCTTTCATACTCTCCGATGATTTCTGCAGCTAACTGAAGTTATTCTTCTCTACCTCGTTACCTGCCACCGTCCTAGCCACCTTAATTACCTCTACAATAACCCATGCATCTCCTTGACTACTAAATCCCTTTTATTTCTTTCGTTTTACCCACTGGAGCCAGCTATTGCTAAAACTATTTATTTCTTGGATTTACCAGAATAGTTCACCCTCCACATTCTCAAAAAAGTCAAAGACTTTCTACATGTGTATCCATAATTCAAGCTGCTTCTTTTAATTAGTAAAGAGATCACACACTGAAACTATATGGGCCAAAACACAAATCTCAGGTGTATTTTATTTGATCCACATAATATTGTGCAAAATTTTAAAAATTATTTGCTAATGTTTCAAATCAAGAGAGTTCGTGTAAAAATCCAGATTTTGGCTACTGAAAAACCAGAAGACTTGGCAATTCTGCTCCATTTTCCTGCATGTATCAATGATTTCAAAAGCAGCGGGCTTTTTTTTTTCCCCCAGATGGAAGAAGCAAACTCCAGTTTTGAAATTTCCCTATTTTCCTCAACACTTAAAACACACCATTCTATTTCTTTACTTTGCCATCCATTAGCATTTTAGTCTGTGTGGTTCCTACTTGAATATTTTCTGAGCGTACATCTTGCCATGTAACTTTCATTTCTCAATGCTTGGGTCTTCTATTTTATTACATCTCAACCAAAACTCATTCTCAACGACCACTTTCTCGACACCTTCTCCCTGACATGAATAGTTGATGGGAAACATCATGGGATTTTGATGCCTGAGCCTGCTCGATAGATTGCTGTCTTCCTTGAGTTTGGCTGTCACTTAATACTACTGATCACTTTGCACTCAGACAATTTCACGAATTATTCAAGTTAGTTGTAAACTTCTGTAAAATCAGACCCAAATTGTTTATTGTAATTATTTATTATTCATGGCTAATAAAATACTGAAAATGGCAAGGGAGTCTAATATACCTCCATTCACGGAGGTATTCATTCAAAGCTTAACATGGGTGACTTTTTTTTAAGAAATCACCTGGTCTAGGGTGTCTGAAAGCCACTACATAAGAATTAAAAGGACAAGTAATAAGAATAAGGCAACACACTTTTGTTAAGAGGGGCTCGGCTTTTAGGTCCCTTTACTTGCCCTTTATGCAAACATCTCAGAACAAATGAGAATGTACAGAGGTTGTGTGTTGTAATTCCTGGGCACATCTGGGCAGGTTAAGAGGAAAGCAGCTTTGAATCTCTACAATCTGTGGCCTTCTTCCCGACCAGGGTTTTTAGCCCTGTAAACTTCTATCGTGTGTACTGCCTTCCACGAAGATTTAAAATTCATCAAACAGACAAAGTGTATATTTAATACTCACATGAGGGAATACAGAATGCCTTTCAATACATCAAACTCCTAAACCTTTTACATCCTTCATTTTTAAGCTACATGGATTTTGATTTGTACAATTTTAAAAATATTCTGAAGCCTAGTCAATCTAACAGTAAAAAGCACTGTTGCACAGTAAGAAATCAAGAAATACAATTCAGCAAACCTGGTATAGTTGGTCCCCAGGGAAGCTTTTTTCCAATTCGGTTTGTCATAGCCCAGATCCATCATGTCATGCTAGCCTAACTTACTACTACTGTCTTTCATTTTTTTCCCCCTTTTTGGCACACTCCAACTATTTTCTGTTAAACTAGTGCTGTCACAAGAAAACATATAAAAATGCTCTTTTGCAAACACTCTGTTTGGTTCTCTCCTGAACTCTCCGGAGCTACGGATCTCTCTCACTGTCTTCATCAGGGGTGAATGTTGACAGATCAGTGAACCTTACTGGTAGTCGTGACAAGCTTGATGCTGTTTTGTGCAAGGTAGAGGGGGGGAAAAAAACAAGATTAAAAAAAAAAAGGTTTCTGTGGCTTGCATCTAGGTCTGATTCAACAACAAAGGCTTATGTTCAGAGATGATTAGCTTAAAGACATTTCAGAGATTTCTGATTGTGGCAGCAGTCGGGTTTCTTGCTGCTAGGTGAAATATGTACCGCCTTGAGAACAAAGGCAGCAGGCAACCTCTTCTGCTGAGACGGCACCTTTAATAATCCCATGTATTTATCAGCATCTGTGTCAAGATCTAGGGATTTTGCCCTTCAGGTGAGGCTAAGAGTAGATGAAATGGTTAGGGTCTTAAACAGTCCTCTAAGATACCTGCACAGAATTAAAAAAAAAAAAAAAAAAAAAAGTCCCAGGTATCCAGGAGGACGAGAAGAAAATATTCTTGTGGATGAAAATATACACAGTACAGAAAAATACCCCCGAGGTTTCTTTCTTTTTTTCTTTCTTTCTTTTTTTTTCTTTTTTTTTTTCCACAGACTTCGTTTCAAAGTCTGTTTTGCCTGTTGTAAGTACTGTTACTTCAGCTTCTTTTCCACATCCACTTGCAGGCTAAATGTTTCTTATTTTCCGTCTGCAGGTGTCTTTAGGTCTGCAGTGAGTCTCTTGTAGGAAGAGTATAGATGGGTCTTGTTTTTTTTCTCCACTCTGTCACCCTCTGTCTTTTGATGGGAGCCTTTAGCCTTTATTTTACATTCAAAGTAACTACTGATGGATATTTATTAAGTGATATTTTGTTACTTATTTTGAGGCTGTTTTTGTAGTTTTTCTCTGATCTTTTCTTCTCTTGCTCTCTTTCGTGGTTTGCTGGTTTTCTTTTGTGATATATTTGGGTCTCTTACTCCTTATTTTTTGTGTATCTCTGACTGTTTGTTGATTTCTGGCTACCTTTCAATTTATACTTAACGTCCTCTGCATACAGCAGTCTATATTAGGCTGACCGTCGCTTATTTTTGAACTCATTCTTTACTCCTCTCCCTTGCACATTTTGGATAGTTGGTATCATTTTTTATATCCTTTTATTTTGTGCATATCCTATTTTTCTTATTCTTGTGTATGGTTATGGTTTTGGTTTTCCACTCACAGAGTCCCCCTTAACACACTTCTTGTGAGGCCTCCAAGGTTTCTAAAGGGAAGAGTGAATAGCCTTTAGGTTATTCGTAAAGCCCATGGTAACCTATTGCTTTTAAAAATTGTACAGTCTTTATGTTGGCTAATTGAATTTAAATAATAAAAAATATAAAGATTGTATAGCACTATTTTTTTCAAGTTTGAATCAGGTAAATCTAAGAAAACATATCTTTTAAAAAAGTTAAAACTGAAAAAAATGGAAAAAAAATTTTTTTTCCAAATAAAATGAACAAGCTCTGTATGTGCTGTTGCCATGGATTTTTCCCGAACAACCATTCTGCATATTGTATATGTGACTCCAAAGGAAACACGGTTGGCCTGCTGGGGGAGGTGTAGGATGAATACAAGACTGAACTGGACGAGCACACATGTGAGTGGTGCCCTCCCTGGAACCTCTGGCTTTGTGTGACCCTTTCCGTCACCATCCCAGGCAGATTCATGTACTATTGAGTCATGTGGCACTTTTTCCCACATGGGCGTGCACTGGGGTGGTTCATTGTGCTTCTCATCAGTGCAAAGTGTACTCGCACAGTGTGTACAAGGACTATGAATGAATTCTAGAACCACCAGGGAATGCCAGGGACTTGAGAAGATAATCTTTCAAATAATGACTCTGATATGGTCTTCCCAAATTTGAAAGATCAGAAAGTCAGTTTACAGAAATGGACACTAAGCATCCTTCTCTAGGCACGAGAGACAGTTCCAAAACTAAGGTTTAGCCTCCCCTGGAGAGATACACAGAACAGAAGTCTCAGAGAATTCTTTAAACTTGATCAGAAGTGCATGAAAGCCCCATCCTGTTGTCCTCTTTGTTTGGGGAGGGAGCTTTTAAGGACACATCTGGGATATCAGTTCTTCTCAGAGTGGCAAGTTGCTGTCCTAAACTACGATTTCAAGTCTACAATGAAATCAAGCAAAGACAGGATGGATCCGCAGAAAGGAAGAAATTACTTGTCATAAGTCTAGATAATTAGATTAAGACTGATCTTTTCCAATATCTTTTAGGGTAGATTTTTCATTGAAATCAAAAGCAGATTTCCCTCCTAACAACTAGCAATCTTTCTGCCAGAGAAAATAAAAGGAAGCTGTAAATTTACTTCGATAGGAATTCATTACATGTACACATATCTATGTGTGTACTCATATGCATACACATATGGATATAAACAGAATTTTACATTCTAGTTAAGCTATGCTCAGACAATGGGGTAATACAACAAGGGTCAAATTAAAAAGAGAAATGCAAAAATCTGAAATGATTGCATTTACATTGCCCTCACCTATTATGTCTGTGAAGCAGATGGCAGAAGTAGAGATCTGAGCAAAGTTAAAGGTTGGTTGAGCTGATCATGATCTCTTGGGGAAAAAAGCTCTGGGTTAGGATTCAGAAAACCAGGGCTTAAGGTTTTAATTCTGCCATTTTTTCCCCTAGATGTGTGGTGATAAAGATGGTTATTCGTATCTACGAGACTCTTATCTCATCATTAAAAGTATAATAAGACCACGTCTGTTGGAGGCTACTGTGCAGGTTAAATGTGGTACTGCACGTGGAAACACTGTCAACTCATATACACTTGGCAAATGTAAATGAGGAAGATTAGATCACAACACTGAGATTTTGTTCAAAAAAGTTATGGGATATTTGGAGAAGACATTTTTTTCTTTCACAATTTTGTGCATCATGAATTTTCATTTTAAATTTCAGGGGATTTTTAAGTTTTTGCTAAAGTCAACATTTAAAAATATTGTATGGATGCAAAATTATTTTATCTACACTTCAAGGGTATATATAATGGTTTGATGTTTCAGTTTTCATGTATAACTTAAGCCTTGTTCAAACACACTAAAGATAGAGTTTTATTAGGACTGGCGAGGATGATACCAACATATATTCATGGACTTATTCCATCTGTATGGAATATGTAGATCTTACTCTAAATATAGTCTTCTAGTGTTCTGAAATGCTTGTGCTTTGGAAATATGAAGTACAATAAACTGATACTATATTAACTTGGAAATTTAGTTTCTTGACTTAAAAAAATGTGCATCTTCTCACAAAATAATAGGTATTTTCTAATTTAAAAATTAATGCATACAGATCAATGACAACTCTGAAAAATTCAAAAGCCCCTATACCATAGTATTTCATACAATGTATTTTCCATTTATATCCTTAAGATGTTTCTAATCAAATCAAATGGCCACCTAATCTAGGTAAATAACAAAATACTATTTCTAAAGGATACACACAAAATGTAATTGGTATTATTTATTCAGCCACTCAGCTGATTTATAGTTAATATGGATTTTGCATTGGTAGGTTGAGTGTTTCTCTACATAATCTTAACCATGTCTTTGTATGCTTATGCTTTTCATTTCCTTTATGCTTAAAATATACTCTTTGCAGTATATTAAAAAATATATTGAATTAATTAAGCTTTCACAGTTATTTAATTTCCTTAATATTGACCTTACAAGTAAAAACCCTCAAGTGTAGAAGTATTGAATCAAATTTTTAATTTTTTGTAAGTAACCACTGGATGAATTTATACATGTTTAATTTCATCTGCACACGTCTTTTTAATGTCTTAAGAGATCTTGTTATAGATTGCTTTGTATCATCAATATAGTGTATATTTTTGAATCAATCTCCAAAAGTCTAACATGAGAAGTCTGTAGAAATTTGTTTCCAAAAGTTGATTACAATAGCTCTGTTAAGATCAAATGTACATTATTTCTAAAAAAAAAGTTAAAAGAACAAAGTAAGACTTAGAGACATGTGGACTTCATATTCACCGAAATCTACCAGTCTTTGGTCGGAAATTTGTCAACTCTAGAAGAAACGTGAAGGAAAAAGAAATATAATATGCACCTTATTTTTGAAGAATCAGGATCACCTTTTGTAGTTCCTGGCTACTTGTATCATATGCTCAGTGGTTTAGAATGTGTGATTTTTAATTTCAGGTTTATGGGTTTCAGTTCAATATCTGTTATATCGCTGGCTAAATTAGTTTAGCCCATTTTTCTAGGGCATTGTACCACATGGCCCAAAGTCCTCTCACAGTTTCCTTTCACTTATATTTTTTCCAGTTGCCTTCTAGCTCCATGTCTGTGTAATAGTCACAAACTGACAGCCCTTGAGATAGACATGCTCACGTACGAACTTCCTGTGGCTTCTACAGGGTTAAATTTTGTTCAACAGTTAACAGCATCTAAACATATCTGAAAGATTTCCTTGCAAAATCAAGACTTATGTTTTCTTTGAAAAAGCAGGATCTGGAAAAGCTGGGCCTGACTTTCTACATGGTGACCATTAGGTGGCACTGAGTAGTAACAAGGGGCAAAGGCTCTCAGGGCAAGGAGCTGGGGGTGAAGGGGGAGGGTGGTGCTACTCTAATCCCAAATTAACTCCTGGCTCTGGAATGTTTCTGAGTTTTTGCCATCCTTGTGCTCTGGTCGGAGATTCCAAGTATGAGTGATTGTAAACATGTCTCGTCTCTTGAAAATTTAAAAAAGGAATCTGGAGAAGGACATGGTTTGGGGTGAAATGGAGAATTCAGCATGTTTGTTTGGAAGAAGGGGTGAATCAAAGTAGAAATGTTTGGTGAACACTTGGAAATAAATGACTAGTACTGCCACGAGAGGAAAGGATTGGTGATAGAGATTCTGGACTCATTCAAATAAAAGCAGAGCTGAAGCTAGGAAAATGGGTGAGTTTTCCGAAGGAGTAATTAGATAACCAGAAGAACGAAAGAGCAATAGCTGAACACGGGAAAATATTCACAATTATGAGGCAGGCAGAGAAAAAGAACTGAAGGAGGGAGATGGAAAGTTTGGAAAGAAAGAGTGATATCGTCTACCTTACTATTGGCTCAAATTTATTTGTGTATTTTATTGTGGGAGAGAGAGGGGTGTGTAAAATGAAAGATAAGTTATTAAAAGTTTCATATAATTACAAGTAGGAACAAAATGTTTGGATGTCTTGGAGTAACAAGAGCACAAAACCTAGTCGGGTGCTTTGCCTAAAT
Source organism: Enhydra lutris kenyoni (assembly GCF_002288905.1). Lineage (NCBI taxonomy): Eukaryota > Metazoa > Chordata > Mammalia > Carnivora > Mustelidae > Enhydra > Enhydra lutris. The sequence goes on from NW_019154085.1 coordinate 87,973,831, forward strand.
CCTCATTTTCAACAAAGACAAATAAGTGTCGGACACAATAGGGAGAAAACCAAAAATGTTTGAGTATGTGAATATGCACCATGAGATATCACTAGAATAAAAACACGCATTTTGCCTTTTTTTGGTAGATTTTTTTTTAATATCTAAACTGAATGTTCTGCCTTTCTTTAAATTTTTGACTGCAGATCGATCACCTTTGTTTTAAATATAGCACTTTATAAATGATGGTGAGGGAGTTCCTTACTTGTCCCTTAAATTTTTTACTTTCTCATCTTGGCCGTTTCAGACAAGTGTACATCGAGGAAAGCGGTGAGAACAGAACAGTGTGAAATTATTGATCTCTTGCCTTGTGAAGTTTCACAAGTCCTTGCAAAAATTTACAAGCTTGCTTCAGGGCAAAATTTGATCATTTTGGACAGGGATTGAATATTTTGCCTTGAAAAATGTTAGCAAAAATCTCCTGGGGGTGAAATCACAAATTGTTAAATCATTTGGGCCTAGAAAGTCATCAACGTTATGTGGTGAGTGGCAATTTATACTCTGTGCTTACCTTTCATGGAAAACAATGACAGATTTAGAATCAATACTCCAAAATGATCTGCTCCCAACAAGAACTGATTGCTTTCACTGGATAGTGTCAAAGGTTTGGCTACAGTGTAATACCAGGGGAGATCAGCAAGCGGCAGCACTGCATCATGTGTCAAGCCAAGGAGGCAGAGGAACCAGGAAAAAGCCAAACTTCGAACTAGTTGACTAGTTGGTGGGGGGGGGGAGTGGGGGGTGACAAGCCTTTAAAGACTGATGTGAATCCAAATTTTGTTTCTGCTATTTATCAGGTATACAAAATCCGGCAGGTTATTAAACCTCTCTGAATCCTAGTTTTCTCATATTTAAAGTAAGGGGATTAATATTTACCTGATAATGATGCAGGACAATGACAGGGAGACACCTGCCTTGTAAATGGTATTCCTATTGTTACTTTATCATGATCAAAATCATTACTATTAAAGAAATAGGGGTTCTTCTACTGGAGGACAGATTGAAAGTCTACCAACTTTTGTCGGAAAATCAAAATTTACATATACCATAAATACTATAATTCATGAATTCAAAAATTTACTTAGGAGTACAAGAGGACTAGGAACACAATTTTTAAGAAAGAACTCTAAGATCGGTTGCTAAAACTCAGAACTACTAAAAGAAAGAAGTCTTTCATGCGGTAGAGTGTAACCTCACAGGGTTGCATCTATCATAACTTCATTTAGTCTGCAAGTAAGGGAGTTACATACGCTTATGAATACTGGATCCATAGACAACTTTAAAAATATTTTTGGCTAGGTGACACTTGCACATAGTTCATCTATCAAAAAGCATTAAAAAAAGAATAAAGTAAGAAGGTTTTCTCTTTTCTTTATCTCGATATGGGGATTTAAAAAAATAGAAACTAGAAAATTTGAAGTCCATCACTAATGACTAGTGAAAATCGTGGTGTTTGAAGCACAAGTTATATTTAATAAAGTACATTTGTCCAGGGGTGTCTGATGGCCATTTTGTCATCTAATGAAACACCATTCTTAAAAGCTGATCACTTTGAATCTGCAGCTTCAGTAGAGTGTTCAGAAAAGTGGGTCTGCAGGCCTGTTTCCTGTGGACCCACATTTCATTTGGAAGAGCCATGATTCTGAGAGCTCTCTTTTCTTTCAGGTTCACTGCCATTTAGCTCCTGTTTCCACATAAGCATTCTCAAAGTCTCACAAGACAGGTCTCTCTTTTTAAGCAAATACTGTTAATTGCAAAGAAATCCTAACAGTAGATGAAATATTGACCCACTACTAGGTTATAGACTAATATTCTTGATCTTGTCTTGCTGTTGGGACTTCCCATAGAAGAGACTTTATCTCAGCGCTAGATCTCTTTATATTAGCATAGCTTAATGATATCTTGTGATTATTATCCTTCCTATATGTATTTTATGTATAAGTAAGTGAAACTAGAACTTGGTATTTTCTACATTTAAAATTCTCTTCCTTATATGTGTAGCTAAGTGGTCAACATGAAGAACTCTAGATATGGAGTGCCCTAGTTCTAAGCCTGGCCTTTCTCCCTTATTTATTCTATGATCTTAGGCGAGTGACCTGAACTCTCTGAGCCTTCTTTTTCTTAATCTATGAAATGGGCACAATCATTGTATCAGAGATGTTCCAAGGGTTAAATCAACTGACATAAGTAAAGTCCTTAGAGTTCGGTGTATGGTAAGTACGATATAAATTAACTCTACTACCTTTTTTTTTGCAAATATATCTACTAATGTTCTTTCTTCCAACAATAACAACAACAACAACAACAAAGAGAGTGTTCTTTTTAAACTTGCATCTCCTTATATCAAAGACTACAAGTGCGGATACCATCTTACATATTGTCCAATATTCATGTTTTCATGAAGCAGGAGATAGATATGAAGGACATATTTGATCTTCAACACCTCAAAACTGCTCAGTAAATCCTTGATCAAATCCTTAAAACTTAGCATTTTAGGTTAGTTTTGGCATCCCTCTCAGTAGTGACCGCTTCCAAAGAAGTCATTACAGACCCACAGTGCTTTTGGGGTAAATGAATCTGGCACCACCAGAGCCCGTCACTGTAGCACTATAGGGAAAGAGGCATTTCTGCCTTCTGCCGTGTTAGCTCCATCTCTACACCTCTCATTTGTAGCCTTACCAAGGGTGGAGGAGTCTCTGATCAGGAGGGTCAGAGTCTAATACATGACCCAGGTTAAAGGGTGGTGTCACCAGTTCTTCAAAGCTCTCCTTTTCATCCTTTCCTGTCTCGTCTCTTCTTCCCTCTATAGTGTCTCCATGTGATTACAGGACCTGGACTCAACCTGAGCCTTGATTTTCATTTCTACTCCCTGAAGCCGGCAAGGTGGAGGAGCTCGGTCTCCCGCTGCTGGCAACGTGCTCCCCCCATCCTCCCCTTGCTTCCCCTCCGGAGCCTCTCACTTCATGGAGGCCGGCCACTTAAGCGAGTTTGTTACTAGCTGCTGAGTAAAACCTGAGGCCTATTTCTCTCTTTTCCCTTTAGAACTAGAAGAATGAGGAAAATAAGAAATGTTAAGTGTTTTCAAAGAGCTTATACATTTGAAAAACAGATCCAGATAAAATTCCGTAGGTAACCCTTCGCTCGGAAAGAAATCTTCTCCTGAGCTGTGAAGGATCGAAGACTGAACTTATTTCCAGGCAGAGTGAATGATCCAAGTCTGTCGAAGCTGATCTAGAGCGGACACTGAAGTCCCCAGCGGCAGCCACTTTCCAAGCTCTGTAGTAGACTCCTGGACTCCTTTGCTTCCCACCCCTCTGTGGGAAAGTAGGTCAGCTCCATCTCTAATGAGCTTCTGTGCCCCTGACAGGACGCGGATTTGTCAACAGCGAGCCACAGTCGCAGTCATTAAAACACACAAGGACTTGCTAACTGAATTTTGTTCGAGTTAACAAAGGTGTTCAATGTCCAATAAAACAATGTAAAGGTCAAGCATAGCTAAACCTCTAAAAAGGAGTAGAAGAGAAACAAAGTGGGGAAATGCTCAGTGCATAACTAAAAAGTGAGGATTCTAGAAGAAAATGAGAGAGAGGGTTGTGTGACCTAAATAGGAAAACTTTTTGCTTAAAAAAGATATTTAAATGTAAACTATTTCACAAGGTTTATATGAGAATGAATAAAGATTATGCTCTCAATTTGTCTTCTTTCTGATCTGACTTGGCCCATTTCTATTGTAAATGGGTGGGAGAGAGTTCTCTCCTCCCGCACAAAGCTGAACAACCTCTGGACGATTTGCTGTATTCCGAACAGGGCTCAGATGGGATTCACATGCCCTGGGTTTGAGAACCTGTTCTAAACCGAGGAGTGAAGACACTTCTAGCCATACAAGCTCCCAGGGAAGGAAAAATTCAGCAAGAATTGCCGGTGTTAGCAAGCGCTTCATGGGAGAAATCAGGATTGAGCGTGACCTCAAAAACTGGCCCAGGTCACAGTCTTGAATGCAGCCCTGGGCTTGTTTTTGCACACGTGACCGGATTCTGGCATATAGACCAGTTTGCAAGGCAATGCTCTGAAATATTCAAAGAAACTCCAAAATCACAGGCTGTTCCCGTCATCGAAGGCAATACTTGACAATCTTTTCTTTAAGTGCAACTACTTGAGAACGAGAAGGGTCTCACATGATGAATTAAAATCCACCAAATTGGCACTTCAGCTGAATGAATAAGAGGAAAAAATTCTAAAAGTATGGACTGTCCATAAAAGAGACACTGCTTCATTCTTCCCTAGAAATAATAACATCTTTTACATATGCCACTTCTCTCTGAGGAGCTTTAAATACTTTATCTAATTAATCCTCCCAGCTTCCCAGAGAGGTAGATAGGGGGCAGGTGTTATTACCTGAATTCAGCGGTTGTAGAAATTAAAGTGTCCTGATTAAGTGACTTAGGTAGGAGGCGGCGTTTGCACTTAAATAAGTGGACTCTAAATTCTCTGCTATTTGAGTAAAAAGAGCACCTACAATGTATATTAAATCTGCCTTCTTTTAATCCATCCTACATGTAGTCTGGCCAAAAAGCCTTTAGTAGCTCTAGGTACAAAGAACAAAATATCTCAAAATGTGATTGTGAATTTAGCAGTGGTTTCTGGGCCAAGAGGCTAGAGGTTATTTTTATTAAACTATAAGAAAGAAGGTTTCTTGTATTTTTAAACTGCTGTTATTGTCAATTTAGCATTTTTAAGCAGTTGAATGTGTGTTGTGTGTAGCAGAATAGAAATATCTGAGGGACTATGGAACTTTCCAGTAGTGAAAGGAAGGAAATCCGCATTTGGGCCAGGTATTTAGACATTCAGGTACAAAACACATAGGAGAAAAGATGATGCCAAGGATAGAGTCTAAAAGAGGGGACTAATTTAATGGGTACTCTGTTCCTTACTCAAAAGTCACTTTCTTCTTTTTTGGTTGGTGGAACGCCAATTACGGCAACTGCCAGTCCTCCTCCCTGGCTGTCTTAACACACCATTTCTCTCTCTTGTCACAGTGCAGGAGTGGGCATATAACTGGTTCTGTCCATGACACACACAGACGCCATGGGGGAAAGGCTGCTTTGATCTTCAAGAGGTATAAGAAGTCGCCCAATCTGCTTAACCTCACCAGGTCTTCATGGGCATGAGTCAGACAAGTTCACAAAGCGGATGTCAGGACAAGGAGAGGGAATGACTGCTCTCAATGACTATGCCCTCACTGACTTATTGAATTAACCACTCCTGGAACTGATGAATTTTGGTATTTACTTTCTACACGAGTTACAATTTCTACACCATTTACTATAGGAATGTGGGGGTTTCTATACAGCCAAGATGTCACTAATACAAACTAGAACACATTGCTTTCAGAGTGATTTCTCTGTCATTACTCCTGATGCAGTCTCAGAGCTGCTGCTATCGCCAGTATAGAAATACTGAGACAGGCAGCACAAGGTTTGAGAGATGCCAGAAATGCATAGAGTGTCCACATAAGTTTCCTCATGGAGTAGAAAAACGTTCTACCTACTGTTCCCAAAATAAACCACATGGAGTACACTGGGCAGGAAAAGGGCCTACAGAAGCTGATGAGAATGGAATGGAAAGACCTGGGTGCAGAGGCAGAGAGGTTGAAGATATCATGGTCCTAGAGAATAATCCAAAGATTATCTAGTTGATGAAAACGAGTGCTGTGTCCACAATGCACTGTGTAGGTCTGTATGGCCAATTTTGAAGTTTACCTATAAACAGATAAATTTAATAAACAAGACAGGACAGTATTATCTAGAGATTTTCTTATTGTCTCACTGCTTCAAAGTTCTCCAAGACAGGGGCCTGAAGATGGCTGATAGCTTAAGGCTCAAAAATTCCACCTGTGCAAACACTCAGCCCATGCATGCTGCAGGAGCATACATAATTCTCAGATGAGAAAGGTACATTCTGAGTCCTGGTGTGAATTCCTGAATGTATCCACCTCATACTTATTTTTCAACAAGTAAACAAGCCATGTTTGCCAGTTACACTAAACAAATATGCAACAAATGATACATAATGAAACTGCTCATTTTTTCTTACTGAGGAGTATACAACAGATGAAAAATAAACTAGTTCATTTCTTGTTATTTGAAAAGCGAATGGTAAGAATGAATTCATTTCTACCCTTAGGTTCCCTGGGCATACTAGAGGGGGAAAAGGAAAGAAAACTCAAAAGCGTCTAAGGCAGTATTTCAATAAACTCCAGGATCAAAACCCAAGCCACAATAACAACACAAACAAACAAACTACAAAGAATTTAAGAAACATGAAGCATCCAAGCAAGTAGACGAATGATAAGATGGTTTGGCTTAGCCTCCAGTGATGGAATTTCTAGCCACTCTCCCAGTGTTTGCTCATTTCCAATGTACGCCTAATGTGGAGCCAGTGTTTCAGTGAGACATAAAATAGTACTAAACAAAGAATAAACATGAATTTTGGAGCATCACTAGGCATGACACCATGTCAGACACTGAAAGAAATTGGAAAGAAGAAAAAAAGAGAAAGAGAGGAAGGAAGGAAGGAAGGAAGGAAGGGAGGGAGGGTGGGAGGGCAGGAGGGAGGAAGTGAAGAAAAAGAGAGAGAAAAAAGGAAGGGAAGGAAGGAAGAGGAGAGAGAGAGAGAGAGGAAGGAAGGAAGGAAGGAAAGAAAGAATAGTAGTACCTGTGGCCGGTGCTTTCTAAAGGTGCAACGTGTAATTAGAGAGAGGATGCATAGGCCTGTGGAGAAACGCATAAAAATGCCAGGTGGTAAGCAAAAAGTATCTAATGGACAGGATGAATAATACTAATAATGTGAAAGGACAGCAAAGCTGACATTCCAGAGGCAGGATTAAACAAGTGTTAAGGGTGTGGGCCCAAGAGGCAACCTGTGGGTTCAAACCTCAGCTTTGCCCTAAGAGCTGCATAAAATGGGACAAGTTTAACTAACACTCCCGGTAAATTCCCTTTCTCCTTTTTAACCAGAAAACAGACCAACCTACAGACTTGGCGGCTTGGCTGTGAGGAGTAGAGATGATACGTGTGAAGTATTCGACAGTATGGAGCCCTCACGATAGTGTTTAGTAAAGGGTAATGAGATTAGGAATGGTGGACAGAATAAACGGTCTTCATTAAGAAGAGCTAATGCTTACAGAATGCTTTTGGCGTGGGATCCTAATGCCTAAGTTATTTCATTTAATTTCCACACCAACCCCTATAAGGTCATATGCAGGACCAAAGTCTAGAGGTGGGCAATGTCCACTCTGGCTCCGAGAATTCATTGTAAAGGACGCACAGGAGTTGAACTGGAAGACAGTCGATGTGACAGCAAGCCAGGCAGGGACCTGGTTCTGCACTGGGAAATCAAACAAACAAGCAGTGGGGTAAGAGGGTTTTATCAGTGGTTTTAAAGAAGTCACACATTATCACCAAGCCTACGGCCACAGCAAACCCGTAGATAAGAGGATGCTGAGTTCAAGCACCTATGTCATAAGAAGTAGACCTAAAAGCTGCCTCACACAGGGCATCTCTCAAGCCGCTAACCTGAAGAGCTAGAAGCTTAGGGAAGATCTGCTCACTGGATCTTCTGAAGTAAGCAAGCAAATTAATAAATGGGCCTGTTTTCACATATACAAACTTAATCGAGCAGAGAGATGAATTCTGCTCATCAAACAATTATTTTGTTAATATGTCGATTTGAACAGTTTCTAAATTGCCGTTTTCAAATTAACCATCTAACCACATCTCACCAAGGTCAACAATATGTGACGTAGAGGTTAGCACAACATGCTAGTGCATTCCCTTGCCCGTTGTGTCAATAGTTCAGGGAAGCATGGTCAGCCTGGGGGGCCCTGGGATCTCCTCCCCTTCCTCCAGCAGTTCAAGGCAGGAGCTCCTATCTGCCTAAGGTTTGACAGCAGCTGCCTGAAGAAGTCCGATATATCTTCTAAGTAGTACCCCCCCAGCACCAGAAATTCAGCCTTTTTAGTGTGTGGGTGGTTTCTGCTTTTGTTTGTGGGTGGTTCTTTCATTGTGCAAAAGGGTTTCTTCAGTGTTTTCTTCTTGATTCAGGAATTACCAAGAGTGGTGGCCTGCTTCATTGTGACATTTTACAGTTATACATTGTTACATTCCCAAAGCCAGTTAGGCAAGGTGTCCTGGGGAAATCAAAATTTATTATTGCCATTATGAAATTCTGAAATTAAGACCACCTTGCAAAACAACTGAATTATAAATGTGGTATGTCGTCTTGTTACCCAATCAATTGGCCAGTAACACGAGACGGTTATTAGATTGTGCCGTGCGAGGGTAACTTCCTCCTCCTAATGTGATGGAATTAATTCATACAACCTGATAACAAGGCCATTACAATGCGAACAATGGTTTGAAAGTGGCTTGTGTGGAACAGCCAGGCACCATTGAACATTTCAGATCAAAGGTCTATTGAACAGAAAGAACAAATAGAATCAATTTCTTGAACTGTTTCTGCATTTCCAAACTTGCAACATTATACCACAGAATGTGACTTAATGAAGGACAGATGAGAAGACCAGAGAAAACTAGTTCTAATGCAACAATGAAAATTAATGTAGTACTTTGGATTTTTTTTTTTCCTCTATGAAAACAAACTAGTTATTAAAGACAGCTTTGAATGGCTAAAATTCTGGACTTTGAAGCCAGCCAGGGCTTAGATAACTCATTTAGTTACAGATAACAAGGAGTAGAGAGATGCATTTGCCACTTTTCAATCAAGGCTGCAAAGTTGCTTGGTATAGAATTTATTTGTTTATAAACAGCAGAGTACTTAACCAAGTAAAGCATTCATCTAACTGACATAGGTAACAAAAGATGCACAAAACATTTTACGTAAAATCCGAGATTAAAAGTTAAACAGTGATCATGATAAAATGTATAGTGACTATGTTGAAAAAACTACTTTTCTAAAAAGGTCATTTATACTAAAGGTTCTTCCTTAATAAAAATGTAATCTGAGAGTTGCTAGAATTCCAGAAAAAAAGTACAAAATATATTCATTGAAAAAATTTAAAATCCTACAATGAGCCAGACTTTGTCCTAGGTTCTTTGTAATTACCAGGAAATAAGTTAGCAATAAATAGAAAGGAAATTATTAAGTGGATAAAATTTTATAGGAATAAAATATGGAAATGGGATGTTTAGAAATGACTGGCATTCAATAATAGATGAATGAATTAAATGTATTAAATTGAAATAAAACGAATTAAAAAGTAGTTTTAAAAATAACTAAGATGAGAAGAGAAAATTTATAAAACTAAAGATTATACAAATAAAATATTAACCAGCTTCTTGAAATATTTAATCTTTTTTTTAAAGATTTTATTTATTTATTCAACAGACAGAGATCACAAGTAGGGAGAGAGGCAGGCAAAGAGAGAGGGGGAAGCAGGCTCCCCACCAAGCAGAGAGCCCGATGCAGGGCCCAATCCCAGGACCCTGAGACCATGACCCAAGCCAAAGGCAGAGGCCCAACCCACTGAGCCACCCAGGCACCCCAAAATATTTAATCATTTAAAAAAGTCATGTAATTTGTTGCTTTAGGACATGCATCATGAATTTTTATTTGTAATAATCTCACCTAATTAATAAGTAGCTCTTTTATACATTTATTATTAAGAATCATTTAAGCAAAACTTTTATACTGTAAAATAAAGCAGTTATTAGCAATTACTACCAAATGCTGCCATCAAATTATCCAGAAATGTGTATTAGGTTCTGTTTAGAATTTGTTGCCTTATTTTCATCTTTTTGTTTCATCATTTATTTTACTGAACAAAAGTATCCCAACATAATTACTTTCATTACTGAAAGTCAATAACTTAAAGACAAAAATATCAGTGTAGCAATATTTTAAGTGGAGATATTTAAAAATAACACTGGCTCTACAAATAGAGTGATCGTGCAGACAAAACAGAATAATTTCTTTAACCAAATCTATAAGTTAAAAAAGTCATTGAAACACACAAGAACAAGGAAACGATACTCAGCACAAAATCTAGACAAAGTACTTGAACACATGAAGTTAAAAACAATTGGCATTATCTTTCCATTGTCAAACTTTAAAAATCACAATGTGCAAAACAAAAAGAAATTACTTTAGATATGGCTAAGTTTAAATTTTTAAAAAAGTAGCCTATTAAAAGCCAGAATCAGGACTGATCAGGTATTTAAATATTAAGACTTTTATATTTTATTTAAGTATATATTACAGAATATATTATAAAATTTATAAATATTATAAAATATATATTTATATAAATATATTAATATTAATACTTATATTTAATTTCTACTTTTCTACTGAGACACTCATAAAAATACAGAAAAGAGCAAGTCTTGTAGTACTGGAAACTGAGGATGTCAGTCTGTCAGAGATTGGTAATAATTCTCTTTAAATACTTTACAGTTCATCTGGATTGAGATTAGTGGTGAATGTATTGCTGTATCTTTTAAGCAGAATAATATAGAAAGGAAAAGGGTGGATATTAAGAAAATCCCTGCTGACTCTTCCCTAATATGGTTTGGCCTGCACTACTCCCTGCAAAGTCTTATGATCGTCAGACCTGAATCTCCTGAAAGGGAGCTGTTTCCTGGGGCCACGAGAACTATTCACATCCTTCTCCCACCCATCTCCTCCTTCCTGCCACCATCAGTTTCAAGTGGGCCAAAAGATCTAGCAGAAGATTTCACCAGAAGAGCAAAATTGACAATGACAGCAAATTAAAAGGAACCCACAAAATGGTTTATTCTTTTAGAGGATTAAAGATTTATGCCCACATTCGGGGAAAAAAGAACCAACAACTATTTCTGAAATTCTCACAAATAAATCCATCTCCTTATAATTAGCAGAACATAGACAAGATTAACTGACATTGATTTCCCCTCAACTGAGAGGTGGGAGAGAGTGAATGTGTCAGCATTCAAGCGGAACTGAAGGCGTAAAAAATTATAAGAATAAGATATAAAAACCTGAGTCCTGTCAAGATGGTCTGCAAGCTGGAAGAAGGGAACAAGGCTTAAAGAATACAGGGGACAATATCTGTGGAAAAAAATTATTCTGAAAATATAACCTGTAAGTATGTACCTGGGTTACCTTCTTGGTAAGAAAAAAGTTGGAATTTATATGGCCGGAAATGGAAGATAAAGGGAGGCTTACGCAGGGATGTGCCGATGGCTGCCAGAAGACAGAAAACATGGCAGGGAGACCCTAAGCAAGACACCAAAATTAAAATCTTTATTAGATGCAGGAAAGATCAGAACTTACATGCAACAAGTTCTATCAACAATGGAGAGAAACACCCTGTGATTTGGAATACAGAGAAATGAGACAAAGAGAGAAATTTTGACATAAAAATGATACATATGAAAAATAGATAGGAAGGGGCAATTTCACGGAAAGGTAGATATACTGAAGATGAAAAAATACAACTTGATGGGATCATCAGTCATATGAAATTAATAAAAAGTAAGCTTTTTGAGCTCGAACTCTTTTCAGTGTGCGTTAAAATATTCTGAATGTGACTAGCAAAGTAGTGGAAAAATCAGTAAGATTTTTTAAAATTTCTAGAATAAAGATATGAACAGGGAGGTAAAATGGGTTATTTATAAAGAACAAAATCAGATTGCTTCATACTATACTAAAACCTGAAGACAATAGAGCAATACTGAGATAATTTTGAAAAAATAAAGCTAATGAAGAGATTTGCTCTTCCAGTAACTGTAATAAATTATGTGGTTACAACAGTGAAAACAGTAATACCGGGTGCAATGTCAAAGAAATTAAATAGTATCCGAAATACACGTATTAATAAAAGAAGATAATGTATGATAAAAGATAAGCATCATAAAACCGTAGAGAATGATGCATTAGTCACAAAGTACATTATTGCTTGTTTGACTAGTTGGGTCACTCCATACCAAAATAAATTATGAATGAATTAAATAGCACCAATGGATCAGAATGCTAAATGTCTGAAAATATTGAAATCCTTTCAAAAATAAGCAATACAGATAAAAAGTAACTGATCTCAAGGTAGGTAAGGATTTTACTTTAAAACGTAAATGCAAAGGAAATCATATCCAAAGCAAAACAGAAATGTCTACACAACATTGAAATCTGAGTTGGTCCTAATTTAGTCTTTAAATGCCATTTTTTCCTACTTCACTCTTAAGCTAAATATTTGTTCTCTTCTTGGTATCTTCTACATTACTCGATGATAACATATCCATATTTTACTTTAATTAACTTGGTTGTCAAATGTACATTCGCATAGATTCAACAACCATCTCACTCATTTAATAATATGAAAACCAAGCATGCCATTCTATTGCTAATTTAGAGGTCACTTAGTTAATCACATTTTTGAATCTAGATTGTGAGATATATAATATATGCACACACATATAACAATTACTATATATAGATTCACGCATGCATATCTGCACTAAGAGTTTTTACCTGATTGGCATTACATTAGTTTGAAAGAAAAAAAATTACTGGTTTGTACAAGATGCAAAAAAATCTTTTACTCCTTCTATTCCAATTCACAGCCATATACAAAACTATTTGCCATTCTTTTCTAACATAGGACTCATTTTGTTTTTTCACATTCTTGGGAATTCCAATCAGTTTAATTGTTTGACAGAATTTTCCTGCCTTTCCTCTGAAGGTGTAGATTTTTCAAGTGCCAGCAACATATACTAGAATATTTCCCAGGAGTGGCAGCTAATTGCAACTTGGTTTACTGGGACTTTTGTTTGAGGGCCTTTTTGTTTGTGTTTTATATCACTACACTCTACATTAGAAAAATAGGACTTAAAACTGATGCTTTCAAAGAAAAAAAACCCACTACACTCTGTAAAATTACTTTGCCTTGATGGCTACATACATAGAGTTGAATTGCAATCATTTTTCACTGACATTAGTTGGTAGTTTTGCTAAAATTAAAGTAGTTTTTACTTGTTGTAAAAATTCTAGAGCATTAAAATATGAGGTTTATGCCTCATTCTAAAAATATAGATGGCTTTTTTCCCAAGGAAAATGTGTTCATTTTGCTATTGAACCATTTATATTGATGGCCCTCATTTCTTCTTCCATCCCATGTAATATTATCTTTAGTATATACCCCAAAAGGATATCACTCATACAACTGGAAAGGAAAACAATCATAATTTCCAGAAAACAATCATATATTCCAGAAAACAATTGGTTTTTCAACAAAACCACTCTAAGGTATGTTTTCTCAGCAGATCATTTCCTGACAGTATAATAATACTGGGCACGATGTGTACGCAACTTTATACCTAAACAGATGGTATCGAAATTTCTATAACTAGCACACACACTTATTTGATGATGTAAAACATATATTCATTTACCATTGTAAAAAGGAATCACCTATTACCAGTCAGTTACTAAATGCAAGCATTTTCCTACCTTTACCTCAGTTTTGTCATCCTCCGAAAGCATTTCACTCTGAACATTGACTTTAAGTTCTCATGGCTCCTGTATCTGACCTGGGCTTAAATAATTCTGGATGGAAATTTTCTAAATTCTCAACATTTCTGAACTAATTTTAAAAACATATGAGTAGGTATGCAGCTTGACATAAGTTTTGAAATAACTTGAACTCCAGTTTCATACTCAACAGTGTTTATTAAAGGAGCTGAGTGGTTCTTTTAAATGAGTCATTATGTTACCATCAATTACACGTACACAATAAATTATGTTAAATGTGCTTTTATCTCTGGAATGGCTTGATGAAATTTTATTTCATTTAAATAACAACAACAACCCTTTATTCAGACTGAGCAGGTGGTTATCAGGTGATTCGTGGAGGGATCTAGTTGTGGTAGGGTCTAGTACTAGTTAACCATGTATATCACAACTCCCCCAGCAGGTAGGGGGCGGTTCTACATCTGTCCTTTGTTGACTCTGGACTCCGTTAGTCCCACGATGAAGACAGTCCTGACATATGTTAGGTAGGAGATTTAAAGGCCAGCATGTGGTTGGCCATACCTATTTCAGAGAGAGGCTATTCCATCAACATGGAACTCGGAGTGAGGACAGTGTAGACCCAAACAGCAGAACTTTGTTCCTAAAAAGTAACCTACCCTATCTTGGCTAATAAAGGAAACATCAGTTTAATTACGGTAAATCAAAACTCGGATGATATTTTGTCCTTTGTATCCTTTTGTTAAAATTTTCTTCATTAAATTATTATATCTTTTTTGTTTGAGAAATAAGAGTGAATACTGAGCAAAGTTTATGAAAAAAAAAAAAAATGAAAGATAAGGATTTTGTCCACACAGTGGAAACCCTATGTTAAATAATACAAATGGTCCTTCTAATATCTCTCCATCTCTGATAGAAATCATAGAAAATGATTACATTCTCAAAAATATTTCCCCTTTAATAAGTAAATTTAACAAATCCTATGCTAAGTGAACAAAGTAAGTAATAAACATGAATTAGCAATCATAGATCTATACCATTTCCAAATCATGTGTTTTGTAAAATGATCTAATTCCTTAAAATGGCAACTGCTGACCACATTCAATATGCCCTATTTTGTGTTCCAGAAAAGTTAGTAGAATTCATCAATAGCAAGTTAAGTATAATCCAAGTATTAGTTCCTTTCTTAGATCTTGTGTTTGAAAATATCTCAGCTACTTACTCCAATCAAAGACATTTTCATGATTTGATTTGTATTACACTGGAAAAAATAATTTTGCTTGGCTTTAGAAGATAAAGTAACATGTGTTATCAAATGGCATTTTATATGGGGTGGGAAATTGATTTAAAATGAACTGTGAAAAAAATAAAATAAAATAAAATAAACTGTGAAACAAGGGACATAATAGGAATAAATGGGAAATAGTTGAGTGTTACTCAATTTCTTAAACATAAATTAGACATTTTTGAAAACGGACTTTTTCCAAGATTCTGGAGTTCTACTCAATACTGTGAAACAGTAATAACTGAACACACAACTTCTAAAATAACTATGATAAAAGTATCATTTAAAACCTAGGCCTTGGGGTGCCTGGGTGGCTCAGCGGGTTAAGCCTCTGCCTTCGGCTCAGGTCATGATCCCAGGGTCCTGGGATAGAGCCCCGCATCAATCTCTCTGCTCAGCAGGGAGCCTGCTTCCTCCTCTCTCTCTGCCTGCCTCTCTGCCTACTTGTGATCTCTGTCTGTCAAATAAATAAATAAAATCTTTAAAATAAAAAAAAATAATAATAAAAAATAAAATAAAACCTAGGCCTTGATGTAATTGAATAATTTTATCTCCGGTTTTTCATCAGTTTCTCTTCCTAAATTTAATCTAACACAGATTTAGAAATAATAAACCTTATTGAAATTTCAAAATTTAATTTAATTAAATAATTCAAATAAAATTTTAATCTAAGACATAGTAGTCATAGTATCATGCAGCTTTAATATGAATATACTATGCTTGTCTTTGGGTTTAATTACGTTAAAAAAAAAAAACTCCAGAAAGAACTGAATGAATTAAACATATTAAACATTTTTGAAATAAACACATTTGAAATAAGCACATTTTGGGAAGAAATAAAGAAACTAAAAATCATATTGATGAAGGCAGTTAAGGGAAATGCATGTTTACCATACACAGATAAATATCTTCTGAAAAGTCTCAGGAATAATAACAGCACTTTCTCTGTGGACGTTTTTCAAGATTAAAGAAATTGTTAGAATCTTTAATTCTAAAATCCAAAGCAATGTGGTCTTTGTGTTTTTCTTCACTAATGGTTTTTAACATAGAGGGTCATTTTCAACTTTTAGGAACACATAAAAAATTGTCATGTGCAATGAAAATATGACAAGAATCATTTTCTTAGGTCATTTGTAAGCTTTTCCATCAGCAGCACAGAAATTAAATTTCTTTTCTTTCTCCCAGAAAGTCTTGAGGTGCCAAAACTTTTTGGCTATATTTAGATTTCCCAACTGTAGCTCTATCTGCTTTTAGGTCTTAGAGCTCAGTTTTTAGGTTAGAACTTCTATGGTTGCTGGCCTAACAGTAACCTGTGACAACCCTGGATCCTGTTGGTCCAGACTATTTTAAAAACCAGTATAGACATAAAAACCCTCTGATTTTTTGAAAAGCCAAGAAAGATAATATCTTGAAGACGCTTAACATGCTGTTCCATGAGCATTTGCTGTCATTTTTTCCTTTGTAACTTTTCAAGCCAAATTATGTTGCCTCCACCTAATGTTGCAAAAACTTTGGGTGAAAGCCCAAAGTGATTCTAAGACTCTGGTATGGTTCTGTGTAACCTGGCATCTTTCCTGGAAGTTAACTTTGTTAGGCATCTATTTCTATAAACAAACTATGTAATAGAAAAGACACATGACCAGATGAAATGCCACTACCTACATTGGCTCCACAAGCCTATAAGGAGCCAGCGCTTGGTCATTAATCATTAGACACTGACACTTGAACTGTGGTTCCATAACTTTTAAAAGGCCTTTTATACAGGTTGAAATTGGCTTTCAAATCTGTCATCATTTTTCATGAAAATCAAGCTATTGAATTTTATTGGTAGACATATTACTTGTATTGATCACTATTGCTCTGTAACAAAGTAGGCCAAAATTTAATGGCTTAGACCAAGTATTTATTCTTTTACAGTCAGGAATCCGGGTCACACTTGGATATTCTCATATAACAATGCAACCACAAGTCCTCAACCTGCAGTACCAGGCCATAAGCATATTTCTGGATGCCTTTTGTACACCAGGGTGGTTACCCATAACTTAGCAGTACCTGTGGCAAGTCCAGACTATGGGGCAACTCTTCTTGACTTGGGTCCTTATGACAGAAAATTTAGTGAAGAATTAGAGTATCACATGCTATGGAGTTTGTGGCAGGGTCAAATATGAGTTTCTGGCAGGGTCAAATATGGGCTCCTGGGTTCTCAAGGCTGTACCTCCTCTAGTAAATAAATCATCACCATTGTTAAGTCACTCATGGACTATTATTGGGTTGGAATAGAGACTGAGCACTTTATCATAGTATATCAAGTTACTATGTAACTTCAGCTTCCCATGATGAGCTGGGGAACGCCAAATACACAAAAATGTAATTTTGGGCAGCAACCCATGGATGGAAATGCTGTATTCAGGATTTGGTCCAAGCAGGTCCAGGATGCCTACGTAACTTTCATGAACATATAGCTGAAACTTCTATTTTATCTATCATTGTTTTAGCAGGGCCTCTCGCTGAGATTCCACCTATGGCCTCTTGGGGTTTTTCAAAGCCAGCTGATAAAAGATAAAAAACTGAAGCTTGATTCATGGGTGGCTCAAACATGCTGGAGAACATCAAAAAATGGACTGTAGGTACACCAAAGTCCTACTCTGGGGTCACCGTGTAAGACAGTGGTGAAGAGACATCTCCAGGAAGAGATAGAAGCAATAAACTTGAGTTGTAGAGAGTAGGGTAGCCTGAGGTAAGGATATAGACTGGTTTCTAGAAAGTGGAGAATGTTTTTGCTGGTCAGTCAGAGGCCTAGAATGAGATGGTCTGGAAGACTAGGGACAACCAAGTCAGGCAAACATCAGTAGACTCATGGGAGTGAGCACAGAGCATGCAGATCTTTGTGTTTCATCTTTAATGTCTTAATGTCTACCAGAGTGAACCAGTGTACTGGGTGATTTAATCAAAGTTTCCTCCAGCCTCTGTCTTTAGCAGCTCATAACTTGTGAAATAGGCTCATGATGAATGGAATGGCCATGGTGGCAGAGATGGCGACTGTGCACTCATCCATACAGAACACCAATCTTTCCCCAATACTGATATAACTCCCACCACTTCTGACTGCTCAGTCTTCTAGCAGCAGAGGCAGGCACTGGGCCCTTCAAGAAGACCAGCCAGGTGTGCCTAATAGCAAATTGACTACAACATACCTTTCCCATCCTTGGGAAACAGGGATTCATTCTCACTGGAATCGACATCAGCTCTGGATATGGGTTTGCCTTGTTTGTCTATGATGCCTCTTCCTGCCCCACCATTCCATAATTTTAAAAAATGCCCAACTTTACAACATAGGACCATTCACAACATTGTCTCAAACCAAGAAACTGAAGCAAGTACAATGCTGGACACGTGATCCTGGGATCCACTGGTCTTTGTAAATGACCCATTAACAGACATAATCAATCTAATAAAATAATGACTCCAATTAAGATAGTAGCTTGGGGAAAAGACTGTTTGATTGGGGTGCCATATTCCAAGCACAGTATAGATATTGATAATTATCTGATACATGTCTCAGTGTCCCCAGTAGCCAGACTACATGGATCTAAGGACCAAGATGTAGAAGTAGGAGTTGCTCCTGCTAGTAACCCATTGGCAGCATCTACACTTCCACGTTCTTCAACTTTGGCTGGATTAAAAATTCTTGTTCGTGGGATGGGAGATAGACTTATTTCTACCAGGGATTAGTAATGGTATCACTGAACTTAAAGCTATGCCACTGGTTGGTAACTATGGATACTAAAGATGTTCACCAGCAGGCAAACCAAATAGCTACTCTACTCAGGGATAATTGGCCCTAATTATAATGAGGAGGTCAGGCAACTTCTGCACAATGGAATCAGGAGAAATGATTCAGGAACTCAGGAGTTTCATCAATTTGTATCTAGGTGCTTCCAGGCCTATTGAAAGCACTGGACTTTCTAGTGCAGTGAACAGAGTCTGGCAATGTCAAAAAATTAAGAATTCAGGGCTGTCAGGTATGAAGGTCTGATTTAACTCATGAGGCAAACACAACTAACAGATCTGATTGATACTGAGAAAAATCTAGAATGAGTGGATGATGAACATCAAATATGGTCTCAGACACAGTTGCAGTAGAAGAAGAATGTAGTTTTTCCACTAAAACATTTTTTTTTTAATTTTTATTATTTTTTTTTTCTTACCAGCTTTCTTGTAGAGATGGAACCCAGCCACCATCTTGAAGACTCTACAATGGGTAAGACTTAACATGAGGTACAAGTAACTTTGAGTATTGCAAGGAAAATTGTATCAGATACTTCCTGTGTCCTGTCTTACATACTCTTGCCTTTACTGTGACACCACCTAGGCTTCAAATCCCTTTGTATTAACTACATCTTTCCTCAAGCATTGCTACTTATCTGCCACTTTCTGCCATGAATATTCAGAGTCAGAGGAGTAGGGCACATGAAGGAGCCTTCTTGGAATACCCATACATGTGCAACCTAAAAATCAAGAAGATTTATCCCATCCCAGAGGCAACCATCACCAAAGCGGTAAGAAGCAGATGGACAAATGCTTGGTCCTGTCAATCCTTGGGTGGAAAATTCTGACAGGCATCCTAGCCACTCTGTGAGCAACTCAGTAATGGCCCTGCATTGTCTTTTCTTTTTTCCCCATCACACCCTTGCCAGTACCAAATTCCTGCTTTCTGGGATTACCTCCTAAATAAACTAGTTGCAACACGATTCCTAGTCTCCAACTTTGCTATGACGGGGAACCCAGCCTAGTCAGAGGGCATATATGGCAAAACTATTTGCCTAAAGAGAATTCAAAACTAGCTTCCTCTGAAAGGAAAAGGATCACCCCTCCACTGAGATACAGATGTCACTGTCATAAAATCTAGCATAAACAAATACACCATCAAATGCCCTGCTATAAAATGTAACATCTCGCAATTACATACTAAAGGATTTAAGGTGACATCATTCATTATAGTATATGAATGATCCTCCTGACGAAATGGGAATTTAGTGTTAAGTAGCTATAAAAGCTGCCAAAAAAGCAAATTTTATTGAAATAAATATTAACAACTTATGACTGCAACCTGGGGCATCCTGATCAAAGCTACTATCTCTATTATGGAGCCATTAGAAACCACCATAGGGATGTATCCAAGTCGATTAGAAGAACAATTTACTAGAAATTTTATACGTATAGATGAAAGGGACAGGGGCACCATCATTATGGATTTTACTTGCTTGGTAAGGTGTACTGTTGGTGGTGCTTTTTTATACCCTCTTCCTAAATAGAGACAGAGTAAGGGTGAGGAATTGAGCAATCTTCCCAGGAAAGATGAGCAACGTTCTTCCATGAGTCAAATGGAATGTGAGGAAGGAAACATTTTAAGTGGCAAAAGAAGCTAGTAACAAGGGTAATACCAAGTATGCATTCACAGTGAAAATCTTAACTGAGAAACTTAAAATAAAACCCACAGTCTAACATTTAAAAATAGGCACTTAACAAGTTTTCTTGCAGAGGATAATAGTCATTTAATATTATAATTCTCTAAATTTAGTGCAATCGCTCTTTGTTATCTGACTTTCCTGAATCATAAGGGGATTAATGATATAGGCAAATATCCACTAGAAACTGAGTATTAACTATTAGATATCATCCCTGAGTATCTGGGATTAAACTTCAACTCTCCTCTTGGGGCAATATTAACTCATTATCTCCTATACTCTTCAGAGACCTGTGATCTGTACAAATAGCCACTTTAAGGATGAGAATTTTCACTATGTATAAGGAGACATCCCACAGTTATTAGAAACTTAAAATATATACTAAAAATACAAAGGTAAACTTATTGCTTCTAATTAAGAATGTGTTAACACCCTGTGCTTCAGAAACAGCAAAATTTCTTAAATTACATTTTAACTCCTTTGTTTCTGGTAAAACATGCACTTTAGCTGAAAACTATTTGCCATTTAATTTGTAAATCCATGAAGAAAGACAAATTCATAAGTCTCTAAAGTCATTAAAAATTAATCAGATTTCTTAAATATAGCAGTTGGATGACTGGGAAGAAATCAGGAATTTTATGAAGTCCTATACATTTTTCTCTTTCGACATTGTAAATTATGTTATTTCCAAAGTCAAACTCAGTGAGTGGTCACAAAAAAATTCATGCTGGGATCCTGATAAGGAATTTATAGCATCTCATGTACATTCTTATTTAAGCAATACAATGTATCTTTAGATTCAATAAATCTTCCTAATATTTGACTACATATTTATTTGCTAACAGACATAAGTGTCTATAAAATTAATCAGTCAATAACAGCCAAGGGTAAATTCCTTAGATAAGCCGTATATTAATATACTATACTTATATGTTCAGGACAAAAGATACACAAGTGAGCCATTGCCTTCCCTGAGTCCTTCGTTCTATGACAAAGAGAGAGGGCTGTCATCACATGATTGATATTTAGGGCCGGGGGATTTCACGTCTATATTGTACCACATAAAGAAAGCCCTCCTTCAAATACCTCCCCAGAGCGCCCAGTCAAAATCAAACCAGTGAAATCAGTGCTGAAACACGGACTCGCCACCAGATGGCAGCAATGCTTTTATGAATAATGCAGCATTCTGTGCAGTCCATCTAAGATTTCCTATGTTAATAATAGAACAATCCTTACTTTAGTAAAAGGACAGATTTGTTCATAATGAAGTCAGCCATTTTTTTTATGTCACTGATTATATTTTGTGGGGTCTATTTGCCTTCTAGTATTTGGGTCCCCCGAAATATTTATTTTCTTACACATTAAACATCAAAGTGCTGTTGAATTTCATTTTGATATTGTGGTAGAAAATGCCTGTGGCTTGAAACAAATATTTTCCTTTCTGATGGACAAATAACATCTGTGGTTGTAAATGTTCCAGTGTAGCTGTCAAAAGAGAAGGGTTTCACATAATTTCCTGCCACCCTCATTGGTACATCCTACACATCAAAAGAGTATGTTCATAACCTCCCTTTCTACGAATTGATTTCGAATCTACCACAGATCTCAAATATCAGAAGTTTGTCTTCTACTTGACAATGGGTGTTTGAATTTTGAAAAATGAAGGTTTGCTTAAATTCAAGTTAAAAAAAGAAACACAAAAACTATCAAGTATAGTGCACCCGCACCCCCCTCCCCCATCAGTGTTTCTTTCCCTTTGGGAGCCATTTGCAGCAAATTTGTTGATTTTGCCACTAAAGTTTTTGGTTTGCACATGTTCACCAAGGAAGTCAGGCTGGTAGAATTTCCCCAATGTTGGAAATAAAATGTTAGGCAAATTGGTGGGACTAAAGCCAAGAATCTAATAGTGCTCTTCTAAAACAGAAATCCATCTAAACCCTTGATGTCAATGTTCCTTTCTTGGTCTTTATCTGATCTGTTAATCTGAAAACAGTTCAAAGGGCTCCCTTCCTGATTTCTCCCCACCATCAGGCATTTTGTTTCATTGTTTCACTTAGGTCATCTCTCAACATCCTGTTTTGTTAAGATAAAATTTAGAGCAGCCTCCTCTCTCCTTCAAATACCAAGAATCTTTCACTCTTCTGCAGTGTTTTATATTTTTTGCTTTTGAATATTTATTTTCTACTAAATTTTTAGTAACACATTTAACTCATATATTGAGAGATTCTATGCATAGATTCTACAAGTGGCCTCTCCAATTCTGTATGAGTGCTGGCATTTTCCTTTCATCTTAAACTTAGTGGGTTCCCCCCCCACCAACATGTTCATTTCAAACCTCTGTTTATGAATGCTTTCTTTGTTATTTTCTTATACTCCTTTAAACATTGCTCTGAGGTTGGTGAGTTGTGCTCACCACTGCCCAGATTTTTCTCCTGCTCAGTGGCTTGTGGCATATAAACACTGTGAATATATATATATTTTTTCTCTTGCCTTCAGATCCAGCCTCATTACCTGATGTTTCTAAAAATTGAACGGCATTGGCTATTTATCTGCCAGTGATCCTAGGCTATCCAAAAGCACTCAATTTTATTTTACCCTGTGTCATCCTTATGGACAAGCTGTAAAATGTGATACCACTTACTGGCCCCATCTATTATGTACCAGCTTTGGGGATTAAACTGTTCCTTTTTCTGGAAGAAGCCTGTTCGTTATTTAAAAAAAAAAAAAATCATACTCAGTATGAAATAAACATGGCTGCTCTCTTTTAAAAATATAAAATTTTAAGAGTTTGAAACATGCATGAAAAGGGGATCCAGTGGCTTGAATGTTGTCTTGCCAGTATCAATGTAATATTTTCTGGACTTTACAAGAGGAAAGTCACAAATGGAGAAACGACTACACTTGGTGATTCTACTTGGGCCTCATGAAATTCCCAGCTGACTATGTTTGCTTTTGCTCAGGTGAGCCTGCATGGCCTGAAGTCCCAGGTTTGATCCTGGATAGCTCATTTAACCGTACTTGCTTCTGTGGACATGAAGAACTACACTGTCAGCCCACGCATGGCTAGTGGTACCCGTGTGAAGGCAACCATCACACGGGTACTACGGACACCTCAAGGAACAGAGTATGTTCTGTGAAAGGAGGGGGTTTACATCATGTCAACCAATGAAGAACAGCATGTTGCATTAAGCCTTGTGTCAAATTAAAATTCAAAATTTATTCCAAATGCACAGCTCTCATCTTTGAGCAGACAGACAGAACCAGCAGTTCGCGGAGACAATGTGAAGTGAGCTAAACAGTGATCTAAAGCTCATTAGGTCACATGCATCCATTCTTCCACTAAAACGTTACCAGGATAAGAAACCAAGTTGTCATTTTCTTTTTTTTTCTCTAAGTTTTTATTTATTTTATTTTGGAGTCTTAAAATCTTGGTTCCATTGACTTATTCGGTACTAAAACTTCCTACCATGGCTATTGTCAAGCTTTACTGCCATCCTGTTGCATTCAGCTTTGATAATAGTTAAAAAGGAAATGAATGCAATAAGATCGCATCTTGCCCTTCAGTAGCGAGTGGAATAAAAAAGCTATGCAAATGCATAAATACCCTCATAGACTCCTAAGCTTAGTGGGATCCTCAGGAAACACACGCTTGTTACTGTTGCCTCTAATAACATACTCAGTTTCTCTGTATCTTATTTGGATACTTGAGACTGTATTTTTTTCAGAGAGCTTGATTCTCAAAAATTGAACCCTCAAAAGGACAGTGATCCTCAAGTCACCTGGTCTGAACAAATAGGCATGTTCTTTCCTTGAAGGATGTACTCTCCATTCATCAACTTGATTCTGTTTTTCCTTGCATCAGTCAGGCTCACGTGTTCCTTAGGTCTCACCTTGGATTCTCACAGTCAATTTTATTTCCTGCCCCCAGGCTCTTTCCTTTGCTGTGAATCTTAGGCACCCCTGACATTAATATTCCTAAATCAAAGTCTCAATTATAAAATTATATCACTCCATTCATCAAAATTCTTCTCTGCAATCCCACTGGGAAAAGTGAAGGCAAAATCATAAAGATAATCATATATCTTTCCTTCAATAAGAAAATCATTATTGTCCCAATATCTCAGTGGGGGAATAAAGAGAGTTACCACTGTCTCGCTTTCATTTTTGAGCAGAGTTGCCGCACTTGTCTCTAGGTCCCCTTTTTGCAAGTTGCCATCAGTAGCTTGGTAGAGACTTTCAGGGCAAAATATTTAAAGTATTTAGTGGCAAAAGACATTAATTAATTGACTTCCATTGATTAGATATTACGTTAATTACACTATTTATAAAAATAGAATATTCAAAAATCATTTCTGTAAGGTTTGAGGACACATATTCTTAGTTACAAAATAAACAAAAAGATTTTCACTCAGCATATTAAATCCTAGTCTAAAACCTAACCAATAGACTAGGTTAAATTCACAAGGCAGTACCAAGAAGAGAAGGGGAACGGAAAACCTGAATTGTGTCTTACACATATCTATCTCTCCTGTCCAGATCCCTCCAAAATCCACATCTGGAATTTCCCTCAAAGCTTTGTGAGATGACAGGGTTAATAGATGAATAATAATACCTGCTTGCATTTATATTAAAATTGACCTTTTGGAGTTGCCTTCAAACACAGATTGCCTTAACATTAACACAGATGGGAGACAGGTGAGGGAACTGTTATCTCTTACTTCCTTGTTGTGAAAAACTCTAAGTTGGAGGAAGGGACCCTGTCCTGGGTTTTACATACAGTTAAAACTGACATAGCCAAACTGGAAGCCATGTCCCCAGACTTGTGTGCTCTCCCCACTGCACCTTCTTAATGATAGATGAATACCTAATAGGTAGATAAAATGATTGGGGACAAGCTAGGAAGAAAAACAAAAACAAAAAAGACTGTATTAGACATTAATGCTGCTCTTACTCTGGTTTATTTTTAATGCCATGCCTTTTAAGATACTGTGAGTAATTCTCTAAAGTGAAACCAGCTTTACTCGAAATCTAATGCATATATGAATGTGGAAGAATCATCCTTTTGCATTTAGTCTAACTACAAGCATTGAAAAATGAAAGAGAAAATTGGTAAAAGCTCAGATTTATTTTAAACCACTACTTTTAACAGAAGGAAATGGATAAAAGCAAAATACCAGTAGTTTTCCTCTTGGCTTAAAATGACATTTTCCAAGATGTTATTAAATTATCTTCGCATTAATAAACTTAAGGAGTACTTAAACATTTCAAGCTAAGACATATTCAGATCAGGAAGAGCAATCAAATTATGTTTAAATGTAAAGCATATCCACGGAAAATACTACATGAATATGTTTAATATACATTATAGCCAGAAGACCCCAACCGAAGTCAGAAAAGTAATACAAGTAATGATAAATCTACTCTGAGATTTACTTTACTTTTAGGGACAGAACCTGTTCCCCTGAGATATATTTACATACTAAAAAGGGAATCTCAGATCCAGGAAATTCAGCCATGATTTTTGTCGAGGTTATAAATTGGTGCCAGGGAAAGAAAACAGACTTTCATCTAGTTGAGTCATTTAACTGCCTTTTTTCTGCCTTTCAGGCAGGCAATTGATATAGTTCTGATCAGCCATAATTCATTAATAGTAGAATTATCTTATTTAAAGCACATAATCTACAAATGAGTCTGCTGCATGCCCATGGGTAAAATTTTAAGTTTTGTTTGAAAGGAAACTCAGGAAAACTGAGGTCTAGTCACACTGTCTCACTGTGAGAAACAATAAATCTTTAGGGTATAAATGATTTCACTATCTTAAATAATCATCTCCCATCATATAGGTTGCAATGAAAAGGACCAAGGAAACAGATAGTATGTTTCTTATTCTTTACCCCTGTTTACAAAAGGGAATAGAGTGGACATTCTGGAAATCATCTTGGAGGACAGAGCCTATATTGTGAGCCCAATATCCTAAGGTTTTTTGACAGTGAACTCTTTTTTCAGCCGACAGAATGCCAATCTAGCCTTAGCAATAACCACTGAACGAGTTGAAAGGAGTCTAGTCCTTCGGTGCAATGACTACGAAGCAGTATGCCACATAGTCTCTTTCTTTGTGTTCTCTGTGAGGAGACAAAACTCATTTACACAAGAGTAAAGAACATTTATGCACTAAGCTAAACGGCCCGGAATGCCTTACAGTGCTTGGGACCATCCTCTATTTAAAAGGGGGTAGCTCCTTGGAGGTGGCCAATGTTTTAGACATGAAGCGTCTATGGATTTGGTCTTTGTGTCATGAACTCCCTTCCCCTGACTTTCAAAAATATTTAACTCGGAGAGAGCCTTTTGTTTGAAGGAAGGAAGGAAACCTGAATGAAAATGTTGGAGTGCCTGGGTGCCTCAGGGGGTTAAGCCTCTGCCTTTGGCTCAGGTTCTGATCTCAGGATCCTGGGATCGAGCCCTGCATCGGGCTCTCTGCTCAGTGGGGAGCCTTCTCCCTCTCTTTCTGCCTGCCTCTCTGCCTACTTGCGATCTCTCTCTCTGTGTCAAATAAATAAATAAAAAATATTAAAAGAAAAGAAAAGAAAATGTTCCTCACACTTTGAAACAGGAAGATATTAATGGTTAGAAAAATTTACTTATTGTTTTAAATCCCCTTTCAGCCATTTGCTCAGTTGAACTCCCCCCTGAGCAGCTTTATAAATGAGGCCGTATCCTCGAGGAAGGGGAAGGTGACGGGGCACCACATGTGTCACAGACGCCACCCGACAATACTGCCATCCTGTAACACGGTTTTCTTTAGTTATTACAACTATCTCTCTGTAAATGACATTTAGGATTATTTAAGATTATGTTGTAATCCTTTTAATCCTCAGTGCTTTAAATTTCAGGCTAAACACCAAAGAGCAAACTAGCACTTAGCAGGAATGTTTAAAACATGTGATTTGAACATAAATCTTTTTATTCACTCTTTCCCTGATGAAGACCTCGTGCTGCTCTCAAGTTAACTAAGAAAACTGGTACCACAGTTCATTACAAATCACGCGGTTGCTAAATGCTTTCTCAAGCTACATCAAACTTGTGATGGTCCTTGACAATTATGCTAAACGCAGAATTAAACGAAGGTTAGCAGCAATGAACATTTACTGATATAATTTAGAATTTGCATGACCTTTTTACAAGTACAAAATGTCTCCCTTGGTTTGTGTGTATGCGTATGGAAATGGTCGTTCTCTTTCCTAAGGCGAGCTGTTAGGCGCAGGTATATACATGGACACACACACATTATATCACAGTCATACCTTTGAAACACATATTAGGACTTGTCTATACATGCTTTATTATAGAAGCTGCTAATGATTTTTAAATATATATATATTTTAATATAATAATAATAATTTAATAATAAATGATATATATATCATTTATTATTAAGAAGTACCAATTAGGCCAAAGAGTTTTCTGTTATAAAACAAGCAGATGTTCTTGAACTCAGTCAGCAAGCATCATTCTGACTTACTGAGAGTTGCCGAATACCAAACCTTAAAACTGCATTAATACTGCCACTGTTATGTTACCATGGACCAATCAAGTAAGATTGAACCTACATCAAGGGTTTAGTAAAGACTTTGGCTATGAAGGATATTTGGGTTTTAATACAAAAAGAAAATGAACAACTCAAATGTCCCAATGGCATATACAAATGAACGAGACAAATGAAATCTTTCCATTGTGTGTGTGTGTGTGTCACAGATGTGTGCTTCTGAGTCTTCCAGGCGTATAATTTTTTATTTGTTTTCCTATTCGTGTTAAGTCCGACTTCTCTACAGACGTTGTAATTAGGTGGCATATAATTGCTAGTCCATGAACTTTTTAAAGACAGATTTCAAATTTTAAATTATTTCTAATTTTGCTCTTCTTTGATTTTTCTTGAACCAAAAATCTCAATAGTCATTTGCTATCTGTAATCTATAATTCATAGGCTGAGATTGAACACCAAGCCTAATTCAAACTTGGAATTTTAAAGCTATTTCTGATGTAGCACATGGTCTTTTTCAGTCAAGAAGAAACACTTCATTATTCTGCAGGTAATGAAACCCTTGTACACACACACTCAAACACCCAACAATGCCTTAATGCCATGTTTTTGAGATATAATCATGTTTATTCTGATCATTTGAGAGTTAGACCAGCTAATGTATCTAATCAAATATTGATGCAAGTCATCTAGATTCAGCTCTCTGGCAAATCCTTTCCTATGCTTTTTCGTTAACAGAACTATAAAAGCTATTTATATTGTTCCTCACAAAGGGTTTACCCTCCTAGTCTGTATCTATGGATATGTATTAGTAAATTTTACCCTAGCTCATGTGTTTGGGTAATAAAAAGATGTCAGCATGACAAGAAAACCATGATTCACCCCAAAAAGAACGAAGCAGGAAATAAAATCGGAATCTTTCTTTAGCTTTGTTATTCACATCGTCCTTATAATCACTTCTTTCCTGTTTCTCTACACTACAAGGGGACAAGACAAAAAGAGTTGAGCTGGATGTAAGAACACTAGGGTCCCATATACTGCTTTGGTACCTTACAAACAAAAGTAGCTGGCAGAACTACTCCAAAAAGCTACCAAAAGTGAGAATATTTGGGTTTTGTTTTGTTTTGTTTTAGTATCTTGGGAAATAGCTACTGTTTCATATTCAGAAATATTAAAAACAAGGAAAAATTATATCAGGAGGCAGTCAGTCATATAAGGAAAGGTAAATCTCATATCATTAATATATATTATCATACATATCATCAATACAAGTGGCTTAAATATATATCTGTGTAAATTATGTTCAAAGTCTTGTAAAATTAGGCATAAACATTCTTCTTCCATATCTGCAGTTCTATATACATTGTATATATTCGACTGTCATCCTCATTTTTTATCTAACTTAACTTTTCAAAAGATCAACAGAGGAACTGAAAAAGGCTACCTTAGACCAACTCCAAGAGTTTCTATTGTCCAAGAATTATGTCAATGTCAAATTTTAACATCTTTATTTTATGACATGGGGACAAGGATACTAAACTCATAATACATAATACAATACCACCACTTAACTCAGAACTATTCATACTGATCATCTAGGTTATCAGAAAAGCTAGGAATATGACCTCTAATTTTTTTTTTTTTTTTTTACTTATCACAAAATAACAAAAAGAATAAGAAATTGGGAGTCAGGCTGTATCACTGGTTTACAATTCCTCTCTTCAAAACAAAATTTATTTTTCTTTTCTCGGTTCTGTAAATTCAGATTCTAATCACTTTGGTTGATTTTAGTCCTTTGATTTCTAGGCAAGTATGTTCAGTTTTCTTTCTTTCTTTTTTTTTTTTTTTTCTTATATCTTTCTCTCTTTTGGTAAAAAGAAATAAATCTCCAGCACACAAAAAATGAATGCCTGAATAAAGTAAGAGCAGAACCAGAAAAATAATTTATTCTAGAAATGTTAACGTGGGTCCACTTTATTTGGTAGATCTGGGTTAGCATCTGAGAAATGCAGAACTTGGAAACCAGTTTTTTTCTCTACAGTGAGAGTTCAGATAGGAAATGTCACCTACCTACACTTCTGTAAGACCCAATATATTAATTTCACTGATGAATTTAAGAATGGAATTGACCTTTCTTCATGAACAAAAATGGTCTTAGGAGGCATTTAATATAGTAATTATAATAATAATGTTCCTGGCTACTAAATGATATAAATTCTAAAATATACCGAGAAAATTATTGGTTACTTTGGAAATATAAAAGTAAGTTAAATCTCACATAAAGATAGAAAAAGATAAACCTCTATAATTTAAAGTTATTAATTGCCAAAGGGATCTTAGTAACATCATATATGAAATATTCAGTTTTTTCATTTCCTTTCTTTCAAGGATCTCATCTGGTTCTTTTCATTCAATGTAGCATGATTGAAATTATTAATCATAGTTATTTTTTCCCAAAAATTAAATCATGCAATACAAAAATATCCAATTTCTATAGCTGTTCAGCTCTTTCCAACTTTCCCCAAAGTTACATGGGTAAATGTAATGTATGACTAGGGGTAGGAATGGAAATGGATGCAAAAAGTTTATATCTGAAAGTTCTACAATAAATCTATATAAGTCAAACACCCTAGATCTGAACCCCAAACAGCTATCAAATATAATGCAACATTCAATGACTTTCACTGTAGAATTAATCAAGATACAACATATATTTTCTATTTAGATAGCAACCAGTAACCAAGGAAAAGCCACAAAACAAACTAAAATTCAACAAAGAGGTGAAATCAGATTTTCACAGTGACCTTCGAACAACTAGTTCATGCACATGAAACCATCACAACAAGGAAGTATATGTTGAGAGCTCAGATTTAGAAGTAATAGGAATAAATTTAATATATGTAACATTCTTACCTGAAAGACATTCTTTCTGCTTGACTTTTCCTTGGCCCATTCAATGTGTGCTCCACACAAATCCACACTTTCTGGTTTGTGCCCAGTTTTCTGTAAACAAAATTGAAATAAGAATAAAAAGTATACATCATTGGTGATGCCTGTCAGGAAAGGTAAAAGTTTATTGAGTTAGCAGCTATACATACTTATAGTATAAAGCCTTTCTTTTTCTTTCTTTCTTTTTTTTTTTTTTTTCAGTTTCAAAGAGATATCTGCACCCTCGTGATCACTGTGGCATTATTTACAACAGTCAAGACACACGGCAACAACCTAAGTGTTGACAGAGGAATGGATAAAGAAAATGACATGTAGATACAAACATAGATACAGATATAAATATCGATCCACATGGAAAAATTATTCAGCCATTAAAAAGAAGGAAATCCTGCTATCCGTGACAATATGGATGAAGCTTAAGGGTGTTAATGCTAAGGGAAGTCGATCAGACAGAAAAAGACAAATACTGCATGATCTTACTTATATGTGGAATCTAAAAAAGTCAAACTCCTAGAAACAGAGTGGTTACCAGGGGCTGGGGACATAAGGAGATATTGGGTTAAAGGTACAAACTTCTAGGGTGCGACTGGCTGGCTCAGTCTGTTAAGCATCCGACTCTTGGTTTTGGCTAAGGTCATGATCACATGGTTGTGGAATGGAGCCCCACTTTGGACTCCACACTCAGCATGGAGTCTGATTGAGATTCTCTCTCTCCCTCTGCCTCTGCCCTTCCTCCCACTCATGCTATCTCTTTCTCAAAATAAATAAGATCTTTAAAAAAAGAGGTACAAACATTTAGTTTGAAAATGAGTGCATTCTCAAGGTCAGTTGCACAGCATGATAACTATAGTTAACACTCTACTGTATCATTGAAAGTTGCCAGAGGAGTAGATTTTATTTTATTTTATTTATTTTTTTTAAGAATTTATTTATTTGACAGAGAGTGAGAGAAGGAGAGAGAGCACAAGTGGGGGGGGCAGCAGAGGAAGAGGGGGAAGCAGGCTCCCTGCTGAGCAGGGAGCCAGATGCAGGACTCGATCCCAGGATCCTGAGATCATGACCTGAGCCAAAGGCAGAGGCTTAACCCACTGAGCCACCCAGGTGCCCCGAGGAGTAGATATTAAACATTCTCATCACACACACACACACACACACACACACACACACACACACACGCACACAAAGGTAACTATGTGATGTAGTAGATGTGTAAACGAATATTAACATGGTAATCATTTCACAATACACACATATATCAAGTCATCACTCAGTACACCTTAAACTTCTATAATGTTCTCATTTATATCTCCATAAACCTGAAAAAAAGCTGCCAAATTTAATAAATATTTATTAGATGCCAACTGTGTACCATTTAGAAGTTCCTTTCTCAAACATCAAAGACTACACATGTATCTATATATTTTTATTCAATACATTTAATTTAGACCAAATGGATTATAGCATGTGCTTCCTTTTGCATGACACAATGTGGATATTACCTAAAGCTTCAGTATTTCATAATTAATTAATTAATGGGGGTATTATCTATATTTGTTTCTTCACATTTTAATTTATTTTTTAAAAGATTTTTATTTATTTATTTGAGAGAGAGAGACAGAGAAAGCATAAGCAGGGAGAGGGAAAAGCAAGCTACCTGCCAAACAGGGATCCCAGGACCCTGGAATCATGACCTGAGCCAAAGGCAAATGCTTAACTGACAGCCACCCAGGCAGCCTGCTTCTTCATTTTAATTTGATTCAAATGTATCATATTTATACAACTTTAAATTTGAAGAACTCAATACACTAAACAAAAGCTCACTTGTTTAAGAAATTTCTTTATTTTCAAAGAAAGTAATGCCATGTTTCAAAGACTCCAACTATTTTCAGATGTTCTGAGCAACTCTCATTTTCTTTATAAATTCAGTATTTTTCTCAATTTTCCGTTGAACAATTTAAAATTTTAGTATAAGAAGTTATAATATTTTAGACAATATTTTAACAGTAAACTTTACTTTAAAACATGAAATTATGGGGGCTCCTTGTGGCTCAGTCAGTTAGGTGAACTGACCCTTGCTTTCCGGTCATGATCTTGGGGTCATGAGATCGAGCACCACATTGGTCTCCTTACTCAGTGGGGAGTCTCTTGGGGAATCTCTCTCTCCCTCTGCCCCTACCTTCCATTACCTCCCTCTCTCTCAAATAAATAAATAAATCTTTAAAAAACAAATAAATAAAATAATAAATTATGGAAGAACAGCAGAGATGTTATAAGAAATCTGTTCACAATTGTTGACTCATAGCCAGTATAGCCAATTCAATCAGTTTAATAGAAATAGGCTTTTTTTTTTTTTTTTTCCTGAAAAGCCAGAACTGTGGTGGATTTACAGTAAATTGTGAGGTTTGGGGGTTTTTTTGGGTTTTTTTTGTTTTTTGATTTTGTTTTTTGGGGTGTTTTTTTGTTTTTTTGTTTGTTTTTGGCAACACAATAAAATTTTCTTAAGAGGGGAAACATAGAAGCCAAGCATAACTTCCTTTCAGGATAAATTCAGCTGGCAGGACAGTCATGGATAGCATATCTTTTCTCTGTTATCTGGTAGTAATCTCATGAGAAGCCAATCAAGACGAGGCTGCCTCTTCCAGATGCTTCAGTCAGTGAAATATTTTTACAGTTTCACCCATTCTCTGCCCCCCAGGTGATCACTATCATGGAAGATCTCAAAGCATGACAACGATGTTCATTGTTGAATGATTTATGATGTAGAAAAATTAAAACAACCTGCTTCTTCTACAGTTAATTAGATTATGGGATACTCAGAATAACAGAAATAATCATTAAGAGTATGTAACAAAAGAGAATATTTTCCCCGTATAATGCAGTCAGGGGAAAAAGATGGAATTATTTTCTAGAAGAAGCACTTTTAATGTGCCAAGCACTTTTCTGTTTACAACTAGCAACTCACTTAATTCTTTTAACACTGTATGAGGTAAATACTATTATTATCACCATGTTATAGGTAATAATATTCTAGAGTAATTAGGCATACTTTCCCAGGTAACACAGGTAGAAAAAGAGGAGCCCCGGTGAAATGAGGGCAGTGTCACTCCAGGGTCTGCTTCTAACCACTATGTAGTCCTTGAGAATTTAATATACACTGTGATCACATTCATGTTTAAACATGTAACATGTTGGGAAAAGATATGATTTTCTTATTAGACATATTGGTCTTGTTTTTGTCCTTATCTGTTAAACTCGATCTTCCCATTGGGCCTTTACACCACCTGTTTACCTGGAAAACCTCCCAGTCTTCACATGGTTGACTCCTTCTTATCCATCAGATCCCAGATAAATGTCACCTTGTCAGAGGTCTTCTCTGACTGTCTCATATAAAAGAAAGCTGTCTTCTAGCTTACTCTTTCTCTATTTCACTACTTGTTTTAATTTCAACACAGCCTTCTTCCTAGCTGAAATTAACATTTATATTTTTATATGCTGTCTGTTTTTCTCCCACTAAAATTAAGCTCCCTGAGCTGGGGCCTGGTTTGCCTTTTCCTCCACTATTTTTCCCAATGTATGGAACAGTGCCTGGCACAGAGTTGTTGTTCAATGAATATTTGTTGAATTCATAAATGAAGGAAAAATACCAAAATGCAACTAGCTTTTGTGCTTTGGAAGGAAGGTTTGGGCATCTAAAAATTCCCCATGTTGTAACAATTAAGATTTATATTTGGTTTAATTCTTAAGCAGTCTTTGCTTCAATATGGAAAAATGAAAAACAGTTTAATGGACTCTTGTGGATTGAACTCAGTATTTCACAGAATCATTCAATAGACATTAACTGCACAATTACTATATGTCAATGTGTTAGCCACTGTGCTGGGCACTGGGACTCCAGAGGTAAGGAAGATACTCACTCTTCCTTTCAGAATCCTATACCAGCTTCAGACTCTATGTAATTTTCAGTAGGCTTTTTCTTGATGGGGAAAAAGCAATCTAAGCTTTTCCAGAGTTCTCACCATCCAGCTCTGCCACACTCTTCTCATCAGCATCGTACACTAAATCCCATGGCTTTGGTTCTGGCTTGGATTTATCTCAGTCTGAACTCTGCCCATCATTCAGTCACCTCCCATGACCCTGACCTTGACTCATGCACTCTTCATAAACCCACTGCTTCCCCTCCTCTCCATTTCATTAATCTTCATTCTCCTCATCTAACAAATCCCATGTTCTGAGTTTTCATCACTCCCACCCTGTTATGTTTGCTTTTGAAGTGACTGGAATCACCAGGCCTTGTATGCACCCCTCCAGGCCCTTACTGGTTTCACTTCCTTCCATAAACACGCCTATGTCCCCAACTCACCAACTACTTCAGTGCTCTCCCATTTCTCACTGTCTTGCTCTCCCCCATGCAACGATCCACTCCACTCTTTCATCCACTTTTCCTTCTTCTATCATTTTCCTCATATCCCCTAATTCTGGAGAAATAACTTTTGACTACTCAGAGAAGTAACATTACAAATAATGGCCATTTTCTTCTGCTGGATTTTTAACTCTACTTAGGAAAAAAACAATGAAACAAAACAAACAAACAAACAAATAAAAACATGGTAAAAACACTTAACATATCCATGAAATCATTGCCAACACCAATGTCATCAACACTTAGCAAACTTTTTTGTGTGTTCCTAGTCACTTTCTGTTCTTCCTCATAACACCTCTCTTCCAAGCCTCACCCCATTCCAGCAGCCCATCAAATTGCATGCTCCTAATTTGCAGAGATCATACAACCCTTGAACTAGAACATTCACCATTCTTCCCAATTTCAGAGTCCCTGTCATCAAAATGAACATACAAACACAAACTTTAATAAATCCCTCTCTGTCATGCTTTCTGATACTTTGTATCAATTTCTCATTTACTCCTTAAAATAGTCTTGTGCAGTTGTTACCATCGCCTTCAACTTACAATGTGGAGAAACTCAAGCAGTGGGTGGTTAAGTGGTTACATAAGTGGTTACATAAGTTCATGCACTTAATGTGTGCCTGAGTTGAGATAGGAATTCACAGTCCTCCAACTCCAAGTCGCAAGTTCCTGATCATAACCTAATACATGACCTCCTCTCCTCTCCATACCCAACCTTTCCTCCTACTAGGTCACATGATGAGAATTAACATTTTCTATCCCTTCCTTGTAAGTGTCATAATTTTCCATATTCTGTTCTGGCTCCTGGAAGTTTGGATCTGAGTCTGTGATTCGGGTCCACCTGTCTAATGAACTCCCATGCCTGGCATGACAGGGTGTCTATGAACATCAAAATCTCCTGGCCCATTGTTGCCATACAGTGCATGATCCACTCCCAAAGCATGTCATTTTCTGCCTCAGAAGAAGAGATGATCCTCCTTCAGCCCATGGCTTTTCTGCTCAGTTCCTAATTCTATCCAATCCTGTTCCTCGTTTTCTGA
Source organism: Enhydra lutris kenyoni (assembly GCF_002288905.1). Lineage (NCBI taxonomy): Eukaryota > Metazoa > Chordata > Mammalia > Carnivora > Mustelidae > Enhydra > Enhydra lutris. Next base: position 88,010,092 of record NW_019154085.1, read on the forward strand.
GTTGTCCCTTTTCTCCTACATTTTCAACCTCCCTCTCCCAAACAGATTATAGCCTTTAGCCCACAGCTATGCTCAAGTCACTCTTGTCCAAAAAAATACATAAATATATGCAAGCATCAACCCTACAACCTTGCTTGTTCTCAATCTTGCCAATTTCTTTTCCATGATTGCCAGGATTCTTGAGTTTTCTGCAGTCACATTCTCTGCTTGTTCATGTTTTAGTCTCTTTTCAACCCATTGCAGGCTTTTACTCCCTTCCTTAACTAATCTAAAAAATGTTTTAACCATGAAGGTCAACAAAAACAATCTGATGCCTTCTCTCATCATCTTTCTACTTGAACTCTGGACTGTTAGATTCTGCTCATTTTCTTTAAAACTCTCTGCCCCTCAGCTATGGAGACATTTTCTCTCTAAATTTTTATTTCACCTTTTATACTTTCCCTTCTCTGTTTCTTTCACTGACTTCTCTTCCTCTTCCCACTTCTTAAATGTTGGTAATCCCTGGTTTACTTTTCCAGGTCATTATTTCTTATAGTTTATTGCTTCTTATGGGTTTGGTCTTGCTTCTGGTCTGATCCATCACTTGGGACATGTTGACCCCTCAATTTTTCCTCTGGCCTCCAGTTCCTGCTAATGAGCCAAACTGTGTTTTCTAACTAACCACCATTAGGATGTAGCACAGACACCTCAGTGAAATCACTGTCTTTTTAGACTTGCCCCCTTTTTTCTATTGCTTGTCTTGCTTAATCATCCTTTTATCCACTTCACCTTCACCACTTTCTTAATTCTTCTCTTTCCTTTACTGTTTACAAGAGAATAAGCAATGCGGAGCCTGAATTCCAGAACAAGCTCCATTTTCTTCATCTCATGACGGCAGCCTCGTTTAAGCTCTTATTTTCTCTCATCTGGATTCTCTCACTGTTCCCTCTGGGACCACACAAAACGATTTCATTTTATTCTCTACATTTTGACTTTTTTCTCTTAAACATAAATCTTACCACATTTCTTATGGAAAACTTATTACCGACAGGATAATGTACAAATCTCTCAGTAAGCTATACAGGCTCTTTTACATCACTCCCCAACCATCCTTCTGAGTTCCCTCCATCCCCCATTCTTCTACAACCAACCATGCTAAATTCATGGCAGTTCCCATATGCACCACACTCTCCCAGTTCTATACATTGGATGCACCCTTTTCATCTGGAACACATTTATTTTTCTTTGACCCACTCCAGCTCGTTTTGATGATATAATTCCAAAATAATCTCCATGAGGTGTTCCTTTAGTCTCTCCTTCCCACCATCTCCCCTATTCTAAAATCCATTTTGTTACAATTCTTTTTGTTATCCAATAGAGAATTACAGTGGGAAACTTCCAGATTCCTTACAAAATAAATAAAACATCTCAGGATAATAGTTTACAAAACGAGATAATTTTTAAAAATGCAATTTAATAGTTTATAAAATTAAAACACAATATCCCCATTCATATTGATCTTTAATAGGAAATGACCTTAAGTCACAATCGGAGCAAATGATTGAATTTGGGATCAGAAGTGTACCAGAAAAAGTTAAAGTGATTTGAGTAAAATTCAAGTAAATAAATATATCAGCTTTAAGAAGAAAAAACTAAGATATATTAATAGAGGACTATGTAAAAATGATCTTGCTCAGTAGTTCATTGTTACAAAGCTAAAGCAGAGAGATCTAGGCTTGAAGAACAATGCCAAGGACTCAGACTTATTAGAAGGAAAAATTTTCAGAATTTAAACATTGTTAAACATTGGAACAAGTTTTTCAGAAAAGTTGTTGAATTTATTTGGAAGACAGTCAAGATTTTATTCAAGAAGGCTGAAATTAAAGAATCCTTTAATAGAAAACATATTTCTGATTCTACAGCTATAAAACACAAGAAAAAGTCTGCTAATGAACTACATGATGCCAATGGATCATATTGTACATCATTATAAAAATATACTTTTTAAAAATTGACTAAATTTGGATTTAAATCTAGGAGTGTACTTATCATATCTCTTCCGGGGTAAACTTAAAATATAAATGACTGGCTTGAAAATACTTAAATAGAATTATTTAAAAAGTTACTGCTTCTGGACAATAAAATATAAAAACCTGTTTGTTGGGGGCAATGTAAAGCCATTAAAATCTGATCCCGAGTCTTGTCCACTTCTGATTTTTATTATTCTTTTAGTTTATCTTTACTATTCTCCAATAATATTTGACAGGGTATCCTTTCTGTACTTTTCCAGAGAAAAATTAGATTAAAACTTAGAGTAAAACTTTAGATTAAACCTTAGGATTATGTTTTTCATTTTTTATGGGAAATTTGGGACCCTTTAACACACATTAAGAAAATAAGAAAGGCCAAATTCTCTTTTGCTTGATGGCATTTTCCATGAGGAAGACTGGGCATATGTGTAGGTAACAAATCGCTGGACCACTCATTATCTTACCCTTATCATTATCATTAGATGTACAAAAAAACAAAACAAAACAAGTCTCAGATTGGATGAAACAGGTTATTAGCTACCATTTTTTATTTTGGATTAATTGCTATTCCAGAATATAGACTCAGATTGTCCTTATCAGTTTGAAACATAAAACACAAAATCTGTTTAGGGGAATTAACTTTTATCACATAACTGGTTTTGATTCTGGAAAATTATTCATGGAGGAGGATAAAACTCACTTATAAATTCTCATTTGGGCAAAATGATTTAGGAAAGAGTGCTGAATGGATACCTGATCTTATTAATGTCTAAAGTATGGCCGCTGTCAACACAGAAGACGATACTTGGATTGTAAGATGTGGGTTTTATGTATATGAATATAAATGATGTTAATAATAACTGAAATTGTTTCTACAGTGAAATTTCTCAATATATACAAGACCAAATCAAACCGAGATTTTCAGAAAAGCAAACCTTTGTTGGAGACTTTGGGCACTAGAATGTTGTATGCTTGGTTTTTTTGTTTGTTTTTTGAGGAAAAAGTATCCTCTCCCTTTCAAGAAATGAACAGATATATTGCATTTCATTCTGAATCCAAATCTTGCCAGAATAAATACAATAGTTTCTATTTAGTCTACTTTTGTTGTATGCTGATACTGTCTCCATTTGCATTACATAAAAAGCTATTTAATTTTGCAAGGTGACTAGCCTGGATACATTTTCGGTGCCTTGGGTGTTCCCTCAGTCCTTACCTAGACCCTCATCCTGTCAGTCTACCACAGCTGTCCCTGCACATAACCAACCTGCTTGAACCCATTTGGTCCCACTTCCTGAGGATGGTCAGTCACATTTCTGGAATTCGAGGCCCTTTGTCCTGGTTGCCAGAGTGCAGATGGGCTTTTGGGTCCTCATCTATTTCCAGATTTGTATAAATTACCAGTTTATAGGGTATAGAATCTGGCTTTCTGAGCAGCCATCCAAGAGTGTGCCCAGGATTCATCTGATATAGGCAGTGAAGACTCTGGATGGTGAACCGTAGCCATAAAGAAGCAGGAAATGAGAAGAAACATAACTCTCCTCCATTCCCCCTTCTCTCTCAGACTGCCTCATGCTTTCTTCAAACAGCCTACCTGCAGCTTCCTTCTAAGTCAAGTGCTGCAGCTGCCCAGTGATTCTCTGTGTCTCTTTGAGGTTCACTGGAGAGTAGCAGCTTGCTTGATGACACAGCTCCTCCACTATTCCCACATCATTTCCTGCCTCACTTCCGTGTGCCTTACTCTCTAAATCATGCATTCATGCCTTCAAAAAAAAAAAAAAAAAAAAGGATGGGCACTAAATTCGGGCCTCGTTCTCTAGAGAACCCTGGCTGAGATCACTGATCCTTGTGGCAGAGATGAGTAGTGCTACACCACCATGTGTGTTGTCAAAGGGAAGCAGCTCACTAGCCAGGGACTCCATCTTTTCCCAGTCCCCCTTGCAACAACACGTGGCCATATTACTCACTGTCATCAACTGGACTAATAGCAAAAACGATGTGAGTCACTTCTGGGTTTACGGCTTTAAGGAGCGTACAGACCTTCTCATGTTCTCTCTACCTTTCTCTCATCTGCCACTGGGAGTCTGCAGATCCAAAAGATGAGAGAAGCCCCACATAGCAGAAAACTGACCAGGAATACCTGTTTTGGACAGTGGTATGAGTAAGAAATGAGGTTCTGCAGAAATTTTTTATTGTATTTGGACAGCAGGAAGTGTTCCCCTAACTGAAGTCTTTATGTTAAGAAAAATGAAGACAGGGATTTTAAGTACACTGCCATTAAGTGGCAATTTGAACATCTGAATCCAATTCTATTGGGTTCCAGTGACTTTTCTCTTAGCCACTATACTCTATTGCTCCATGTAGTAATAAAAACAATAATAACAAATGTAATTGGTATTTATCATTGCTATGTGCCAGGCATGCTGTATTAGTATTCTCACATAATCTCACAATAAACTGTCTGAGGTAAGTACTCCTATTAAACTCACACTGCAATTGAAATATTCAAGGACTATAGGAACAAATAAAATGTGAACCTGATAAGGCGCTTGGGTGGCTCAGTTAGTTAAGCATCTGCCTTCAGCTCAGGTCATGATCCCAGGACCCTGGGATCAAGCCCAGCATGTAACCCAACATCAGGCTCTCTGCTCAGTGGGGAGTCACCTTCTCCCTCTCCCCTTCCCCTTGTTTGGGTTGTCTCTCTCTCTCTCTCAAATAAATAAATATATAAAATCTAAAAAAAATTAAAATAAAATGGGAACCTGGGATTCTCAACCCAGGTGATCTGATTTATTCTACCTGATATGGTATACTGCTTCCCAGAGCATTTCACCTCAGTAGTGAACTGTTAAGAAAGACCAAATACATACATTCAGTTAATCTCAAAATGCACTGTGGAGGGACGCCTGGGTGGCTCAGTTGGTTGAGCAGCTGCCTTCAGCTCAGGTCATGATCCCAGCGTCCTGGGATCGAGTCCCGCATCGGGCTCCTTGTTCTGTGGGGAGCCTGCTTCTCCCTCTGCCTCTGCCTGCCATTCTGTCTGCCTGTGCTCGCTCGCGCTCTCTCTCTCTCTCTCTCTGACAAATAAATAAATAAAATCTTTAAAAAAAAAAAATGCACTGTGGAGTAAAAATCTATTTTATCTTGGAGAAATGCAAACTCTAAATCAGATACATTACATTGACCAAAATGATAAACCACAGAGAGTCAAACTTCATAATTAAAATAGTTTTCTGAGAGAGCCTAAGGTGAGGTTTATTGGACAGTAAGCTATTATCCATTTATAAAGCATCCTATCAATTTCATAGATTTTTGTGGTTATTAAAAATTATGTAAGATACAGAATTTATTGTGGTTAATGGCTAAATCTTGAGAGAATTATAACCAGAGTACATGGCTTCATTTATAGTAATATTGATCACTTGATTTCACTTTTTTCCTTACAATGTTTATGCTAATAAAACAGTAGAATTCAATTTCTTTTCTTTCTTTCTTTCTTCCCATCTCTACCCATCATCCTCCAGGTCTTGGACTATTATTTTTTTCTAATTTTTAAAGGTCCGATGAGGCCATATGACAGTATAGCCCGTGGCAATGCTAGAAACTGTCCCGATGTTAACCACGCTGACTTTGCCAGAGCACTATCTTTAGGGGAATTAAAAGATTAAGCAGAAATTTAAGATGCCTTCATTAGGCTAAGTTTGGTAGATCTATTGTTTGCCCCTCCAATGTTTATGATCTTTTTGAGCAGGGATCCAAATAAGGGCTCAATACTCACTTTACAAAGATAAAATAATTCCATATTCATTTTGCACAGAATACTCAATAATTCATGAATAGCTTTCTGATTGAAACTATTTTCATCTTTTTGCTAAATCACATCATTTTACTCCTATAAATAAGTCCATTTTGTTATTAAAGCCACACTACAGTTAATGAACATTAGATGTATTACATTATTTAATTAATGCTTGTGTTCATTATTGCATTAGAAGTAAACAATATTAAAAAAGTAAACAAACTATTTTAATGAGGCCTTTTATCTTACTCTTTTTTTGCTTTCAAGGTTATGGCTGAATGAGTGGTTTGAAAAGTTTAGTAGTTTATTAAATGTCTTAGAAAAGTTTTCTGTTATCAAAAGAAAAATATGCCAGTGTTGGTCTCTGAATAAAAATTATCAGTACAATGTGAAGAGAAAAAAAATAAAAGTAGCACCCTCCCCTCAAAAAAGAGTTACACAAGCAATGAGTATCTAGGGTCCATACTGAACATAGTGGTTTCAGAACTATACAATTTGAGGGAGAAATATTGCCTAAAATGTTTATAATGCTTTTGAATTTATGTCAGACTAAGTTTATGTTAACTAGGATTCATGAGCATTGTGGGATAAATATAACAGAAATAGCTAACTGATGAGAGTAAGCTCCACTAGGTCTGAATTTTGATGGATGTGGAGACAAGAGAAATTTCTTAAACCACAGATAAACTCTCCATAGTGTGTTTATTTTAGTAGGTATGACACCAAACATATATTCTGGAATCACATGAAAATAAGTCCAGGTTTGCTACTGGCTCTCACTGATGTGCTACTAGGCTCATGTTCTCTCACATGAATTGGTTGCTTTCTTTGCACTAGGATATCTTCAGAGAGAACCATATTGTGAATGGTCAAGGACATATGAGAATATTAAAGTATTTTCTGAGTGATATGACCTGTGATTCACTAAGTGCATTGGGCCATACTGATGACAACTTAGCAGTTTTGCCATTTTCTTTGTCAATAAGAGCACAGGCCTCATGGCTCTCTTTTCTTTCATCAGACTTGTAGAAAATGTCTCCCAGACAATTTAAGAAGTCCTTTCTTCTTTGTGTTAAAAGTAGAAAAAATATATATATCTTAATTCCTCAAAACTGTCTATGAATCTGCCCTAATTTGAGGATAGTTGGTATTGCTTGCAGAGGGCTCCAGAGTGCTTACAGAATGCAGTTGTGTCTGCTCAGAATCTTGTTCAAGCTCTTTCCTAAGGTGGTTTCACATGGACTTTCCACCCAAACTGGAGTGCTTGCTTCCCTCATCTTATCTTGAGGCAACCTTTCACTGATAGGTACATTCACCTACCAGTGAAAAGTTACCTCAATATACGTTGAGGAACAGCAAGGCAACTCATAGAAGAGATGCAAAATATTTTGGATGAAGGACATGTACTCTAGGCCTTAGGGAACTTCCAAGAATCATTTTCAAGACCAATGATTAGCACGTAGTGTATGGGACAAGGCAAGATTTCAATACATATCTGTATAATAAATAAAAGATTTAATTTCCTACATTTTATTATTGGTTACTCCCTTATTTCTACACAAAATGTCCTTTTCACCCCATTTCTGCCTCAAAATCCTACTCATCCTTCAAAAACATGCTCAACTGTCACTTCCTCGACATATATTTAGAATCTTTTCCAATTGGAAGCAATCTCTCTTTTCTGAGTTACTATAGAACTAACTCAAACCTCTGTTCATGCCATTTTGGAGCAACTGTCAATGTCTACTTTTTCACCACAATTACTGGATTATGGGCATACTTTTTGTTTCTAGACCCTCAAAGGAAAGATCTGAGTCTGATTCATTTTTGTATGTTTCATAACACCTAGCCTAGTGGCTTAAACATCAAGGATGCTCAGTGATTTTGCAGAATGAACAAGTGGAGAGACATATAGGTTGAGCATCACTTGGAAAAAGAGTTTCCCTGGGGAAGGATTAACTGTGACTAGGTCTATGGTTCCACACCATGTATATAATCACTTTAGTCAGGTATTGTTATAATAAACCTACTTTTGATTCTGTCTCCTCTATCAGAAAACAAGCACCTTAAGAGCAGGGATCATAAATTATTCATCTGATATCTCTAGGGTTTAAAAACACATTGTGTGATACCTGTAAGGAATTGTTAATTATTTATAGAATAAATAAATGAATGAGTGGCCTAAGTTACAAAGCTCTCCCATAAGGCAATCTATCATTTTTTAAACCAAGAATGCATATTTGTCACATCCCATGGCTAGAGTCAGGTTCCAGTCCAAATCAAGCAGAAGCTCTAAAATCACACAGCACAGCAGGTACTGAGGTGGCAGATTGTATTGGAAAGTGCTGGAGCTGATTGAAATACTTCAGTGATACTAAAATAGACAAGTGCATGGGGTGTGAGTCCAGGCCTCAAAGGAGAAACCAAACTCTTGTTTCTTTGGGACTTCTTTAAATAGATCAAGCAAATATGATGAGCTGCCTTTGGAGGCAAAACTTGTTTCTCTTGGGATAAATGAGATGAAGCCATGATCCTAGAAGAATCAACTTCCTCTCTTGCCTTTTTGTGTGGTAGGCCTAGTTCTTTGAAGATATGTAACACCTGGGTCATACTCCTATTCAGTACGTATTTATTAAAAAGAACAGCTATGATAGATTATTCTAGGGTGAAGATATCTGGAGAATACTGGCTTGCCTTCTTAAAGATTTGCCCCTGGTAGCAAATCCCAGTCCTTGGTACAGGGATTTTTTTTTTTTTTTTTTTTAAATCTTATCTTCCAACCAAACTAAAAAAAAACCTCATTTCTCTTTTTAGCACACAGACCTTGCCCATTCTCAGTTTCATGTCATCGTTCATATTTTTTAATTCACTGGAATTCCCTGCCCATAAATCTCCACATATTGAAATTATAACCATCCTTCAAGGCCCAATTCAAATCTTTCACAGATGTGAGCTCTCCCTCCTTTAAATCTCAGAAAAACTCTTTTATGTTCCTTATTTCATCTCACCCTATTTTTTGGCAAAGATGCTATAAAGCAAAGACTATATCTTGATTATATCTCTATGCCTTATATGTAGCCCTAATGAGCAAGCTGTTCATTGTAGGATTTCAATACATATTCTTATGAAGTCTTTTCCTACCAAGGCTTATATAAATAGCACAAACTTGATTAACCAAATGCATATTTAAATGAAAGTGAGGTAGATTGTAAATGAGAAACTATGCTATTTAGATCAACTCTCCACTGAAAATAATGAAAAATGCTAGAAAAAATATTTCTTTTTAAAATTACCTTAAAAATATTGAAAGCCTATGAGATAGTGGGACCTGCTAGGGTAAATATTTTTGGGAAATGGGAATCTGAACCCAGAGAGGAAAGCTGAATATCAAATCAACATAATTGCTCTTTGTCCAAGGACATTTGTTTATACTATACAATTGAATTTTGGTCAATTGACTTCACAAAATAATGGAAAAGGGGCTGCCTGAGGTCTTATGAAAGAATAAAGGAGAACCAATATTAAACTAGTTCTCTTTCTATAAGTCGTGGGATTATAAAGAAAACTGCCTTTGTAGATGAGCAATGTGAGAGATGAGAAAAAAATAAAAAGGAAGACTGGAGAATAATTCTGTCTCTGAAAAGTTGTATATGCTCCTATTATGTATACACAATTTGAGAGTTTTAAACTGGTAACTTAGATGAGCTAATCAATTACCAAGAGTGTGACCCTCTGAGAAAAATGCAAAATATTCTGGAGTAGGACATATTTATCCTAGGCCTAAATGATTAGCACATAGTCAAAAATAACCAGACACACAAGGAAACAAAACAACAGAGTGAGAAGCAGCAGAAACAGACTGATGCAGACTTCAGATGCTATGTCACAAGACACAGAATATAAAACAACCACAGGCTTCTAATTTTAACAAAATAAAAGGGAATCTGGAAAATGTCTGCAGAAGACAACTATCACAAATGACACTATAAATTAGAAAAAAAAACTTTTAGAAATGAAAATCACAATAATTGAAATAAAGATGTTTATCACAAAGGGAGATTGAATTAAAGAATTACAAGATAAATCAAGAGAAATGGTTTGGAATGCAGTTCAGAAAGACAAAAAAACAAAAAAGATTTAAAAAGAATGTAAAATGTGGAGAATAGACTAAGAAGACAATGTGGGTTTAGCTAAAGAATTGGAAAAAAAACAAGAGAAACTATAAAAGAAGATTCATTTGAAAAGGTATTAGCAAAATAAGTTAATAATAAGATAATTTTCTAAAATATATTAGGGACAGTTATAAACTATTTCAAGGCAACGATCCAGGCAGGAAGAATAAAACTGTGGGAAAACAAAGGTAATTATAAATATATTATGAGCATCCAGATAACAGTGATTGAACTAAGGTAAATCCTTTTTTTTTTTTTTTTAAGATTTTATTTATTTATTTGACAGAGAGAGAGAGATCGCAAGCAGGCAGAGAGGCAGGCAGAGAGAGAGGGGGAAGCAGGCTCCCTGCTGAGCAGAGAGCCCAATGCGTGCCTCGATCCCAGGACCCTGAGATCATGACCTGAGCTGAAGGCAGAGGCTTTAACCCACTGAGCCACCCAGGCGCCCCGAACTAAGGTAAATTCTTGATCACAACAATAAATGACAGAAAACAGTGAAATAACATTTTTTTAAAAGATTTTATTTATTTATTTGACAGACAGAGAAACAGGCAGAGAGAGAGGAGGAAGCAGGCTCCCTGCTGAGCAGAGAGCCTGATTCGGGGCTTGATCCCAGGACCCTGGGATCATGACCTGAGCCGAAGGCAGAGGCTTTAACCCACTGAGCCACCCAGGCCCCCCTGGAATAACATTTTTGATGTGCTGAAAGAAAGTAACTGCCAACTCAAAATTCTGTATCCTGAAAGAATATATATATTTCCAGAATGAGGGAGAAATAGAGATATTTGAAACAAGTAAACACTGAGATAGGTTGTTATAGGAATTTCTCGGAATATACTTCAAACAAAAGAAAAAGGCCTTAGTAGAAAATGAAGGAAGAAGTAAATAGCAAAGAACATGGCAAATATTAAATCAACACTGACTCTATTTTAAACAAAAAATACTGTTTGGTGGTGTTAAAAAAAAAAAAAGAAAGAATTACAATAGCAGACAATAATAGCATCTATGAGATGAGGATACACGGATTAAAAATATTCTAAGGTAATATTTTGGAAGAGGGTAAAGGATTTGATTAGCTGTAGTCTTTGGTAAGTATCGATGTTGTAATGGTAAGCAAGCCACTAACAAAATAGAAACAAATGACATCACTTAAACCAGTGTAAAAAAAACATGGAAGAAAAAAAATGAAAAGAAAAAAGCATAACATATTTAAAGAAAGAGGCAAGAAATAAAAGAAGCATACACTGTGTTTCCATTTATATAAATTCAAAACCAGAAGAAGCAAACTACATTTCTTAAGGGCTATAGACACAGGTGGGAAAATAATGAACGTTATAAAATAATGACTAAAATGCCTGAACTATGTGGCAAGGGAACAAGCTGGATGATAAAGGGACAAATGGCAGGGAGTGAGATTTCTAGAAGGCTGACAGAGTCTTGATTTAGGGGGTGGTTGTGTAGGAGCTTGACTAATGACTTTTAAAATATACATATTTATTACACATTTTATTAAAAATGGTTTCAGCATTTTTTCCAATGAATATATTTCAAATATTTAAAGTCAGTTACAAATCAGTATAGGGTTAAAAAAAAAAAAGTGAGGAAATGAGCATCATTCTTTCTTTCATAATCCAGGAAACCCTGGATGTAGTGACACCAGTGGTTTTCAAATGCTCCTTCACACAGGAGGGCCATCCAGTCTTAATCAAACTTTCTCTGGTCCAAGGTGAAGTGAACAAAACAGAGACGACATGTATAAACAAAGAAGGAGGGTAGTTTCCCATTTTGGTAAAGACTAATGCATTGCATTACGAGGTTTTATCGTATCTAGATTTGGGGTTGGGATATTCTATGATGCCCTTCCTGCTAGAAAGGGACAGGTACTAAGCAGGAGGTTACCCTTGAATGTCCTACTGTAAGGGCCTATTCAGCCAGAGCGGCCCCACCCGGGTTGAACAGCCATTCTGTTGTTTATGCAGTAAAACTTAATTGACCCTGCCCCCCCTCCCCACCCAGGGGAACTTCCTTAAAAGCAAGTCTGGGAAACCAGTAAAATATGGTCGACCAGTTCCTGATAACAGAGCCCAAATACAAGGGCGGGTCAGGTCAGGTGGAGATAACGCCCGAATGCAGGGATGAGTCGGGTCAGGTGGAGACATCCAATCAGTAAAGTGTGCATACTTTCTCCCTAGCTACCAAGGAGTGTGGGCCCTGCCTTTTGGGCACCTTTTGGGTCAAGGTGATAGGCTAGTTCAAATAGCTACTATGGGGTAAATTGTAGTTCAGTTGGCTACCGTGTGGGACCTAGCATGACTGTGCAGCTTTCTCTGTGTGTTACAATCTCATTGGCCACCTGTGTGTGGCCAGGCCCAACCACCTGGCCTTTGCTCTATAAAAGTTAGTCTATGAGGCAGGGAGGGTTTGCCTCTTTGCAAGAGACATCCCTGGCCTGTCAGTTTGATTCTCCATGCTTGGCGCGAAATAAAGCTTTGCTTGACCTTCACTTTGTATCAGTCTCATTCCTTTGACCATGGACCCAACACTACTAAAAACAAACAAACAAAACAGAATGAGTCAGCCCTCTTTTTCCTTGAATAGGTCACTGAGGACCCAAAGCCTATGAATCTCTCATTTACACACGCCAGTGAAATGATTCTGTGTCTAGTTCCGGAAGGGGGCTGCTTCTCATAGAAATCTGACTTGGGTGCAAACTGGAAGAATTTCAGTGAGAAAGAAAGAGTTAGACATGGAATGTGGGATCAGGTACATCTTGTGACGTGCTGTGTTAAATGCGAAAGTCAGAGTAGTAGCCAGTGGAAGAGGATGAGGGCCCCAGGAAAGCATCTATGGTCATGCAAGAGATATCATCTAGAGTCCCAGATGGAGGTGATGGCTTCACATTCAGAACTATTCAGTGCTTAGACCCAACACTTATGCTGCCTATGGATACATAGTTCTCTTTATGGAGATCATATATGCTGGTATTCCTTGAATCAACGTGTTTTTCTCTTCTACACGTGTCTGCATCAGTTCAAGGACAAAATTAATATGCTGTAAAAATACGTTATAATTCTCTCATGCCCTGTATTAGATATTATAGAATATATTTATTTATTTGATAAAGTATATCAGACCATAATATTAATTTAACACCACTACTTATTTTTTCTTTTATTAACTAATTTCATTCTCTATTGATTCTCTTGGCAGATATCAGTATCCCCATTTTACAGATGAGGATTCTGAAGCTCAAAGAAGTTGAATGACTTTGTCAGGTCCTAAGCAGCAAAACTGGAAGGAAGTCCCCTGTGGTTGAACTTCAAAGCCCTGCTCCTAGCTACTTTGCTGCTTTGTCCTACCACCGCATTAACATTCAAAGATCACTCCTATAAAGATTAAAATGCCATTTACTCTTTAAACCACATTCTGTGCTACTCAGTTTCTACTGACCCCTTGGAGGAAAGGACAGACTTCTTCCCAGAAGCACAATGAACAATACCAAGACATGTGTAAGGGGGTGCAAGGGAAATTCTTAGAAACTTGAGCATAAATCTCTTTCAAAATAAAACCACAGCATCTTTAATCAAGGCCTGGCAATCATCGTATCGTTTCTCGGAGGCTGGAATTGGTAAATGTGGGCTACCCCACTAGGCCTTTAATACTTGGTTAGAAATGTATCCAAGACGTTGACGAGCATGACAATTCATGCAGTACAAACATGAATCTGTAATTCTCTTCCCCATTACCACAAAACACAGTTAGTTCCTGCCCTGAATTCACTTTGAAGATGAGTGCCTGGGAGAAACCATAAGAGCATTGAAAACGGGGCCAGAAGTAATAAATAGGGACTGACAAAAAACATTAACGAATTTCTTCTAAAAGTAAAATCTATTGTCAATTTACAACTCTGAAGGTTGAACTGGAGGCAAGCAATTAGTGGGCTGACTTGAAACGTTTGCCTATGATCTAGGAAAGAGCTTTCTCTTACCTGTATAAAATTAAACAGCTGATAATTATATCTCCTGGTCCTGGGACGAGGAGATTAAAATAATAAAATAAAAATAAAGCAAATGCTTTAATTTGGAATCTAATCTCTCCCATTCTCCCAGAACATTCACATAAACGCTGCTCCAGTGGAATTCTTCTTCTCACCCAGCAGGAGGAAGATCATCTTCTCAGCAGCCAAACTGGCCAGGCAAGTGACTTTTCCTCCCCTTCCTGACTCCCCTTTTAGAACTCATTCAAAGGGAAGACAAAGGACCCCTGAGTGGATGGGGGTTGTTTTGTGCCGCCCTTAGGGGTAGGTACTTTATTGTTCTTAAAAAGATTTTACCAACCTTACTGTAGCCCCCAAATAAAAACAAAACAAAAGGCTAGAACAAATTTCTGAGGCAGTTTAAATTAAAAATACAAAGGATTGAGGTGTATTTTTAATTTATTTATAATTAGTTTACAGATTGGACAGCACGAGACTCCAAAATCAGCAAGCCACTTGGGGATAAAGACTATTACAATTATCAGGAACAAGCCAAACGCTACCTTTTGTTCTTCTATTTAAAAACAAACAAACAAACATCTCCTAGCAAATGATTTTCTATTTCCTATTTAAAGAGGATTACATAGCAAACAGGACTAGTGGCTGGAAAGCAAAGAACTTTCCGTCGTTTTATTACCTGCCAAATACAAATTAGTTCATTGTGGTTAACTCCTGCCAGGCGACCCCTTTCCCTGCCGCCCATCAGGCCTATGGGGTATGGCAGGTTGGTTCCTGCCGGCGTCCTTCCTAATCAGGAGGCTGTCAGACATGCTGCCTGCCCACTGTCTCCTTCATGGCCTGGCAGCTCTGGGGCCTGAGCAGCAAAGTTTTGAGCTTGAGGTGCCCCAGTAACTAGCTCGGAATGGCTCTTACTTTCTGTCACTGTCAAATCTCTGTGGGCTTACGTGAGGCCCTCCTCCAGGTACGACAGAGAAACCCTACAAATTTCACTTTACGTAATAACTACAGGATACAGAAATTGTATTAGCTCCATTAGACGGAGTCAGAAATATTCAGAAAGGTTAGCTGGTTATAGTGAATGTCGCAGTTAGACTAAGATAAAAAATCACTTGGTTAACTTAGAGTGTTTCCTCATTGGTAACACCCTATATTAAGGTGCCATTTATAAACAGTTTATTATTATTTATTAATGTATGAAGCACTTTATAGCATGCTAGATAACAACTTAAATTCATGTATTAAAGATGCACGTACATGATTTAATAGGATTTACGTCTTATAATATTCTTTAAAACAGCTTCCCATAGTCTCATTCGTTAAGCATTTATTACTAATGCATTTTATAACATACTTTATAATACATTATTTGAGCAAGTAGCTGCATTTAGCGATCATTTCATAAATAAGAATAAAGCATTTATAAATGGCACCTTAATTTAAAGTGTTACCTTCACATTACTAGATAGCTGCTCACCATTCGTCTCATTCTGTGATTATTCTCCAAATGCACCACTTAATAAAACAGACACTAAGTTCTATTTTCCCTTCATCTGATTAGAAGTTTATTGAGTCATTTCCTCCATCTGCTTTCAGTCGTTGGTAGCTTGGAGGCTTTAGTGTGATTTCTGATGAAACCAAACTTTTAATTCAATAATAGTTCTGTGAAGATAAGAGTAGAAACAGAACTACCTACCGTGTTAGACAGAGCCTGCTGCTTAGATTCTTTGTAAAATTCAAGTTTCCGGCTAGAAAGAACAATCCAGGAAGTAGACCAGTTTTTCCTTAGGAAAAAAAAAAAAGAAACAAAACAAAACAAAAAGCGTTATCACTTGAAGAAATCATTCATAGATATTGTATCAGCAACATATGGAATGAGTAGAGACTGTATTTTTAACTAATCTTCATTAAAGTCTTTTCTTTATTAAAATCTATAGGTGGTATGGAATTTGGGTAACGATAAAGACTTTCTGTAATTTTTAAAAATCATGGCATTTATAGTAAACATTTCTCATTTGGAGATCCTCACAAACCCTTTTTCAAGTTCTAAAACTCCAATTTTTGTGTATCCATGTCCCTGACTTCAGAGTCTGTTTCCACGGAAAGCCAAAAATAGCAAAGTAAAAACAGAAATCAGAATCCCTCCCTTCATTGTTACTTCTTTTCATTGTTCCAGTATATTTCAGAATCTGAAAAACTAAACAGCTAATGTGTCATTGCCTAGTTAAAAAAATATATATATATATATTTATACATATATATATAAATATACATATATATATATTTATATATATATATATAAATATATATATATATAAATATATTTTTTTTCTTTTTTTTAGAGAAAGAGCAAAAGGAGAGGGAGAGAGAATTGTGAGCAGGCTGCATGGCCAGTGAGGACCCCTACTTGGGGCTGGATCTTAGGACCCTGAGATCACGACCTGAGCCAAAATCAACAGTTGGCACTTAAACAACTGAGCCACCTAGGTAGCCCCCCAATATTTTTTTAAATGTTGAACCTCACTAGAAATCAAAGAAATGCAAATAAAAACAGTGAAATGATTTTTCCCTCTTTGCCAATGTAATTGGCAGGAATTAGCAGAAATAATACCAAGGGTTACTGAAAGGGTGTAGAAATGGATTCTCCCATACAATTTTGGTGGGAGAGTACACGAACACTTCTTTCTGAAGTGAATTTGGCAATATGCTTTAAAAAAAAAAATCTTTTAAAGTGTGCTTGTCTTTTGACTAAACAAGTCCATTCCTAGGAATTTAAGTTTATCCTAAAATAGTCATCTCACAAGTTGTTAAGGCTGTGGGCACAAGAATGAAATGCACCATTATTTCTTAATTGTGCACCTAAAATATATCTTAAAAGAGTCATTGTATAAATTGCATGTAATAAATTCCTATAATGAAGTAATAAGCCCTATATTATAAAAGAATATTGATATGGGAAGATTTTAATAAAGACCATAATACAATATGTAGTTCATCTACATAATACAATATATAGTTCATCCTGTTCATTTGTCTAAGAAGTAATTTTTGTATATATCACCTCTATCTCTCTCCCTATCTAAAAACAGTCCTCAAAATGACAAAAAGCATTTCAGGCTTACAGAAGTACTCCCGAGTGCCTAGCACAGAGGAGGCACACCATACATATTCACTGAGTCAATGACTGAACTCTAGGCATGGGGAAAAAGAGCTGGGTGTAACAATAGTTAAATCAGGTGATAAAAAAAATCACAGCTTTTGATTTTCCTTTCTATTTCTTGGTGTTTATCAAGTTTCCTGCATTGAACATGTATTACTTAAGCAATTATACATGTATATTTGTGTGGGGGCACCAGGGTGGCTCAATAATTAAGCCTCTGCCTTTGGCTCAGGTCATGATCCCAGGTCCTGGGATCCAGTCCTACATGAGGCTCCCTGCTCAGCGGGAAGTCCATTTCTCCCTCTACCACTCCCTCTGTGTGTATTCCCTCTCTTGCTGTCTCTCTGTCAAATAAATAAAAAAATAAATCTTAAAAAAAAAAAAAAAGAATGCCCTTTTGTAAGTCGCAAAACATTAAAGAGATTAATATACTCAAGTTTCTATCCATTATATCAAACTGCTGCAGTTGGCTTTGGTTTAACAGTCCAAAATAACTGGATAATTCATCTTATAAAAGTAGTAGAAAAAGAAGTTTACAGAAAGACTTTATTCAGGTCACTAAAAACTTACACAAAAATATGTTTAAAATGACCATTGAAGATCTCTGTGTAGTTATTTCCACTTGCTTCTTAGAATTTTGGGGTTTGGTTGAAAGGACAGTTTTGATTCAGTAAAGTTAATATTTACAACAAGATTAGATTGCTCTTACATGCCTGAAGTTTCTTAACCATGAGCCACTGTGTTAAAAAAAAAAAAAAACAAAACTGACATGATAAATAGAAACAAAACAAACAATATGTATATTCCAACATACAAATATGAACATTATGTTCTTGGACCCAATTGTCTTCTAATGAAGAGTCATTTTTTCTATCAAACAATGAAAAAGGTGGAAAAACAACAACACAGAAAGCCACATAGACCTTTCCCCTCTTTTCGCCTAGAGCCCACTTTTAGGCACCAGGAGCAGCAAAATGAATCAGAGCAACCATAGCCTTGTCTCTATGCAGGTCATAATATTAGCTGACAGCAAATAGAGAAAAGAAAAACATTGGAAGGACTGCTGGTCTACACCCCTTGTTTTGACAGTATGTGATCAGGGAATATGGAACACCCTCGGACTGATGGAACCCATATTTAACCTGCCTGTTATATTTCCCACTATATTTTTCATCTCCTGGCAGGGAGATACTATACCTTATTTGCTTCTAGTCTATAGCAAGCCCTGGATAAATGGCTCTGATTTGAATCTGTTTCAGATGTTGATCGTTTACAGAACGTATTGGCATTACTCTTCCCTTCCCTAAACTTGGAAATGGAACTGGTTAGAAATGAAGTTGCATGAAATTCAATTATCTCACGGTTCTTTGTTAGAACTTTGAACTGCTATGAAATACTCCCTCGTAGGTGAATGTGATGAACAAGTCAAAGAGGGGAAGACCTGCAGGTCTCTGAACCTTAGTAACATGAATCGCTCTGACACTCTATCTACCTGCAGTGCTATTTCATTTTGAATTTATAAATTACAACGTCTCTATGGTGTTAGAATAAAAGTGAAGATTTTCCAATTTGCTTAAAACAATTTTATTTCAAAAGGAAGAAATACTGCTATCAACTTTTTAGATGTCCTAATTTCATTTCAGTTCTTTCCATTCCTTTCAAAAATAAAGATTAACATAAATTATTTTGAGTACCTACTAAAGTTTAATTGTCTAGTAGAAGTTTAGGTCCAGGGTGCCTGGTGGCTCAGTTGGTTAAGTGGCTGCCTTCTGCCCAGGTCATGATCCCAGGGTCCTGGGATGGAGCCCTGCATCAGGCTCCCTGCTCAGCAGAGATTCTGACCCTCTTTCTCTCCCTCTGCTTCTCCCTCTCTCCCCCCGCTCATGTGCTTGCTCTCTCTCTCTCTCTCTCAAATAAATAAATAAATAAATAATTTAATTTTAATTTTATTTATATTTATTTTATTCTTTTATATTTATTACATATTATATATTATATATATTTGATAAATATATATTTATTATTTTTATATTTTTTATATTTATTTAGAAGATAAATTATTATTTTCTTTAAAGAAGGAGAACTTTAGGTCCACAAGAAAGATAATGAAGATACTAATATGTCCATTTACTAATATGGAAAATGAGGTTCCCAGAGTTTAGGTAACTTACTTCAGGCCAGTCAGATTTAGAGTCAAACCCAGTTTCTCTAACTCTGAAACCTATAATCTGGTCACTAATTTATGCTGTCTTTTTTTAAGAATTAAGCATTACTATATTGGTTCAGGAGATTGTCAATGTCAGATTTCACCATGGTTTTAGTTGAAATGCTCACATTATAAAAGCCAGTGTGTATAGTCTGTGACAAGGTAGAAGCTGTGTAGGTTTCCATATAAACTACTTTACCTGATGTTAATTGGAAGGACAGAGCAAAGGCTCACCACTTCCAAACTCTCCACTTCCCTTAGAAGTTGCACTGATTTAAAGGAGTCACGCAAAGCACCATTCAACTCCTCAGAAGAAGCTGGAAGCAGGGGGTGCTCCTAATGATGCTACCTCGGTGTCTTTTCTGTTGGGGAATTATTCTGGTCCGTGATGAGCCAACTCATCTGCAGTCAGTGAAGATCATACAACAAGGAAGGGAGTCAAAAGCTTATCGTCTAAGAGTGGCTGAGAATTCACTAATGGGAACAACTTTTAACCTATGACTTACATCAGAACCTGACTCTGGGAATGATGTACTCTGGGCATTTGACCACTTGCATCATAATATCTGTCTTGTTCATTCTGCATCCGCTGGGTTTGGTTTGTGCTGCCTCTAGTTCTCAAGATATCAGTGGAAGAGCTTGGTCACCTTGTTACCGTAACTCAGGAGCCTCTTGGATGACATTGTCAGCTCTGGAGAGAGCTGTGAAAAGGGTCAATTGGCAAGGTTTTGCCCTGACTCAAACCTTTAACACTTTCTCTCTGCAACTGAATCCTTATAGGTGACTGCTGTCCGGTATATTGAGAGACAACTTAGGAAGTGAGTTACTCCTGCAAACTTTAAGGGCTTAGCCAGAATAGGTGGGTCTCACAGTTTCTGATAAGACTTCTAAAATATACCCTTCAAGGATAAAGTGGTTTTCAGAAAGGAGAGAAAGTCTTACTCCCCTATTTCCTTCAAAGATATGGACATCATTGCAAACCTCTTTGAGCTTTTCCACTTCTGAGAACAGTGTCTGACATTTAGTAGGTGCTTATTAAAGGTTTTTGAGCAAAAGAATATATGGACTCTCAAATTTCATATCACATCTCTAGATTTTTCCTGCTCTGTGTTTGCTACTCAGTAACAAGCACTACAAAAGCACGAATCTCCTGTATTTCTCTTCTCTCTTCCTCAGTTCCCTAGGGGTTTAATATGTCATTCCTAGCATTAAAAAACAAAACAAAACAAAACAACAACTATCTATTGCTTCTGGTTTAGTGTATTTTCTTCTAATTTATAATTCAGCTGGAAAAACCTGAACTTCTTCCTGAGGTCTTTCTGACCTCTCAGATGTGTGTCAGTGAGAGGAGCTATTGTGCATGCCTTGGTCCCCACTCTGTGCTGGCAATTACACCTGGTATTTTGGCCTTGTTAAGTAATTGAAACGCAAAGTCAGTCACCAGTAGCTATTGAACATCTACCACAGAACAATCAAAATTCCAAGGACTAAATATATAAAGTCAAATAAGAAGACCTCACTGAATTTCCCTTTAACCCACGGGGACACAGGCAAGAAGCATGGAAGCACATGGCACTGGGAGGTGGGTTTGAGACCTCATATTACAGACAAGCAAACTGAAACTTAGTGAGTCTACATCCTACCCAAGGGCATAGAACTCACAAATATGGGAGTCAAGACAAATCTCCTGGACCCTGAAGACCACATTCACGCCCGTGTATCCATTGTCTTCAGAGCAGGGGTCATGCAGCTCTCCCTGAGTCATTTTGGGCATGTCTACACAGAGCCTCATCATAGGCTCTGAGAAAGGAAGATAAAGAACTTTTGTCAAACAAGCACTTAAATGTCTTTCTTCTTGGAGCTGGGCCACTTCTTAGCCTGGCTTGGAATGTTGCAGACCCATCCCTACCTTCCCACGATGGCGAGCAGGTGAATTTATCCATTGATGGGAGCCAATGAATGAATCTTTCACCAACTCATCGTCAAAACTGTATTGACATTTTTTTTTCTATTTTTCCACACAGAGGGAAAAAAAACACAAACTATTGGATAGATTTAGGGCTAAGGAAGACACATAGGTCAGGAAATATTCAACCTCAGTAAGTCAGAGGTGTTAAGAATAGGTAGACAGTCTCCCTACAAATTGATAGCAGTCAGGTGAGGGATTGATATTGATACCAGTGATTTAATGCGGGGAACAGAGTTCCACTCAAGAAATGCAAGTATTTATCTTATTTTTCTTTTGACAAAAAACAAAAACAAGTCACACTGAAGGTGGGAAAAGGTGCTTACTGCAATTAGAGGGGGAAGAACTAAATTTGAATGACAACTATTTATATGTATGCAATTGGTGGGACATTTTATTCAAATGAGACACTTCACAAAACTTTCCTAAAACAAATCCTCAGTTGTGGAGGTGGGAGGTGGGAGGTGGGAGGTGGGAATTGGGGAAATCCCCCCAAACCCAAAAAAACACAGCCATCAGCCAGGCAGAAAACTCTTTGCATTCTACAAAATGGACACCAGGTGGCAGCACATAATAACAGCAACTTTGTAACTGCTTCTCTGAAGACCTCTTGATGGAAAACAGTTCTTAAAATATTCGTTACCATTATAAGCATTTGTTAGCTTGAGCTCAGGTTTCACACATTCACTTGTTTTATATACTACACCCACCTCTCCTATGCTTCCTTTAGGTAATGACGGGTGGCCAACCAAAAGTCAGAGGAAAATACAGATGAGACAACTTCATAAATTTCAGACTGTCTTGGGCCACCTGCCTTTGTTATCGGACTTGATCACACTGGACTTGACATGATTCCCACAGCAGTGGGAGTGAAAGTGATTTACTCTAGTAAATCCTGACTGATTGTGCATAAAATCCTTTGGTCACTGTTAAGTGTTCTGACTCATTCTCAAACTGGTGGGTTAGGAAATTATTTCTTCTCTCTCATACTCTGAGTCTCTTGTAAATTACTACTGCTAAAAGTGGGCCGAAGAGACCCTGAAGTATAAATATACACATCTCTCTCAGTATTGCAAGAAATGTAAAATCTTGGTACATCCGAAGAGCTATTAGATGTTGGGAATTATAACAGAGCATATGTTGGAAATCCTAAGACTAAAGCAAACTTCTACAACATAGCTTCTGTATTCTGTACTATCCAAATCTTCCCTCCAGTCCTCACTACCGAGCAAAAAAGGAGAGAAAGACAATTCAGCCTGGGAGAATATATTGGGTTCCTGAGCAGAAAGTGCTAAAGAAAAAAATAAGTTCACATTAGCAGGGTACTTTGGCATCATGTTCTAACAGAAGTCTCTTCTGAGAAACAGCTGTTCAAAAAAGAAAGGGAGGAAGGAAGGAAGGAAGAAAGGACGGATGAAATTCAGAAAAGAAAAACAAGAGTCTCATAGTTCCAGGCTCTGGGGTGAAAATGGGCGCTAGTAGACATAAACACTCTACTACCCTCACTCCTTTTCTTCCTGTACTCCTTTTCTGCTCATCTTTTCACCCCCAAGTACTTGCCATGCCCCCAAAGAGTAGAGCAGAGGGATAGCTAGATGTGATCAGATGTGCATAGCCACCAGTGAGATGATAAAGGGACAGGCATGAAGTGAAAGCAACAGGTGTGGATGGAGACATAGTGTCCATGCCATCAGGTGCCTTTTGTAAATGAAAGTCCTGAAAATAGCTTCTCACTGGGGTCTCACAGAGCTTCGGAGGGGCCTGGGCTGCCTCCTTTTGGAGATGGAAGTCCCAAAATGAAGGAATTCCTAAACTAAAACATAGAAAAGTAAAACGTATTTTCAATGTTAATAATTAGAAAAATTAAAGGTGAGTGCTGAATGTATTCAACTTCCAATCTCGTCTGTGTATCACGTGGTAATTTATAGAACGCCATTTCAAGACAAAGCTAAACTTATGGCCCTTTATGTAAGATATAGCACATGAGTTCTCCTCCCTTCTACCTACTCTTGTTCATATTCAGAGAGAGAGAGGTCCAACTCTTCTCAGAGAGAAAGAAAAATATATAAATGAGGAAGGCTAAACAAAAAGGAAAAGGGGGGGAAGGAAGGAAGGAAAATAAAAACACAATGCATGGTGGGGATAAGCTTTCGTGGATTTTTGAATAGAAAACTTTATAGAGAGTCATAAAATAATGTTTTCTAAGTGATAATTGAAGCCCTTGGTACTGTAAATGGTATGAAATAACAGGGCAGTTTTTGTGTCCTGGCCCTAAGAATCTTTTAGCAAGAGAGGAAAAACTAACTTACTGCAAACAGAGCACTGGGCTAAAATCGGATACTAAGTATACATACAATAAGGTTTGGGAGAAAAGAGGTTAATACCAGCGATCAATTTTCTTCATTTGTAAAATTGAAAGTGAAATAATAATATAGCCTACCTTAGAGTATCATTTCAGTATTACCGGTGAAGCATTTAACTAAGTACTTGACAGAATAAGCATTTAGTAATAGTGCTTATTAACTCATTAAAATGTATAACAGATATAAAGTACCTTGATAAGTGGGCAAAAGGCAATCAAAAGACATTTATATTAGAAATGCAAAATATAACAACTATGGTATACTATTTAATATTTTCTAAATTTTCTAGAGAATAAAAAAGACACAATTTTTCAAGGTTATGATTAAACTGACCCTTTTGTTACTAGCTACAAAAACATACCAACTCTTTGGACAAGCAATATGGCAATACATAACATTTAAAAATGCTTATGTGATTTAATCAAGTATTCCAGGCTTAGCATTTATCTTCAAAAAATAAAAGAAACATTGACAAACAATAGGAGTTTTGCTACTGTTATAACTATTTTAGTATAAATATATTTAACATAAATATATTTAGTATAAGACTGGAATCAACTTAAAATTCAAACAAAAGAGGAGTGTAGCAATGATTTGGTATATTAGTGTCATCCAGCCAGTGGGATATTACATGTTATTAAACATGGTGACCATAGCTACAGCATTAAGTGTTTATTAAAAAAAAATAATAAAAAAAATAATAAATAAAGAGTAAAATTACGGAACAATATGGACCAAAGTTAAAGGTTTTTGGTCACTGAGGACTTTCATCAGCAAGGTAAATAGACAATGAGATACTTGAAAAAGATATTTACAAAGTCCAAAGTTGATGAGGTATTACTACCTCTATGACATTAGGAGTTCTTTCAAAAATAAAGTGAGAAGATTAATAGAAAATCGTCGAAGTTGACACCTAGGCGATTCTCAGAATGCAAAACCTGACCAACTCTAAGTGGCTGAAGTCATGCTCCGCTGAAATGTCAATGAGAGGAATAAAAATAAATGCAACCATCGACTTGCAAAACTGAGAGTTATATAATGCTATGTGATGAGATGATGGCAGGACAAGCTCCCTTCTGCTTTGCAGGAGTGTGAACTCGTGTGCTCGCTCATTCAGGAGGAAGTTTGGCTGCAGGACTCAGTGGATTTATAAATGTGTATCTTACCACCGAGCAATCCTTCACTCCTGGATATATGTCCCAGAGACAATACCTAATGGCTGTGTAAGGAGAGATGTATGTGTGGCTTATCACAATGTTGTTTGGGGGAAATGGAAAGAGTTAGGGACAAATAGGGGTCCACTGCTCAGAGATTAGGTAAAATTTGGTATATGTACCCAATGGCAAAATGGGCCCAGTTGGAAGAAGTGAACTCATTTTAAATATATAGATACTGACCCATGTCCAAACACTAACACTAAATAAAAGTAATAAGAAACAGAGTGAAGTTTATAACACAAAAAGGCATCTGGAATTTAGGACACATTCACATACTCAACAACTACACACTATTTGCTAGAATGCCACACGTATAACCACATCAGCATATGGAGAGTGAATTTGATGAACGTTAACAGTCTACAGGGCACTAAAGTGAGGACTGGAGACTGTGGATAAAATAAAACCAGCTAAGGGTCTCACCCAGAATGATGATAATACAAAGCCAAACACTGAGCAGTAAAATCGACCCAATTCTGCCCCTGATGTTAAAAAAAAAAAATAGTAAAATGTATATAGCTTTAAATGAAAAAATCTGAAAGAATGCATAATTGTATGCAAACTGATTGAAATTATAGTGAAATGCAGTAAAAACTAATGTTTATATGAATTTAAACTCGAGCACAAAAATGATTTGCAAACTGATTAAAGTAACAACAAATGAAACAAATACAAAATGATATACACACTGACTGAAACTGCCTAAAAATGTGTTCATGCGAGTTCGTTGGGGAAAAAGCCTTGCTCTGCTCCTCAGCTTTTTCTTGACACCAATCTCAGGAAAAGATTTTTTAAGGATGGTTTCTGGGCAAAACAGCTATGAAACTATTTTGGTGGGGCATCATCTTTATTTTCTGGAATTCCTTTCAGTATCTCCTCCTCTTCGACACATGAAGCTTGAGGCTAACACCACAGCTCTCACCTCCTCTCTCCTTCCAAGCCTCAGTGAACACCGAAGTGGTAACTTAAACAAGTCCTTGGGTCCTTTCCTGTCCCTCTTTAGACTTTATGAGAATGTAACTTGTAAGGTAAGAGAGGGTCTTATTCTCTTGGGAAAAGTCATTGCTGCATCCTCAATACTACTCCCTTGAGTTGGTATAATTGAGAATGAGGTCCAAGGGAAAGGGGGACACTAGACTGGCTTAGCCAAAGTCAAAAAAATCATCCTGTCGCCGTTTCAGAGTCCAACTCCTTAAACCAGATTATCCACTGGCATGGGGGACCAGTCCCGTCTCTCCTGGACCCTTCCAGGGAGTGTGGCTGCAGAGTAACTATGCAGAACCAGTGTAGAAGACGGTTCAAGGCCCTGTTTATTATCCCAGAATAAAACCCAATAAAAGCCAAAAATAGAGCTTGTTCTTTAAAATTGAAATAGCTTGGGAGATTTATGGATGACTGTTTTCTCCAGTTTTACTTCCTTTAAATAAAAATATACATACTCCGTTATAGGCAGCAAACAAAAGCATACTTTATGGTCTATTGTTGGCCAGAGTGCCATTCCAGTAATGAATTGCATTATACAATTAACAAGTGTCCCATTGTGTACCTAATTAGTACTTTCATCTTTTATGGTTTTAACTGTTAATAATACAGTCATAAGTAAATGCCTTGTCTCCCGATTTGAGCACCTTCTACATATCTTTGTAGCTTATATATCACCTAGCGCAAAGCTAAGTACATAATAGTATGTATTTGAGAAATAGGAAACATTCTAAAATGTAAATGATTATTTCTAAAGAACCCATCCATAGAGAATGTCTAGCATCTTTCTCTACCTTTCTATCAACCTCATTTTTTCCTTCGAGGTTTTTCCCTGGTGCTGTTGCACGGGAATTCTTATTTTCTTTTTCTAATTTCTCTTACCAACTCTGTGTCAATTTCACTTCCAAATGTGTCAATATTCAACTTTTTACCTGACGGATGATGTTATTTTCCTTTGATTTTTTCAAGTGATTTTTATCTGAGCAAGAAATGTATTTCAAATCCTCCAATCTTCAAAAATTATGTTCCCAGTATATTATAGGGAGATTTTTATATATTGCAAAATGATTAATCTGTTAATCTTAAAAATCAAGACCCATTATCTTATCTATTGGCATGCTTTTTAAGATTTCAGGTTCCAGGAGGACAAGAAGCACCTCATTTAATATTATGTGCAACAATATAGAATGTAGTGCTTTATTGGAAAACTGTAATTATATTAAAAATAATGTTGAGCATAGTAATAACAGAGGGAAATATACCAGTCTTGTACCATAGGGCCTTCCTTTCTAAACAACAGCAGTGACACAAGTGGAGGAGATGGAGAACTATCATAGTTATGTAAAAGTGAATGGAGGAACATTTATTACCTTAGTTTCTTTCCACCATCCGCAATTTTAGCTTTCTGCAGATAACCTTCTTTTTCAACCATCTGCAAAAAGAATGCATACATTAAAATGGTGACAAACCCTTATGCATTATTATTTTGAATGAACCTGTGCTTTCCAACAGTCACTGCAGTGATGGAAGTTTCCAGTCATAGAAGCTCATTAATAATGCATATATAGCTTATGGGAAGTGCCTGCAAGTTCAAAGTCATTACAAGCCGTTAAATACTACAAAGAGTAATGTGAATGATTTCTTAGATGGTGATACACCTTTACTCACTTTTCCTCATGGGCATTGAAGTCACTTGTGTACAAAAGTGATTAAAAATGGCAAAACAAAAACAGATTTAATGTCTTCCTTAATTTTACTGATCATCTTCAGAAAAGTTCTTTGTCCCTTCTAATCCTCACCACCTCATGCATCTGCTGAGGCCACGAAGTGGAAAGAATTCAGTAGAACGAAGTATCTGAGCCAGCTGAACCATGAAAGGGCATTTAAAACAGTGACATTTCATGCATTTTGTTCAGGCACCAAGAAACACTGTAGCAGGACTGTTCCATTATCCTCTTCCATAATGCGGGTTTGCTTTCTTTCCTCTTTGTATGCATTGGCTTTCGTTGCTAATACAGCTGCAAGTTTCTTAAAGGAGATTCAACAATTTGTGATAACTTCACAGAGGTTTTTGTGGAGTTCTAGGCTAAATAAATGTACAATGCGAATTGTGATGAGTTGACTCCCAGCGAAGTCTTTGGTAGGTGTTTTCATTTCTGAGTACCCTATTGCCACTTTCCCGTCTTTTTCACATACCTGTCTCCCAAGTCCTTACCCTGTGTTCCATCTTTTCACTATAGATGAATTGCCCTCAATCTTCCACCCTACCTTAACTGCCAAAGCTTTTAGAAGTCACCTGCTTAAGGTCAAAGGACCACATTCCCTCAATTCCACCCTGTATGTTTCCCTCCAACTAATACTCCACTCCACCATGTCCCCATCCCAGAACTCCCAAATACATTAAACCTACTTTAAAATTTAATTTGTCTGTCTATTGTTAGAGGGTCCTTCCAAGATTCCTCTGTAATCTCTTCTAGGTGCCCCTGTCCCAGATCCCCATATTCACTATCATAGCACTTATCGGGTCGTATTATAATTGTCCATTTACAGTAGTGCCCCCTTATCCGCAGAGGATACCAAGACCCCAAGACTCCCAGTGGATGCCCAAAACCTTGGATAGTACCAAACCATATATATATACACTATGTTCTTTCCTATATATACATACCTGAGATAAAGTTTAATTTATAAATTAGACATAGTAAGAGATTAAAAACAGTAGCTAATAATAAGCTGAAGTAATTATTATAACAATATACTATAATAAAGGTTAGGTGAATGTGGTCTCTATCTCTCAAAATATCTTGTTGTGGTATGCTCACCCTTCTTCTTGTGAGGATGCGAGATGATAAAATGCCTACAGGAGGAGATGAAGTGAGGTGAATGATGTAGACATTGTGACATAGTGTTAAGCTACTATTGACCTTCCAACAATATGTTGGAAGGAGGATCGTCTGCTTCTGGAATGCTGTGGACCATAGGTAACTGAAATCGTGGAAAGTGAAATCGTAGATGAGGGGACTACTGTATGTGGCCCTACCTGCACCTGTGCCGTGATTGTACCTTTTACACCCTGATTCCCAGCACCTTTGGTACTTGCTGACACCAATAAACACAATTATACATATTGTTGAAACAAATTAGGAGAGGCATGAGTGACCATTTTAAAGTTTTTAAAAATCTTTATAGAATATGGAAAAAGCCAAAAAGTCCATCTGTCTATGAAAAGTGAAGGGAAGAGATGGTTGGGCATGAATGAGTTTTCCCAAAACCACTAAATTTTAACAGTTAATGAATTGGCTATTTACAAGACTCTGATGTGGGTGAGATCTTTTCTGGCTTGTTCATTATTACATTCCTAATACATAGCATAGTATTTGCCTTTTAAAATCTACTTAATGAATACATTTTTAATAAATAATGATGAAGATATTAATAATGATTCCTAGCAAAGTATTTCACATATCTACATTTATGGAAAATTCTATTTCAGCATATTATCTACAGTCTAAAAGAGTCTACAGAGGTCTTTTGGATAATTTTTAGAATCATGATGTTCAATGATATATTTTTGTACTTGGATGCATCTATTTGTTTTTCCCACCTTTTATTCTATGTATGTTGTCTTCTTTTTTTTTTTTTTTTATCCAGTGGCAGAAAATTTTGTTTGTCTACTCCCCAAAACCTCTATAATAAGTTCAGTGTTTAACTCTGGGCATCACTGTGTCTACAAATGTTTGGAAGAAAGATGTTTTCAGTAGCAATTAGCATCACAGAGATGGTTCCTTTCTTTAGTAATGTATATTGAGAAATTTTGTTGTGTAACCATAGACGAAATTTATTGTTTTATTAAAGTGTTCTCCCGATGATAATAAAATAGTTACCAAATTCTGAATTTTCTACTAAAAAGCTACAAACTTCTCAACCCATCATAAAAATCGATGCATGAGTTCTCAACCAAGAATATTGCCTTCTTCCCCCTCAAAAAACTCACTAAAAGAATACTGGGTGGACATGTAGTGCCCAGAATGTATTATTGATGGACATTTCTTTAAAAAGGGAAGAGAAAAGCAAAAGCAAAAAACCAATACTCTTTCAGGGAGAGACCAATACAAGCAAGCTTGAGGTACATACTTAAAAATTCTCTCTCCTCGAATCTATAAGAAATGTTTCTCCAGACGTGCCTGGACCTTTTCAGGATATTGAGATTAAGGCCAGGGGCTGGATTTCTCATGTTAAGATGCTATTGTCATAGACAATAAAATCAGCACAGTTGTGTCTGCTCATTGTGACTACATTGTCATCAAACAGGCTGAGCCAGTTCCCATGGTCTTGGGTCAATCCATTAAAGTTTCCAGCCATGGACACAGAGAGGCCCCAGAAAAAGGAAAGAGGTGAGTAGCAAGTTAATTTTCTTCTCCTATGTCATCTTCCAAAGTCCAAGCTGCCTCTCAGGTCATCAGAAGTAGTTAAGAGTCCTGGGATTATGCACCCTTACTACACTTACAACTACCATATATGTGTTTACATATCTACACCTACTGACATGTAGTTACATACATGTACAATCACCACGTGTGTGTTCCCATTTCTGGGATCAGGTGTTCATTTCTCTCAATTGCCTCTTCTATACTTCATGTATCCTCATTCACTCTTTCAACATATTTTCATTTAGTAACATCCCCTGCCCCTTAAATACCAGCTGCTCTGCTCACAATGGAACTGCAAAGATTAATAGGACCTTTTTAATCTTCTGGGGGCTTATGTGCTTGTGAGCGTACATGCAAAATACTTGTGTTCTTCTCTTTTGAGGACTGTATACCGTAGTCCCCTTTAGTCATCTCAGTGACTCAGACCAGCTTCTGCGCTGGAAAAGAAAATTCTAACCAGTCTCCCTACACTGAAAGCACAGCATTATTTTAAGTCCCCTGCTGGCAAGCAACAGTTCCATGAGGTAGATTTAATTACTTTATTATTTCTTGTCATAATGCTTTGAAATAACTCACCATGTTTCAGACACTAGAAATCAGTTATTCTGGAAGGCTCATAAGAGCTGAAAGAAGTATTAAAACAAGCAGAAGATTGCTATGTATTTTGTTTGTAGATTTATATATGACTCCATATTAATTATTCTAATTATTTATTCCTTCTCTATGTTAATCCCATCATTTGAAGGGATGATAATCTTTAAACTACAGTTGAGTATGCTGGTCATCTAAGGCTCAGATACTCTTATCTCTAGTAACTTAGAAAATTATGTGTAGCTTTATGTCTAACTTTAGGATACTGTATGCCAAGTTTCAGGCCAACTTAAAGTTCTTTAAAGTACAGGAACTCCCTGAACTTTGTATACTTAAGAAATGTCAACCAGGGACACCTGGGTGGCTCAGTTGGTTGGACAACTGCCTTCGGCTCAGGTCATGATCCTGGAGTCCCAGGATCGAGTCCCGCATCGGGCTTCCAGCTCCACGGGGAGTCTGCTTCTTTCTCTGACCTTCTCCTTGCTCATGCTCTCTCTCACTGTCTCTCTCTCTCAAATAAATAAATAAAATCTTTAAAAAAAAAAAAAAAAGAAATGTCAACCAATCTTTAGATGCTGAATCTGGCTTCTTGAGCTATTTGTCCAATGTCCCTTAGAAGCCCGATTTAATGTTAAGTGGCAGGGAAGATCAGCAATTTGTCCAGATTGGATGCCAGCCAGTCTGCTAACATTGAAGAAGTACTCAGCAGACACAACTGTGCTGAGATATAGATGAGAAGAATGAATGGCAATGGGATACCCAGATAGCACCTGTTTATCAACCTAAGTTGGAGGCTATAGACAAGGCGGGAGTGCAGAAGACAACCTTTGATTAATGGTAACAATTGTGGAAGAAAGACCAGCCTGTAACCGTAAGTACAGACACCGCAATTTATTATGTGAAGACTTCATGTTGTTCTCAGATAAAAGAAGTAGAATCAAAAAGAACAGGCTTTCATCTACACCAATCCACCACAAGAATTCTGTTAAAATGTATCTTTATGAATAGAAATGAACTGAATCGAAGACTTCCCCCAGATTTTGATGAGAAGGGATTGACCTTATTTTTTTTTTTTTTTTTGAGAAGGGATTGACTTTCAACACCAGAATCACAAAGCCCTATGCTTCACAATACTTGTTCTGTTGATATATTTAAAGTTATTGTTCTTTTACTCTTTGTTCTGATTCTGTATTCATGGGCAACCCTCTGACTCCTAATTCAGCTTCTGAGGTCCTTTGATGTACAACATGGGTGACTTAAGTAGTCAGTATATCTCCCATTATAAATTTATAAATCAGAGTTATTGTTTATATATCAGCCTCTTATAAATTCAGTTACTATGAGATAGTTCCAAGAGATCCTGACCATTGAGAAATGAAATCTTTCTAGATCCACAAAGCGGAGGCAGGTGCCACCCCTGAACTGGAGTGAGCTTTTTAACGTAGCTCCCCTGTGAAACTTTCTGTATGACTGACTGTCCTTCTTCTCTGAGTACTCTGCATCATCTCTCTATAAGTACAACCATGAGGCCATCATTTTCAAACAGATGTAGCATTTAATTATTTTCTTATTTATTTTTTTAAAAGATTTTATTTATTTATTTGACAGACAGAGATCACAAGTAGGCAGAGACACAGGCAGAGAGAGAGAGGGGGAAGCAGGCTCCCCGCTGAGCAGAGAGCCCGATGCAGGACTTGATCCCAGGACCCTGGGATCATGACCTGAGCCGAAGGCAGAGACTTTAACCCACTGAGCCACCCAGGCGCCCCAATTTTCCTATTTAATAGTAAGGTACCTGCTATATTTTTTTTCTGAACTTTTTAAAGATCACAGTACTTTGTTGATAATCTTGCTTGTTTGGATGATTTCTACTAAAAATCACACGTCTGGTTATATCATTTTACCTACCCCCAGATGCTGCTTCTCTTTTTTCTTCAATCTCTTTTTTATTCTCCACTATTCACAGAAGTAGATATTTCTTCTTTTATTGGTTTTATTTTTTTATCTTTTTAAATTACATTTATTTAAAGTGTACATGATGTTTTGATATACATAGTGAAATGATTATTACTCCAGTCAAGTTAATTAACATATCCATCTCCTCACATAGTTACTTTTTCAAATATTTCTTGCAGTGAGAGCACCTGAGATCTACTCCCTTAGCAAATTTCTAAGATACACTGTAATATTAGTAACTATAATCACCATGCTATATATATATTCATCCTAAATATCTCCATTGGCTTTCCTTCTTGTGACATTGTCTTCAGGTTAGACCACTCTCTTCTGTGGGATTCATTGCCTACATTTTTCTTCTCAGTCTCCAGTGTTTTCTATACTGGCTGTAACTTTATTGCAACAACAGATCAACTGACCATGTTTATGGACTTGGAGTGGACACAATCCATTAAGAAGGGAAACAAAAGCAGAGGGGGCAAAATCACCTTAAAAATCCAGCTTATCTGTACATTGTATATAAAGCACTAATTTAAAAATAATTAGATGCTTAATTTTAGAGCTACTTTACATATAGCTCAAGAATGAAATATGGTGTTTGGCCTAACATGAGAACATAATTTACTGTGTGTGTACTTTTCAAGCATGGTAAACCAAAATTCAAGTTGGATACAGTGCCTACATGAAAAGGAGAGCAGAAGAAAAGTGAAGGAAAATGATTCTCTGTCGTACACGAGCGGTGTCTAGAAAAAACAACTAAGCATTCTCAGAAAGGCTGGTCTTGATTTCAGGTCTCAGAGTTAGGCATGGTTTGCCCATCGTAACTTATTTACGCCCATTAGTATATATGTTGTGCAAGGCTTGCAGGGACATCCTGCCCTTCCCGCTTTCTCAGAGAATGAGAGAACATGTTGGGCTTTGGGGTTCTGCTGAGTGTCTTGAACCGTTTTTCAAATGCTGGGTTTGGCAAAGCACATGTTATGTGTTGCCAAGTGCTTTTCCCCATCATTTTAAACCCCTCTGTATTTCAAGGGAAATTTTACCCACATGTCTCTGATTTATTTACCCCTAACTCATCAAAATGTCATCTTGAAAAAGCTGCTATTGGATGTTTAAGAACTCCCGTGGCTTTTTCCCTGAGCCTTTCATCTTGTAACCAGTGTGTTTCATTTGGCCTCCACCAAACAAGTCCAGGTTCTGTTTGGGAAACCGGCTGATGAGGGGACTTTCCTGTGTCTCAAGAGTTTTCTTCAGCCTTCTGGAGGCTTTTCTTATATCCCACCTCTCCTTGCTCATCCTCAGTTTCTTTCTTCTTCCCTAAGTTATATTTCTTTGTATCTTTGATTTAAATATGTTGCTCTTTCTTTGCCTGTCGTTGGAATTCAGAAAGGAATGGCCTTCCCAGTTCCTGTCTGGGCAATTTATTAGTGTAATTCAATTGTTTCGTTATAACCTAATTTTGTTCTAGGCAGTAAGGAAGAAAGCATTGCTCAATGTTAATAGCCTTTGTTGTTGGTGGTGTGTGTGTGTTCTTTTTCTCTACTTTAGACTTAAATGAAATTCAAATGTGGATGGGAGATGTTTCTGTAACCTGTTTCTGTCTTTTAATGGTTTGTAATCTCCTTACCATCACCTCAAGACCCTTCATCATCTGAGCACTGCCTTCCTCTCCCTGCATCCCCAACCCATTTCCCTTGTTCACTACATTCAAGTCTAGTATGGCAGTCTTGTAGTTTTTTGTTGTTTGTTTGTTTTTAAAGATTTTATTTATTTATTTGAGGGAGAGGGCACAGACGGAGAGTGAGAGGGAGAAGCAGGCTCCCCGCTGAGCAGGGAGCCAGACACAGACTGATCCCAGACGCCTGGGATCATGACCTGAGCTGAAGGCAGACGTTCAACTGACTGAGCCACCCAGGTGACTGAGAAAGTCTTGCAGTTTTTTTAAAAATGGACTAATTTTGTTCTCACCTCCAGGTCCTTACATTTGCTTTCTCTCCTATTCACAACCTCTTCAAGTTCTTTGCTTGACAAACTGTGTGTCCTGCAATCTCAATTTAAATGCCCCTTTCAAAGATTGCTTTTAAGACTCCTTAATCCAGGCTAGGTTAGCCCTTCTTCATGAGAAATTATTTTTCTGCTGCCACAGCATGTTTTGTAATTTGCATTTAAAGAATGATGCCTTCCTTTATTTGTTTAATACTACTCTTCATTCCTAGGTTGAAGGAATGAAAGCTCCTCAAGAAAGGGACATGACTATCTAGTATGTCATTGCATACCACAAACTTAGCATAGCGCCTAGCACAAGGATGGCCTCAGTAAATACAGAAATTAATAAAGACACTTCTGTTGGATGAAAGGAAGGGCACAGGAAACAACAACCAGGAGATGGTTTCTATTAGAGTTATTAAATTATATAACTTATTATTAACACACTACCAACTTGAAGGTCTGGGAGGATGTTATTTCAGAAAACCTAATTTTATCTTACTAAAGTCAAATATTGAAAGTATGAAGAGCTTTTAGAAATTTTGTTTGATTTTTTTTTAACTATTTAAGGAAAGCACAGCCTGATCAATAGAATTATTCCCCCAAAGTGACTGTCCTTTGTTT
This sequence comes from Enhydra lutris kenyoni, assembly GCF_002288905.1. Lineage (NCBI taxonomy): Eukaryota > Metazoa > Chordata > Mammalia > Carnivora > Mustelidae > Enhydra > Enhydra lutris. The sequence continues at coordinate 88,045,543 of NW_019154085.1, forward strand.
TAAAATAAGAAAACACTGTATGCTTACAATGTCTTTCATCCTCAAAGCCCTCACAAGTATTAATTAATCCACAAAATGATATCTGGCTCCAAAAGGTAGAATCTGAGACTTAAGGTTTATCTGCAAAAGCCTGCTTTGCCCCCAAGCCATGGCAACTTCCTGAGCTCTGTCCTACAAATCCTCCTAGCTCAGGAGGCAGCAGATGATTCTCTAAAACCTGCCACAGGCTTTTGACTCCTGCAGGGTTATCCATAGACTGTCTCAGACTCTTTTGATAAAAATAAAGATGATAAAAATTTAGCATGTTATAAACACAGTTATTTTTGTGGAGCATTTCTTTCAGGGAAAAAGGGAAAGTGCCCTGAAAATAATTAGGTATCATGAACAGTTAGAACATGAAATATATAAGATTGGGAAACAAACGCATATTAGTATATTTGACGTTTTGTGTGTAAAATCTTTGCTGCATTACAGCACTCGTTAAGCACCCATACGGATTCTCAGAAAATAATTTAGATCTCTTGCATTGATAGCATATGGATCTGTATACCATGTGGCATGAATGACGTCACCTGTCAGTGAACTGGGTGGTCTCTGCCATGAGATTTTAGACTCCAGCTAGAAATGTGTTTTTGCCAGTATTCAAAACAAATGCATTATGCTTCTTTTTAACCATGTTGATCATAATCTACTTCATTAAAGGGAGCACTGAGAGGTGAAGCCTGGCTACCGGAGAGTGATAGCATCTATTGGCGCACCGACCGTGGCAGATTCCACTTTTGTAAAGTGAATCATTTTTTTCTCCAAGGGGTTAGATCTAATGAGATACTTTTGCCAGTTATGTTTAAAGCCAAGGCTTCTCATGATTTCTAGAAAATATTCAGGGGAGTTCTGAAATAAAGAAAATGAGATTTATATAGCAAAAAGTGTCGGATATAAATAAGCTCAAAAACCCATATGGTAAAAATAATGAGTAATAACTCCAACTTAAAGAATTTTATTATTTTCTAAAATGTTTTAATGTATACTAGTGCTTCTATAGTAGCTCATCCTGGTTGGTACTGTTAAGGGAAACTATTGTGAGACCCTCTGGCTGACTCCAGAAGCAACAGTGGGAAGGAAGGGGAGTAGTAGAGATGAAAATAAGGAACATACCAGATTTGTGGGGACAAATATGTGCACCTAGGTAAAACTAATACAAGGTTAGATTAGTCAGATACAAAGAAAACTTCATGGGTTTTGGAAAAGAATTCAAGTCTTGGTGTGAATGGTAATGGATAACAAAAAGTTAATCAGGGGGTTGCCTAGGTAGCTCAGTTGGTTAAGCAACTGACTCTTGATTCAGGCTGAGGTCATTATCTCAATGTCATGAGGTCAAGCCACATGTCAGGCTCTGAGCAGGGCATGGGACTTGCTTATAATTCTTTCTCTCCCCCTGTCCTTCCCCACCCAGCCCAGCAGGTTTCAGAGAATTTTTCTCATAGAGAACCTCTACAAATAGCAGGCATATATTTATTAACATCTGAAACAACAATATGATTTTAATACACCTTTCATATCTTATTATTATATCAGTTGACAAACATGTCTTTTCTGAGCAAGCCCTATTGTCGAAAGCAATGTAAGAAGTATGGTGTAATAAAGGAAATACAGGTCATGACCCTCTAACTTCTAAGCATTTACAGGGTAACCATGGAACAAGTATATTACCCATAAACTGAGGGTAAAAAATACAAAAGAGTGCCGAGATGAAGTAACTAATGGTCACAGAAAGTCCAAGCACTCTGAGGGTAAGAGCCACGTCTTAATCATGTTACCATTCCTAGCTTGAGGGTGTGTATTTGGGAGTACATAATAAATGGGTAAATCAGGGACTGAGAGACATCTAGAGACTTAATGTCACAGAGAATAAGAAGCTACTGAGTGCTTTGACAAGGAAAAATGAAGTAATGAAGGTACAGTTTCCAGAAGACCAGTGTGGAATTGCTGAGCAGCATCAGTGGGAGGAGCTTGGTGGAGTCCAGGGGCGGGCTGGAAGCTGCCATCAGAAGCATTTGAAGGCCTGGGCAAGGATGTCCATTTAACCACAAAGAAAAACATGGGCACCACACCCATAGCAGACAAACTGCTTTGGAAAATGGTGACTTGCTTGATGGGCCATAGGTAAAATAGAGGATCCAAGAAAGTGCCTTTGAAGCCTGGATACACGCTTGTTACTCATAAAGAGAAGCTTGATGGAAAGGGAAACCAGTTTGGGTACAAGGTGATGATGGGTTCAATCTGGGAGAATTCACTTCTGTAATGACGAGGAGACACAGAAGGAAAAATGACTGGCTAGCATTTCAAGAGATAGGATGAGATAATGCAGAGAAAGTATACAAGTATAGATCTGTGTACTACAAACTTGCAAGTAAAAACAAAAGCCATTACTTGTTCCATTTGTACATTAATTTAACATACATTTACTGAGTTCTTACCATGTTCTACCAAGTGTTAGAGTCGTGGGAATGGATTTATGAATGTAGGAGACAGTACCCATGTTCTCACAGAACATTCTAATGAAATAACAAACAAAAAGAAATTGTATTATGCCCAATGGTTGTGAGTTCCATGGGGAAACTTGAACTGGGGTATGAGAAAAGGAGTCTCCTCGGAAATGGTGGGTTTTCTTATTTGTTTATTTGTTTCTAGGGAAATTAGAAAAGACCTATCTTAAAAGGTGATATTTGAGCAGAGGGTCAAAGTAAGTGAAAGAATGAGTCTTACAAGTTTCTGGGCACAAAATAAATTATTTTGTACCAGTCAGAGGAAGGCAGGTGTAATGGCCCTGTAAGAGAAGTAAGGAGGTCAGCTTGGCTGGAGCAGAATGAACCAGGAGGAGAAGGGAAAGGTGAGGCCAGGGAGATAGCTGACCCCTGTAAGGATCTGGTAAGGTGAGCCCTGCATGCATGTCAGCCTTTACCCTGGGAGCTCCTGGAGGCCAGAGAGGAATTTGAATCAAGGAGTGACATGACCTAACTTACACTTTTACAAGATCCTTCTGGCTGTTGTTTTGCAAATGAAAAGTAGAAGGTGAGGGTGAAAGCACATCAGTTGGAGGCCATTGCAGTAAATCAGGTGAGAGATGACACAGCATAAAGATAGTGAGAAGGTAAAGGATTCTGGATGTATTCTGAAGACAGAGCAAATAGCTTAGCAGATGTTTAAGTTGTGAGAAAAATAGAGGCGGCAAAGATGATTTTAAGAGTTTTTCTTTTTTTTTTTTTTTTTTTGGTAAGATTTTATTTATTTGTCAGAGATAGAGAGAAAGAGAGAGAGAATGCACAAGCAGGGGGAGAAGCAGGCAGAGAGAGAAGCTGGCTCGCTGCTGAGCAGGGAGCTGGATGTGGGACTCGGTCCCTGGAACCTGGGATCATGACCGGAGCTGAAGGCAGATGCTTAACTGACTGAGCCACCCAGGCATTCCAAGATGACTTTAAGAGTTTTGACTGAAGAACCTGGAAAAATGGAATTAGCATCTAGTGAAACGGAGAAGATTGGAAGAAGCAAGTTTGGGAGGAAATCATCATCAGTTTGGGATATGTTAAGTTTGAAATATATGTTACACATAGAATTGAATATGCCAAAACATACAACAACAGCTTTTAGAGCAGTGGTGCATGCTGGAGAAGTGGTTAGTGTAACACAATACATAAAACCAGAGCACTGAATGATACTCTGTGGGGAATAAATATAAAGAGAAGAAAAGTTAAGTTGAGCTACAAAATGAAGATGAACCAGCAAAGGTAATGGAAAACAGGTGGGTATTTAATTCATTGGAAATCCATGAGAAAGTGGCTTACTCATGGTAGTCATATGAGGAAAATATTTCAAAGAGACTTATCAATTGGGTTAAATTCTGAGGTCTAATGAGAAAACTTAGACTTTACCAATGGATTCAGCAGTATGGAAGCAATTGATGACCTTGATAGGCAATTAGTGATTGAGATAAAAACCTAAATGAAGTTGGTTCAAGAAATAAAGGAGGGGGGAAATTGACAACAATAAAAGCAGACAATCTTTGTAAAGAATTTTTATTCTAAAACAAAGAAAGTAATGGAACAATGGCCAGAGTGGAGATGGGGGATCTAGAACATGCAAAATGAAAGAAAATAAGAGAACTGAACTAGAAAAATAAGTATTTTTGTTGTTGAAGACGAGAAGGCCCAAAGATAATAGGGATGGAATATTAGGGAAAAGAGAGGAGTAAAGTCATCTCAGTGTAGTATCCTATAAGCCAATGGAGATGGAAGCATGTTGGTCAATGTGAAATCCAGCAGGAAGGATAAGCATGGAGAAAAGGGGTGTTTATCAAAAAGTAGTCACTAATAGAAAGAAGTGTCAGAACATATCAGGAATCTTGGGCTTATATGTTTTTAGGATATCTCTAATGCTTCATTCACATTATTTACTATGTTTTAGGCATCTTTCTTGTCACTAAGGTACAACAATAAGCAAAAATGGAAACAAAAAATCCCTGCTTTAGTGGGCTTAGAATCTACTGGTAAGGGATTAAACTTTTCCTTTTTTCTTTCTTTCTTTTTTTTTTTTTTTTAAGATTTATTCACTTATTTTAGAAAGAGAGAGAAAGCATGAGTGGGAGGGGCAGAGGGAGAGGGAGAGAGAAACTCAAGCAGACTCACACTTAATGTGAAGCCCAACACAGGGCTGGATCCCATGACCTTGAGATCATGACCCAAGCTGAAAGCACAAGTTGGAGCCACCAAGGCTCCCCAGGATCAAATTTTTTCTTAAAAAAAATGTGTTAAAATTTGCAGTAGGCCCCAAATAATCTCTACTTCCTATTTGTCACAGCCTTGTGCAGTTCCTTCTCCTTGAGTCTGGACTGGACTTAGTGACTTGATTCTGATCAAGGAGATGTGGAAAATTTGATGGGATATCACTACCACGATTAGGTTACAAAAGATTTTGCCTTCAGTTTGCATGCTGTGAAGAAGCCAACTGCCATACTGGTGAAGCCCGCGTGTGACAGTACTGAGAGAAGCCTCCAGACCACATTCCTGGAGGAACTGAACCCTCCAGCAACCAGTAAAGCAGATCCTTCCCCAGTCAGACCTTCTGATGCAACCCCCATTCTGGCTTAAAGTTTGATTGCGATCTTTTGAGGGACTCTCAATTAGAGGACTCGGCTAAACCATGCCTAGATCCCTGATCCAAACAAACATGAGATAATATTGCGTGTTGTTTTAAGCTGTTGAATTTGGGGATAATTTATTCTGTTGCAGTAGATAAATAATACAGTATTGCAGAGAAATAAACTTACCAGTTGTTCCAATGGAGGAATGACATCTTTCAAGGCATGCTGTGAATGATTCCTTCTGTGTCGGGATATCTGCAAAAATATTGGCATTAGATATTATTAGATTATTTTTCTCCAAAAAAAAAAAGCTATAAATGATTTTAAAGAGCATATCTTAATAAGAGTACACAGGTAAATAACCATATTAAGATTCATTCAAAAAATCAAAGTAGATATAAAACAGAAAGTAAATGTCTTAGACATTAACTAACTTGAATAAAATGTGTACTCAAAGATTGCTGGCTGCAACAATATCTTCTATTCTGTGTACTCTTCTTCCCATGTAACCTTGACATTCCTCTTATCAAGTGGTGGGGTTTATGTTCTTTCATTTCAAACCTGGGCAGAGTTTTATGCCTGTTTCAGTCAAAAAGTATGATAGACGTGACACTACATGACATAATATTAGAGCATAAAAATGTCATGTACTTCATTCCTGTTTTCTTAGAACCCTCACATTTGGAAAATATTCACCATGTTGGGATGAAACCCAAATCATCTCACACAGAGGGATCACAGAGAGAGAAAACCTGGTTAAGAGACTAACTGAGGTTCTAGCAGACAGCTAATATCAACTGCCGATCGTACGAGTATAGATATTTTCTGATGGTTCCCTCTGCTGGCCATTGAGTCATCCCCAAGCTTCCAGTCCCAGTAGAAGCCTCAAATACTGTCTAGTAGAGACAAGCTGTTCCTGCTATGTTCTATTTGAATTTTTGACCAGATTCTGTAAAACATAAACAAAAAATCATTGTTTTATGCCTCTACATTTCAGGATGATTTGCTATGGAACAAAATATTTAATGTTGAAACACCTTGTGTTTATGATATGATGTGAGCTCAGCTTTTTCAGAGTCAATACTCTATGAATTTTCATGTCCTCTTCTACAAATATATTTACATACACAATAATCAATGGATTAGTGTTTTTGGATTGTATTTTTTGATAATTTAAAACAGAAGCTCTAATTAATAATAGTATTTTACTAAACAGGAATTATCCAGTATTTTACATGAAGGGGGAACAGGGTAAGGTGGAAGACACAAGAGTTAGGAAAAGAAAGAATGAGAGAGAAGAGAGACTGCAGGATGAGTGTGAGGTACTAAAGAATAAAGCAGGTCTGAAAACTGTCTAGAAAAGAACTTTGGATGCCCTTGACTCTGGTTACTGGCACATGTAACTGACTGAAGGGATTAAATCAAATCCTTTTCAGGTTTTGAGAGAATTGTATTACCAAAGAAACGAGAAGCCTGGCCTCAAAAACCTGTGACTCTATACAACCCTTGAACTCCGTATTTGCTCCACAAAACCTCATTGTGAAGGCAGTACAACCTCCAAGGGAGCCATTTTCTTCCAAGTTCACTTTCAATGTGGCCAGTGGGAGATGACAGGGAAGGAAGAGCCTCAAGAAAGGAGAGCCAGAAACCTTGGAGAACAATGGGCATGGGGAATTATCCTGTAAAGGAGAACCAGAAGAGCCAGGAATTGACTCTGCTGCAAGGGCAGAGGTCTCACAGGGCCTGCCCAACAAGGCTTAATAGTCATTGGGTCAAGTGACGGTTGGTTCCATTTATTTCCTTTACAAATGAGAGAGTGTTTGCAGTTATCAAGTTCTCATTCTACTGTTGTTTACTGGATGTGATGGGAAAAACAGAAGAGAGAACTCATTTTTCAAGTTCTAAACCTCTAACCCCCTGGAGAGAAATTGGTGTGATGGAGAAAATTATTTCATTCCCGTTATTCTGCTATTGGAGTTTGATGTAGTAAAGGCATAGGACTTTGGGTCATCTTCTTTGGGGAGGCAGATAGATGTATGTCTAAGTGTTGGAAGACGTGCAAACTGATCTATGGTGAAGGGATCGGGGGGGCGGTACTGTGGCAGACCCTGATGCCTGCTCACCAAAATGTTGTCCTTTCTCCAGGGTATATATCTAGACTGCATTTCTCAGCCTGCCTTGCAGTGAGGAGTGGCCACATGGCTAGTTCAGACCAATGGGATACGAGCAGAATCAAGGAGAAGCTTTCCCCATTCAAAGCTATTAACCAATGAGTGTTTCCCCTCTACATTCCCTCCTTCCTCGAGTACTGGCTGGGAGTGCACACCGAAAAAGGCCCTGCAGGAGGCTGAAGATGTGAGATGGAAGAAGACTCAGAATCCCCACTGCAGAAAAGCCAAACATAGGCCAGGAAAACGCATTTTGTTTTATTCCGTAAACTTTTTATTTTGGAATAATCTTATACTTAGAGAAAAGCTGTATCAAGCACAGAGAGTTCCTATAGAAAATTTCCTTCTTACTGTTTTGTAATGAGAAATAAATTTCTATTTCTTGGAGCTATTGTGTATTTTAGAGAATTTTACAGCTGCTAGCATTACCCTAAATAAAACAACCATAGTTGATCTTAATTCATGTTGAAATGAAGACATATGTGTGTGTGTGTGTGTGTGTGTGTGTGTGTGTGTGTGTGTATTTATATGTATATTCACATATATATACTGGGTATTTAAACCTTTTAAGGAACTAGGAATTTATTTTGCACTGCTAGACATTTGGAACTTACTTCTATTAACTATTAGTTATTAAAATAGGCTTTACTATCTTCACTGAAAATTTAATATATATGTCTTACATTCAATTTACAAGAGTAGAAGAATTCTGGGATTTTTTTTTTTTCTTGTTCCATTTCTCTGAAACTTGTTGGATTTTCAGTCTCGGGTTAAAAATCACTCTCCCAGCATATAAAATGCCTCAGGCTTTAAATGTTAGAGAAAGTACTATCAAGTAATGTCTCCACAGCATTGATGAATAAGCACCTGGGCATTCACTTGTGTCCGTCTTACCATCCCTTCTATGGACAAACCATGCCTTCCTTTGTCTTATCATTATTAGATTTTGATGGGTATATTGGCCCACCAGCCTTTAAATAGTCTCTTCTTGTCAGTATAGAAAGTTTTCCTATTAAGCAATGTTTTAAAATGCATTAGGTATATATTACCAGAGGCACAACAGATGATTTTAACTGATGAATGTTTTCATTATCATTTACACAATCTAAAGGTTTAACAGAAAAACTTAAAACACAAAGCCATTCGTTAATGGTATGAATACATTCTCCATTAAAATAGAGTATAAATAATGTAATTAAATAAGTACTATGTAGTGTGCAAGATGAGAAAAAAAAAACCCACAAACATAGTAAGTGAATGACTGAAATTTGGGAAACAAATTTTTTTAAAGATTTATTTATTTATTATTTATTTTAGAGAGAGAGAAGGAGAGCTCATGCACATGTAGCTGTAGAGGGGAGGGGTGGAGGGGCAGAGGGAGAGAAAGTCTCAAGCAAGCTCCGCACTAGAGCTGAGCCTGACTGGGGGTGTGGGGAGCTCCATCTCACTACCCTGAGATCACTCTCCAAGCCATAACCAAGAGTTGGACATCCAACTGACTGTGCCGCCGAAGCATCCCTGGGAAACAAATTTGAATGAGAAGAAATCAGAACAGAAATGACCAGTTACTGAGCACATGTTTACTTCACCCTTAAAGGGAACTATTGGGTCCATGGTATAAATAAGAATTTAAATTGAGAAATGGCACAGTGTTACTGTCTGTTAACATGTACTCAGTGCTTATTATATGCCAGGCACTGTTCTAAGTATTTTGCATATATTAACGTACTTAATTATCACTCCTTTTTCATAAATGTAGAAACACAGATACAGACAGTTTAAGTAACTTTGAAGATCCAGAGCTAGTAAAAGGCATGGGTGATTTTTTTTTTTTTTTTAAGATTTATTTACTTATTTATTTGACAGAGAGAGATCACAAGTAGGCAGAGAGGCAGGCAGAGAGAGAAGGGGAAGCAGCCTCCCTGCTGAGCAGAAAGCCCAATGCGGGGCTTGATCCCAGGACCCTGGGATCATGACCTGAGCCGAAGGCAGAGGCTTTAACCCTCTGAGCCCCCAGGAACCCCAGCATGGGTGATATTTAATCAGAATCTAAGCCTTCAACTATTGTACTTTATTGTTTCACCAGCAATATAATGTATATGCATAAAAGGCAGTCATTACATTCTTGGAGAACTCCAAAGTTGAGATTATCTGCATGCATAAGGGGTTACTTCTAAGAAAGAAGTTTGAGTCAAATTTATAAATTTGTATACATTTACACAGGAAGCTAGAAATCAGGTTTCAAATCTGTTATGAATTATCTTAATTTTCCTTTAGGGAAAGTAATATTGCTGATTATTCCTAAATCAATAAGCTAGCCAATCTATCATGTTCAACCAAGTTATGGAGATGCAGGAAAAAAGAGAACTTTCATCACCTGTCTTTGCTTTAATGCTCTTCTCAGTTAAGCATTAGGCACAGAAATGTGTTATCATCCCAAATCAGATTACCCTGAGACTTATGATTTAGGAAATTCTGAATCCAAATTTGCTTAGTTGTGTTACATGGATATCAAGAAAATTTAAGATATATCAAGAGAGCTGTCTTTATGTGATTTACTTAATTGAAATAATAATTATAAAGAACACTTGAGGTCAATCAAAACTTCCTGAGGTAAGTTTGAAGGGAACAGAGGCTCTCCTAAGCCATACATAGTATAAAATAACAGAAAATCTTACAGTATTTGTATATTCTTCTCTATCAGTAGTTTATTAGTAGTATCTGAAAATTTTGCAAATTATTACAGGACACTTTCTTGAGAAACATTTCTGCTTAAGACATCAGACGCTTTTATGAACCATTCATTTAGCCAGTAAACATTGCATGTTTAGTACAGTTATATGCCAGTAATTTCTAATAGTAGATGTTTAAAATATACATGTTTGCTGTATTTGTTCATCTTACTAAATATCTGTAATACTAGCATTGCAAGAAGAGTACTTCATTTCTGGACAGTCCTAATTTTTCCTCAATGTATCTGATATTAAAAACCTATGCTTTACTCTACAAATTGTTTCTGGGTAAGTTTCAGAATGCTAACAATCGTGGGCTCCATTGTTCAGTCTCAGGTCCTTTTCACTTTTGCAGCAATTCTTAACTAATCACTGAATTTGGAAAACTTGAATAGCAATAATAATATTAGCAGTAGCTTGATACAACATTATTTTGATACATTATTTTCTCTGTGAGTTACAGAATCATTTCTTCTGAGGAAGGCTTAAAATGGTTTTTACGACGTATGTTCGCTTTCTCTTATGCTTCCAAATATTCTGAAATAGTATACACATCCTTCCTCTAAACATAAGTGGACATGTATGTATATCTACCACATATTTATTTAAGTGTCTACAGCCTGATTTTTTGCTAGTTTGTACGCTCTTAAATTATGATATTTTGGTTTCAATATGATTTTATAGTTCTCATTTGAGAATTTTATGAACTGGTAATTTTCAATTTACTTCCAGTATTTTGTAAAAAGAGACCTTAGCCATTTAAAGTGTATCTGGTCTATTTACTAAGAATGTTACTTCACAGTTTCTTTTGAGGGGGATATGGTTATGTCTTTATTGTTTTCTTATCACAGTGTTCTGTATCTTAAGAAATTTGAGCTTTAACAATAAATACATGAGTTGTTGTTCTCTTCCTTCAAAGAGAAGGAAAAGTCAGCCCTCATCTTTTTGCAATGATGTCATCTTCCTCTTGATTTATTATGTTCAGTAAATGGGAATGATTTGTAGATATCATTGGGAAAAAAAACTTGAAATACAAGTGACTTCTGCTTGGATTTTTTTGGAAATCAATATCAGATGAATATATCACTGAACTGCTTTTAGATCAGATCTATGTGTTTCTCCTTCTTTGTTTCCACCTACCACTCTCTCCACTCCTTTTCTGTCCCCTCTCAGGTATGTTAGCTTTATAATTGTGCAAAGCAAAGTTGGAAGCATGAAGTACTGAGAATGTGCAATGCATATTTTCCTTTAAATTCCTTTTTGTTCTTATTATACATCATAATTAAGTTTTCCAGATATATTTTCCTCCAAAAAGAAAAAAAATTAAAAAGTCATTTTTTTGAAGTGTTTTCATTTTTTTTCCTCCATTTCTTTTTCATTTTAATCTATTTAAAGAACATGAGACTGATGGGTGGGACTAGTGCTTGGTACGAAGTAAAAATAACAGAATTTGGGCATATTATTTTCCTGGTATAGGAAGGTCTACTATGAAAGTTATACATAAACATGAAACATTCCACATAGCTCTGATTTTAAATAGATTACCATTTTTGATGAAAGTTTATATCTTGTGGCTTGGAGTTGAAATAAAAATCACTTGAATAAAAGCATTAGTTAGCTCCAGCATTTTCACAGACATGTACATTTTCCGAGACATACCTCCCATTAACAACCTCCCTGGATACTTGGATAAAAAGCAGAAATAAATCTGTAGTTAAGTTTAGTTTTTATGTTCATGGTGTCTCAAAAGCTTCCCCCCCTCACTGGGGGGTGTATCCCAATTTTTATGTTCAAATCTTCATTTGTTTTGCCAAATTTGTTTTCATAAAGCTATGACAATCAGAAATTAAGAAAAGTTGGTGAAACTTTTATTTATTTTGGGGGGGAATGTGGAAACACGGCCAATATTTCTTGTACTCACAACAGTTTGGTTGTTTAGATATAATAAGCATCGACCTAAAAGATGGCTGTTTTTTTTAAATCATGTGTATGTGGTAGGTAACTGCTTTTGTTGGGAAAAAAAGAAAGTTAATATATGAGGATATTATTTTATCATGCATTTAATCTTCTATTTTTATCTATCTGTGGACACATGTCAATTCACACATGTAAAATCATAATTATTCATCCACTAACTGTACGTATTTTTCATAAGTCTCCATAGAAGATAATGACATTCACCATAGAGAAACCAAATTCTTCTTTTTTGCTCCTTATTGAGGTACCACAGGTATACTGATTCACTGTTAAGATCGCCTTTTCCCTCTGCCTATGATATCATTCAGTTACCATAGTGGACATCCATAAGCAAATGCTCCCTTTTTTTCTTTGTTTGGCTCTTCCATAAACCTTTTTGGCTATAAATAGTCAGAAATCTGACATTCTCCCTTATCTCTATCATCTCCTGCAGAAAATTAAAGGGAAGGATTCAAAAACCTTCTGGAGGACAGAAGTTTTATTATTTTATTTATTTTAACTTTATCTATTACAGTTTTTCAGCAATTTTTTAAATTTGTTGAATAGTCCTTGGTCAACATCTGGGTCATCAGTGGTGCTCACCAGACTTTCAATCCTGAGCTAAGTCTAGTTGAATTAAATTCAGCTTTAACCACATTTTCTTATCTCCCAGATAGCCAAAGAGAAGCAATTGCTGGAATGGTTTAACTTCTTAATATTCCTCCCTGGCTTTATTTAGTCCCAAACACATGTGTTCCTCCAAGAAGAAAACCAAACTGCCTCACACCTTCTTGCTTAAATAAAAATTAGTTATATACCATGCACATGGCCTCGTTTATTGCTACATACTGTTTCCTTTAGTTCTCTCATTTCTTTTTTCATGCTTTCGGTAGAATGTTCCTCTCCAAGAATTTTCTCAGTTGAGAAGTGTCATTCATACAGTCCTTAGATGCACTACTATTTTAGCCTTTTCGAACATGCTCTTGAGATAAAAACTACCAGAACCAAGAAACATAGCCATACCTGCATAACATAATTTTCTACATTTTTCCAGGCAAAGTACTTTTATATATTGTCTTAGTTTTTAGTTTACTTTTTTTCTCTGCATGTTCCTTCCTATTTAGACATGAATCTCCAAGTTGATATGAGAAACTGTGTGCTAAAATAGACACATAAACATTTTATTCTACTCATAATGCTATTATTGGTATTAAATCTAAAGCATTATATACTTTGTTAGAGCCATAGCTAAAGTTACTGTTGCCAGCAAATAATACAGCTTGCTTACTACCTCCTTTACCCTCTGTAACAGTTACTACTCTGATGATTTAAAAAAAATTAAAAAAAGGAATAGAACACTTGGGCCAAACTGACATTTTCTCCACAACTGCAAGACATATGTAATCTTTTAAATAAAAAGATTCAAGACAGCAGAAAACAATACCAAGAAAACTATCTCATAAGCACCTCAAAACAAAGCAAACTAGTAAATGAACAATTATTGAGGCCCCCGAATGGTCAAAACAGTCCATCTATTTTAGCCAGATTAAACAAATCATTGTCAAATCACCATTTGACTATGTTGGGCAGAAACAACCTATATCTAGTTTTACAAAGTTTAACTGTCTAAAAACGAAACAAATTAGAATCAGGTTTTATTTTCAGTCTCAAATAGAAGTCTTTCATTGCCCCGACGTGCTTAAGTTGAAATACCAAGTTTACTTTTTACTCTTTCAGGTATATGTTCAATCACTGAGGAAGAAATTCTGTCATTTGGAAAGTAATCCACCATATGTCAGGTTTGATCCATGATATGTAAAGTTTGACAAAGATATTTACCCACGGTTTGATTTCTATAGTCTGCTGACACGTTTCCTCAGACATCATTATTTCTTAGTGCTAAGCTGGACATGTACTACCTCACTGAAAATGCTCTGCCTGTGTGGAAAGGTCACTTCTACAAGCATTGTGGGAGGCAGGGCTTTTAATGACTACGCCACTCTTTCAAGATTTAACAGGTTTTGGGTCAAATATCTAAAATATGCACATGAAGGCGCTCGGCGGCTTTAGTCTGTATCTAATAATTGTATCTTTCCGGTTTCCTTTCTTTATGTATTCTTTGAGGTTTTCAGAGACCCCAAACTCACCTTCTGCTGCCGAAAAAAGCAGATTTAGTTCTGAAGGTTAATCCAACTCAGCAGGATTGAAGGATGGCACTTTTCCTTGGTCGTAAGTATGTTGGCTCAGGCCAGACAGCTGTTAGGACATTCTCCTCTGGGAATCGTGCCCTCAACACCCACCGTTGATGCACATACATGGTCTACTGGCTGCCGACTTCCGTGCCCATCTGCTCAAATGGCATGATGCCCACTCACAAGTTGGCTGGATCCTTGCCCTTAGTGTGTAGATGCCAGGCAATGATGGGTTTAGATGGGCAGCCTGCATAATACTACAAGTGACAATTTTTTTCTTTCTCCCTCTACAATATCTGTCCTCGGTGCCTTCTCTGAAAGTGGAACTCGTGTTTCTCCACCTTTGCTTTTACCTGTGGACACCCACGGCCTTCCGCAGGTAGGGGTCCAAACGGACGAGACCTGCCACCCACTGTGAGATGAAAGAGAGGAGAGAATCCACAGAGCCCCACATGACAAATTCTAACACTGAAATGGGTTGGATTGTGAAAATTCCGACCACCTGGAGTCTGTCAGAAGAAATTTAGCACGGGTGTAAGTACAGCAGACCTCTCTCTCTCGCAGATAGCAATGGCACCAGGAAATAGTTTAAGTTAGAGCCCCTCTTGCCTGTCACAGCCCCAGCACAGATCACTCGCCTCGCGCCTCGCCTCGCGTTGAAAGGCACATACAATAGTAAATGAAATAAATCAGGCAAAAGGAACAAGCCTAACGGGAACACGATTTATAAGCTCGGTGGGGGCAACGGGGCAAGCTATGATATTCAGACCTCAAAAATAACCCTGACTGGAGGTCCTCATGGAAAGAGAAAGAAACAAAAATAGCATCTCTCTTTCGGATATACAGCAAACCCGTGGAGAGGAATAGATTGGCATAGGAGGTTGTGACTTTAATGATCCAAAGCATATGAATGCTTGTTAGCAGACAGCAGACAGACATAAGTAAGAACAACAGTAATGGCTGCATCTGCATATTCTGGCCTCTGGCACTCAGACCAATCAGGCAGCATGGGAGAGCAGCGCCCGAAGGTATGTTAAAACCGAGCTTTCCTTGTGTGTTTATTTAAGGGTGATTGAATTCAGGGTGTTGTCAGTCTGCCTTGGAGAATGGTTATCCAACGTGTAGGCATGATCTTTCTCCCTGAATATGCTCTGTTGACTGAGTTAGTTATGTGTGACTACTTGCCCTGTCCTAGTCTTTATGCAGTGCCAAAATCCTCCAGTCCAAGTTCCAAAGGAACAGGGCCTAAAAACTTTTGGCTCCGGAATCAAATTAGGCTTCTCTGCTTCCCAAGCCAGAAATGCATAAATACCCAATGGCCAAAACCAAAGAATTTGACATTGTGGAATGAATAGAGCTGTCATATACCACTAAAGTGTGGAAATATCTACTGTTTGAAGTCAAGACTGGTTCAACATCTTCAGTAATCAGAACAGACTTCTTTGGACACCTTCATGGGTTAGTCTGGCTTTTGAGTGAGAATGTTTCTGGCAAGCTACTCATTCCAGATATCAGAAATGCAAGAACATACGGTTTATAAGAGAAAATCTGCCATTTTTTGGTATCAAAAAAATTCTCAAAGGCAGCACATTTTCATAAAAGACAAATCCCTCATCCTGTTTTCCTGATTGACCTTCAAGTTAGCACCACTTGTTTAGATGTATATACTTTAAAAAGAACTAATCAAAGAAGAGGTAAGTTGGTACACTTTGAAAAAAAATGTTTACGTGAAACTCAATTTGGAATTATCTGGGGGAAGTTTCTCGTGAAAAAAGACAAAGAATAGGTATAATCATCCAAGACTCCTCAATCTGATTACTATGCTATAACTGTCAGAGTTCCCAGAGCAAATCATTTTCCTCATGATTTATCATGCCTGGAGGGTGTAACAGTAAGAATTACATACTACTAATTTATTGAAAATGAAGAAAAGCAGATGTCCTGTCTAGGGAATCTTGAGGGTAAAGATCATGTTTTACTCAACTTTAAATTCATCGAATTTAGCATACTATGGAATACATATTCTGGGATCGCCCATTTCAAACTTCATATTGCATCTCTTTATACATGTGACCTATTATTTCATTCCATTCACCCAAAGCTTCAATAGCCTATAATGTCTTGTTTTACAGTTATCTTGTTGGAAACATATTCATCATTCTTTTCAAAAGTCGGTGGTCCTTTCCAGATAAGCTCTTATAATTTCTCATAGGGGATTTGTCATCTTTCCTTACTGAAATCAGGTCAAATTTTCAAAATGATCCCCTCATTAGACTAAAATTGAAATAACTGATACTGGATAATAGTTGGGTAATAGTTGGATAATAGTTTCCTGATCTATGTAGTATATATGATGCTTGAGGATTAGTTTCCTCTTCTACAGGGAGAAACTGAGAAGTTGCATAGCTATAGGTAGGTGTAGATATAGGTAGATAGATATAGTTTTGCTTTTAAAGATCATCACATAATTATGTAGATTATTATTCTGAACTGTTCTATGTTCTGTTATCACTTACCTTCTGGGCAAATTACTTTATTTCCTGGTGCCTCTATTCCCTCAACTGCAAAATATTGCATAGCATAGTACTTATTCCGTATAGGATTACATTAGAAATTTAAAAAAATGAATACATATACAGGTTCAACCCTGTGGTAAGTCATCATCATTATAATCTCCCCGATACCAATTATATTATTCCTCTCCCAGTAGTCCTTCTGGTAAGTGGATCATATTAAGCTAATGTATTACTAACATTTTCAATGATTCTAGAAACTCTGTCAAAGCAAGTTGTTTCTTGGGGTGTCTGGGTGGCACAGTCGGTTAAGCATCTGATTCTTGGTTTCAGCTCAGATCGTGATCTCAGGACTGTGAAATTGAGCCCCGAGTTAAGCTCAGTGCTCAGCATGGAGTCTGTTGTGGATTCCCTCTCCCTCTGCCTCTCCCACTCGTGTGCTCACTCTCTCTCTCTCTCTCTAGAATAAATAAATCCCTCCCCCAAAAGTGATTTGTTTCTATACTTTAAGAAATTTCAGCCATTTCCTTCTAGGATACATTGAAAGCATTTTGTTAGACAAACCTTTAAACACTCAAGGAGATGGGGCTATACTGGGCATACACGCCAGGAGGTGACAGCCTTGGAGTCATTCTAGAATTCTTATTGCAATCCCACCTCTGGCCCACAACAAATCATGTCCCACAAGCAAAATATATCATCTCCTTCCATGATTCCAAAGAGTCTCACTCCATCATAGCATTTCAAAATCCAAAGTCTCATCATCTAAATGTAAATTCCAATCTCCCACTGCTCAAAGACCAAAAATCAAGTCACCCAAATCCAGTTTTGAAGGAAGTTGAACTTGACTGAGATCAACCATTAAGAAAGAAGGCAGGAACCAAATAATTTGGTTCTACAGCTAGTGGTCTTTATTTTATTTTGTTTAAGGATTTTACTTACTTATTTGAGAGAGAGTGTGTGAGAGAGAGGACAAGCAGGAGGAGCCTGAGAGGGAGAAGGAGAAGCAGGCTCCTAGCTGAACAGGAAGCCCAAGTGGAGCTCATTCCAGGGCCCTGGGATCATGACCTGAGCTGAAGGCAGACACTTAACCGACTGAGCCACCCAGGCTCCCCTATAGCTAGTGATGTTTAACAAGTACTGTGCAATATCCATGCTATGAAGTAGTTATGATTATTGCCTTCGTTGCATAGATGATAAATCCAAGGATAGTGAGAAAAGACTGTAAATTAGTAAGAATGAGAAGCTGTTGCTTAACCCAGATTCATCTCATTCAAAAACTCATGCATTCTGACTCCAAAGTTTTTAAATGCTGAAGCTACTGGCCCTTGATATAGATGCTCAACGAATGCTTGTTTTTGCACTATTTGCAGATTAAAATATGCAGTAATGTTTACCACGCTTTCCCTTAATTATTTTACACCTAAGTTCCTATTTTCTATATTCATCATATTTCAGATAAGGAATCTTTATAATCCTCTTGAACGTTATCAGAGAAGAAATAATGATAGCAATGTTTGGGATATGAGAAAGATGAGTAGACTAAAGGTGTATCCACTTTACTACTATATCCATTCAAAAATAGTACGGCAGATTTGTATTTGGTGAATCCTAGAACTGGGAAATGACTATCTGTTCTAGGTGCCATACCATTCAATACGGTATCATACCATACCATACCATAAAGATTCCAGGATGGATTTCTAGTTGAAAGTGATGGATTGACCACAAATGCTAATCTCCCCTGTTTACTAAAATTAGAGGAAAAGAAAAAAATGTATTTATAAAGAATGAGAGAGTGAGCAAAAGTGGGTGATATATCTCAAAAAGTTTTTGGGAGATAAAATGTATATGAAAATGTAATTACTTTGTATAATGAAAGAAGATACAACCTCAGTGTTTCCAGACATGGAAGATGGGTATTAACGACAAAATGTTCATAGCCATCACTTGGAAGCATCCATGAAAGACAAAGTCAAGGTTGTCTATAACTGTCATCATCCAGAAAAGCTGGGATCCCAGGCTCACTCATTCATTGCATATAGCCAGATGACTGTTCCCAGATCTGTATAACAGAGACATTGAACCAGACACCTTCAGGAGTCTTGACTCAGGGTCACCTGGCATCACAGAGGGCAGACAGGACTGTGGGACTATGAACCAGGGGATTAAATTTACCTACTAAGCAGTGGGACACTTTCCTTCTATTCTCAACCATTCTCCCAGAAATCCCAGAAACAAAAATGTATCCCTTCATCTAGAAGACTTGAGGAGTTTTCTCTAGAAGAACAAATGGCTTCAAAGTTCACCAGATACTAAAATTTGGATATCCTCAATGAAAAACCTCTTTGTGGGGCACCAGGGTGGCTCAATCAGTTGAGCATCTGCTTTCAGCTCAGGTCATGATCTCGTGATCTCAAGATGGAGACCCGCATTGAGATCCCTGCCCAGTGGGGAGCCTGCTTCTCCCTCTCCCTCAGCGCCTATCCCCTTCTTGTGCTCTCTCTCTCTCACCTTCTCTCTAAAATAAATAAGCAAAATCTTTAAAAAAAAAAAAAAGAAAGAAAGAAAGAAACGAAAACGAAAAGCCTCTTTTGCATGTTCTATGCATTTTACAGAGAAGCTCATCAGTCAACAAGCACAGCACTTAAACTCCAAACATACAGACAGCATTTTTTTCTATTTTTTATTTTTCACTTTATATTTTTTTATTATGTTCAGTTAGCCATTATATAGTGCATCATTAGTTTTTAATGTAGTGTTCAATGATTCATTGGTTACATGTAACACCCGGTGCACATCACAATACCCACCATTTGCATCGACATGGATGGAATTACAGAGGATTATGGGAAGTGAAGTAAATCAAACAGAGAAAGACAGTTATCATATGGTTTCACTCATATGTGGAACATAATCATTAGCACAGAGGTCCATAAGGGAAGGGAGGGAAATCTGAAGGGGAAGAAATCAGAGAGGGAGACGAACCATGAGAGACTATGGACCCTGGGAAAAAAACTGAGGCTTTCAAAGGAGAATGAGGTGGGGGGAGGTGGTAGCAGGGTGATTGGTATTAAGGAGGGCACGTGTTGTGACATACTGATAGCAATTTTAAAATATGAATATGTAGGCATGGGTCACAAGAAATTGATTATTATCTGATTATTATCATATATAACATAACATTTATATACTATACTTAAAAATAATAATTATAGCATATAGAGTGTATTATACAATACTATATAATACACTGTATATATTTTATAATTAGTAGATTATATACTTCTTTCTTGAGCACTATGTATGTAAAATGCACTGTTCTAACTGCTGAATAAAATAACCTCTGCTTTAAAATCATTGAGGAAAGTCCCAAGATGGAAAAGGAATATCAAAAATATAAAATGGAACTCAAAATAAGCAGAAATAATACCAAGGAAAGAAAGAAAAAAATGCTTAAAAATGTTATTGATAATAATAGCAAGAAATAAGAAAACATATAAGATTCATAAAAACAGGATGAATAATAAAGAAAGGCATTTGAAAATTAAAAACATAAATAAATATATTTAACACAGTTTTGGAGAATAAGAATAATAAATTGTGTCAGGGAACAGAAAAAACAGAGAGATGAATTATAAAAAAAGAAAATAAAATAATAAAATATAAAATAATTTAGGATGTTCAGCATCTACCTTATAGAAAAGCTTAAGAAAAAATGAAATGCATCATAAGAACTTTTAAAATAAAGTACAACAGAATGTCCCAGGATTTTATGATATAAGCCTTCTGATTGAAAGAGCCTACCAAGTGTCCAGTGTAATAAATTAAGAAGTATGTCACACAATTATAAAGAAGTAAGAAGAGAGAAAGATCAAGGATCACATACAAACAAATGGGAATCAGAATGGTGTTGGACTTCAAAACCTGATGGGGGCTAGATGAATGCTTTCAAAGTTTAAGGAGAAAATATTATCAACTCAGAATCATGTAGCCTGTCAAACTATCAATCAGAAGGCAGAATTGAATAAGAACATCTCCAGATATAGGAAAACTCAAAGCATTTGTTTCCACTACATTCTTTTTGGGAAACTACTGAGGAAAATACTTTAGCAATATGATGGATTTGACCAAGGGAAAAAAGTGATTGGAAATAAGACGTACAGACATAGGAACATCGCAAGGAGAAGCCACATGTTCACAGATATGTATCAGGGAAGAAGAGTCTTCAGTACAAGTTGAAGGAAGAAGATGGATATCAATAGGAAGAAGACTTTTAAAAAAAGAAAAAGGGGAAACATATTATTTCATGTTTTAGTGTTTGAGAAAAAGATTGGTAAGAGTCTGACAGATTGCTGGCATCTTTGGGAAAATTAGCTATAGATATGATGAAATATGAGTGAATTAAACTAAGACAATCATTGACTCCACAAAAGAAAGTTGAATCCAAAGGAATGATATTTATATAATAATTCTTGGCTCAACAGCAAATACTTAGAAAAACACAACAATGGCAGTTAGTAATTGAAAAAAAATGTGATATAACTATAGTTGAAAAAATTGAAGGAAGGGAAGATGTGGAGTATAAGAGAGTTTAGATTGAACTATAATAGAAAATCAATATATAATACCTACAATAGATAAACCAGGAAAAATCAGTATATACATAATATTGCAAAGTATGAAGGTTAATGTAAAAAAGAAAAAATAACCATTAAAAAAACTAAAACTGCTGAAGGTAGTTGCCTCTAGGAAGTGGGATTTAATGAGGAAAAAAGAAGCCAGAGGAATGCTAAATTTAGTCCAAACTTTGGTAGACTAATGTCTTAAGTTCATGTATAACTTTGATAAGGAATAACAGCCAATTACAAGCTAAGTGTGATGTATCATTTAAAAAAAAAATTCTTCAAATAGTTCTGCGAGAGAGAGAGAGAAGGCAATTACACCTAATTGGATAAATGCCCAACTAGGGCCCTCAGCAATCAATCTACACCACCCAAAAAGTCCCACTGGGCTACCAGATCCCGAATACAAGTTAAATATGAAAAGAATTGTAAATATGATTCAACATAAAATAATTGTTACAAAAACACAATGGTAACAATCAGCGATTCAAGCCCTGCATTCACCATTAATCTGTGTGATTTAGGGCAAGTTATTTAACCTTTCTATATCTCAGTTTCCTCATCTACAAAATACAGCATATTTTATACCTCATAGCGTTAGGGGATGATTCAATGGGTTAATACTGCAAACATGCTTATAAGAGCACTTGGTACATAGTAAATGCTCAATAAAGGTTAGCTACTATTATTGTCAAAAGAACTCCTGAATTTTGAACCCAAACATAAGTCCTCTGAAAATAGAGGTGTCAGCCTTTGAGCTCTCTAGGGTTTCCACCTGACAACTCATTCTCTAATGCACCCACTAAGGGCACAGGAGCAGTCAGGGTCAAAGGAGGAGGGAAGAAGAAGTGGGGACCCTAGTCCCTCTCCTTCTCCCTCTGGCCTGGCTTCCTTTTGTCCTGTGAAGGCATTTTACCTACACCAATGTGCCTTGCCAAACCAACAGCCAAAGAGTAAGATGCTTTAGGTTTGCATTTAGCACCATATTAGAAACATCCGTGCTATTATTTAACATGACATTTGTCTTTCTGAACATTAAGTGGAAAGGGCTGGGAAATAATCTCTTGGTCGTTATTAGTGGGTGAGGGGCAACTAGTTCCCAGATTCCTTGCCATCCACAGAAAGCTTTTCATATTTGTGCCCTTTATAGAAATCTGCAAAGAGAAAGAGAAAGCCCTGTCACTCCTCACCTACTCAAAACCTTTTCATTTCCAAATCAAGGGAAGCTGCCAAAATTGTATTAATTTTTAAAAAATAACTCGCTCAGTAATGCTCCCCTTGGGTGAATAAAGAGGGAGTCTAATTCTGAGCCCATTTTTTATCCTCCATTGTGTACACACCACAATGTACGAGTTAGCTCATTAGTGCTCTCGGCAAGGGCCATCATTTTTAAATGATCAAAGTGCTTGTTTGGGGAGAAATCAGTCACATAGAGTAATGGTTCCCAAACTGTGATCCTGAGCATTTAGGGGAGAGTCCTCTGTGGTTCATTTAGGAGATATTTTAAGGGAAATGTGAAGGCTAATAAAATATAGGACCAAGTGGGAATAGTTTAAAGATAAAGGGACATAGAATGGTCATTATATTGATTTGGGGACAGGGATCTGAAATCAGTGGCAGTTCAAAAATGAGAAATAAGAAATGTAAATCATTGTATATAAAACAGATGCAAAATAATCCTAGGAATTGATGCTTTGGGTCACATGCTAAAAGGAAATTTTTATAATAGAGACAAATTTTGTAATATAACTCTTAAAATGAAAACTATATATGGCTCAACTTTAAAACAGAAGGCTTTAACTTAATAATCTTTCAAATAAAATTTCTCATAAAGCAAAAGGCAAATTCTTGCTCCTTATAAGTAGGGATGATTTAAATAGAGATTGCTAAGTTTTAATCATTAAATAAAGAAAATATGTTTTTGTTCATATTTCATATTCTCAAGTTTCCCTGGTAATTTGTGGCTTTACCACTGATTTGATTTTCCTCATCTAGCCACTGTGAAAGACACACCCAAATCAAACAGCAATAAAAAAGGAAAAGTTGAGTTATTTTTGAAATTTTGACCACAAGTCCTACAGAAACTTTAATGGCAGATTTCCTGAAGGAATGTAAAAAGTATTTATTAAATATCCTTTACAGGAGTTTGATTGAAGTTTGCTAGACCTGTTGCAGGAACCTATGGGATGTTAATTTGGGCGTCTATGTTGAAAGAAAAAAAAGAATAAGATGGGGATTTGGAAAGTTCTTGGTGAAGCAAATGAATTTGGGGTTGGAAAATTTTTTTAAATATATATTTCATACCTTTCTTATAAATTTGAAATAGAATACTTTTTCTTTTAATGTTATGAAATATCACTTAAAATTTCTGCTTCATGATTTGTAAAGCCTTTATGAAACTGATAAAGGCTAAACAGATTCCCTACAACAGCAATTAATAATGGGGATTTACAGTGAGCACATGGGGAAGAAGGCAAAACTCATCCTAACCACAAAAGAAGGGTATCTCTAGAGAAAGAATCTCAACTCTTTCTGGGACTCTAAACATACCTGTAGAAAACACACTGTCAGGGACAACTGCTAATTTGCTGTGATTTATAGCCATCTAACTGTACTCCTAGGAGATATTATGTAATCTTAAAGAAGAGCATATTTTGAAAACACCTTCCATGTAACTATGACCTTGATCAAAAATCAGAGAAAGAACCAAAAGCTTAAAGCAAGGAAAAAAATCCAAAAAAAGTTCAAAGTATATGCGCTTCAATCTGCATTTGTAGTTCAAAGTAATGGAGCAAAAAAAGCTTCACTAATGATAAAGTAAATTAAAAAGAGAAGAAATGTATTTTTATTTTAAGGTAGAGACTACACGTAGTTCAGGCTAATAACCCCAAAGAATAGCACAGTACTTGGTATCTGGCCGGTATGGGATAGATTTTTTTAAATTGAATGTTAAAATATCAATAGAAATATTTCACTCTATTTCTCAAAATGATTTCATATATATTATCCCATTTCATAAAAGCAGCAGTATTGTACAATGTGAAAGAAATTGTTACATCCATTTGAAAGACAGGGAAATTGAGCTACAGTTCAGATGAGCGTTTCCGGGGTGATTTCTATAGCAAAACATGGTGTTGAGTCCTGCAGAGGCCAGGTAGAATTACTATTATAATAAATATATCTCTTTTTTACTTACATTCAAAGTCATGTGACCCACAAAATCAGCCTCTTGAAGAGGTATCATTGATTACTAAACTGAGGTGCAAAGATATTAAGTAACTCCCTATTAGCCAGCTGGTATTCTGATCCTCTACCAAATCACACAATGCTTCTTTGAGGCCACACAGAGCAGAATCTGCTGCTCTCTTTCCATTGGACTATTCCATCCCCAAATGTCAGGGTGGTGTATGGATTGGCATATAGCTCAAGAAAAGAGTCCGGCTTGGGACGTCTGGGTGGCTCAGTCGGTTCAGCGGCTGCCTTTGGCTCAGGTCATGATCCCCTGGGATCGAGTCCCACATCAGGCTACCTGCTCAGTGGGGATTCTGCTTCTCCCTCTCCCTGTGCCTGCCACTCTGCCTGTTTGTGCTCTCTCTCTGTCAAATAAATAAATAAACTCTTAAAAAATAAAGAAAAAAAAAATAGTCCCGCTTTATTCAAGTCAAAACCGTCAGCAGAATTCCTAAGTAAGCAACACAGCTGAGTAAGTTTGCCCAGTTTGCTCTCCCTCCACTGGCCACGCAGTGCTGTCCGATATTTTGAGGTCATATTTATACAGATAGACTTTCAGCGGATGCTAAAGGCACTTGTCCTTCAGACTTTCTCCTTGCCAAAAATCTTGCCTCCTCTTTAGTGTATGCAACCCTTCACCCTGTCGAATGCTATTCTTTGCAACTCAGCTCACAGGATATCCTTCAAAATATAAGCGAGTGGAGCAACAAGCTACCTCAGCGGCCGTGTCATTTTGGGTTACGTGTTTCTGTCCTCTCTTCATGAAACTGCGCTGCCGGAACGCTGACCTCCCCAGCTGCCGTCAAGTGCCATGGGCTACTAGTCAAAGAAAAAGCGAGAGCGCTGAAGAGCAAGGGCAGTCACAGCAGAGAAGCTCCTGCTTGGCCCGATCTTACATTCCTGTCTTTTCCCCTGCCATGCCGGCTTGATGTACAAAGACTACCTTTTTATGGGATTCCAACTGTAAACTTCAATTTAAGGACAGTGTCTCTTTCTTTTAGTAAATTTCGCTTCAAGGAAATAAACTTATAACATGACAGCATTTTATCTTCTGCTTTAAAAAAAAAAAAAA